>NC_091464.1:11242166-11582166 GCF_027789765.1 Dendropsophus ebraccatus | reverse complement strand
ATAAACCCCCTGCTTGGTGCGTAGCTGCACCCCCCAAATATGTTACCCGAGGAAAAAAAAAACTGGCTGCGCCCCCAAATATGTTTCCCAAAAAATATACCCCCTGCTGGGTGCGTGGCTGCGCCCCCAAATATGTTCCGCCAAAAAAATAACACCCCCTGCTGGGTGTGTGGCTGCCCCCCCAGATATGTTACCCAAGACACAAACCCTCTGCTGGGTGCGTAGCTGCACCCCCAAATATGTTCCCCCAAAAAATATACCCCCTCCTGGGTGCGTAGCTGCTCCCCCAAATATGTTACCCAATAAATAAACCCCCTGCAGGGTGCGTGCATAGGATGCTGGGTATTTCCAATGCCCTTGCCATACAGCACTGTCCTGTCTCTGTTGCCGTGACAACCAAGGTTGTTTACTTCTAGCCTGCCAGGGAAACACTGATGATGTCATCAAAGATGTGATGACATATACAGCGGATTACATAGGCAAGCAGATTAGTTGCAGCCAGGCAGATGACCAGGTAGGTAGCATAGGTAGGTAGCTGGCAAGGAAGATACAGGTAGGTGCAATTCAATCCGTTTAATTTCGATATTTTGGGGGCCATTCTATGCCTCTGCATAACGCTAATATGGTGAGAAGTTACCATCATTTTTTTTTTTTAAGTTACTAATTTATAGCTATCTATATGGATGGACATACAGACAGACAGAGATAGATAGATAGATAGATAGATAGATAGATAGATAGATAGATAGATAGACAGGAGATAGATAGATAGATAGATAGATAGAAAGATAGATAGATAGGAGATAGATAGATAGATAGATAGATAGATAGATAGATAGATAGATAGGAGATAGATAGATAGATAGATAGATAGATAGGAGATGAATAGATAGATAGATAGATAGATAGATAGATAGGAGATAGATAGATAGATAGATAGATAGATAGATAGGAGATAGATAGATAAATAGATAGGAGATAGATAGATAGATAGATAGATAGATAGGAGATAGATAGATAGATAGATAGACATCCCCCCAGCTGAGTCCCCCTACCACAATCCAGACATCTATGAGGTCCTACAAAATGAGGCTGCCCAATTCCAGTGCCAGGGCCGGGTGCTGATCTGCGGAGACCTCAACGCCAGGACAGGTGTGGAAAAGGACTATGTCACCTCCGATGGCAACACATATATCCTAGGAGGTGACTACTACTCAGACTCCACACAGACAGTACGGAACAGCTATGACAGGACTGTTAACAAGAGTGGGAAAAAACTGCTGAACCTGTGCCGGAGCCTGGGACTGTACATCATGAACGGGCGTATCAGGGGCGACTGTTTAGGGCGATTCACGGTAAACTCCCACGTGGGCAACAGTGTGGTGGACTATGCCATCACAGACGCAGACCCCCAAAACATCAACACTTTCATAGTCACTCCGGACACACACCTCTCAGACCATAACCAGATTCTCCTGTACATGAGATCCACCAAGAGACCATCCACACAGCCCTGCCAGACGGGTCTCTACAACCTGCCACCATCCTTCAAGTGGCACAGACAATCTGCCACTAAATACACCAATGCGACCAATTGAGTGGAAATCAAAGGGACGCTCGAAAACTTTCACAGCAATCCCTATCAGCCAAGCCAACAAGGTGTCACTCTGGCAGTGAAGGACTTTAACAAGATCCTGTAATATATATAGGAATAGTGGGCACCGCTAAAAGTAAGGAGTGCTAAACCAATGCATATAAGTAACAGACAACTCCCCAAAAAGACAAAAGCATATGCACAAAAAGGTAGCACATCATAATGAAACTTTATTGAGACAATAACAGAATATACAGAAAAATACCATAAACTATGCAGGGGTAAAGCAATAAGGGAGACAAACCCCAAACACTACCCTACATTAAAAACACTTAAAATGTCAACATAGGACCCGCCGGCGTACCAGCAAGGAGGAAGCCTGGGCGGCGGAAAGCGTGGGGTGACTGTTGCCTATCTGACCCGCTTCTTATTATTTTTTGGACTACACATGGTGATCGTTTCATTAATCTACCCTTTGTTCATATTAATTATTTTTCTTGATGTCATATGTCATAGGGATACTGCTTAGGCAGCTTTGTTAAACACATATGGTCCGGGGTCAGAGTGGTTGTTAGACCTTGCTGGTACGCCGGCGGGTCCTATGTTGACATTTTAAGTGTTTTTAATGTAGGGTAGTGTTTGGGGTTTGTCTCCCTTATTGCTTTACCCCTGCATAGTTTATGGTATTTTTCTGTATATTCTGTTATTGTCTCAATAAAGTTTCATTATGATGTGCTACCTTTTTGTGCATATGCTTTTGTCTTTTTGGGGAGTTTAACAAGATCCTGTACACAATGGCAGAACTAGCAGACCTTGAACAAACCAGCGTCAAGAGACCCTGTAATAAAGACTCCCAGAAATGGTTTGACAAGGAATGCAAGGCCCTACGTCACTCCCTAAGGACAGCCTCAAACAAAAAGCACAGAGACCCCAATGACAAGACCGCGAGGGAAGCCTATGACACCCTACAGAGGAAATACAAGCGCACCCTCAGAGAGAAAAAACAGAGCAACCTCTCCCACAAGATCCACCAGCTGGAGGACTCCCTCCAGGACAACTCATTCTGGGAGACCTGGCATCATATCGGCACAAAGCCCAAGAAAAACTCTCTCCATATCCAAAATGGCACCATCTGGCTCAACTACTTTAGGGACCTCTACAAAAACATCCCTGAAGAAGAGCAAACCCAGGAACAGAAAGAAATAACCACAAAACTGAGGCACATGGAAGAGGCAATCAAGGACTTCCAGACCCCCCTGGACCGACCAATCACCACACAGGAAATACAGGAGAGCATCACTCTACTCAGATGCAGAAAGGCCAGTGGTGCTGACGGCATCCCCCCCGAGATGCTGAAATACAGCCCGCCAGACATCCACGCTGCACTGGCCAAACTGTTCACCCTTGTCCTGAGCTCCGGACACTTCCCACAAGACTGGAACCGAGGCCTCATAACCCCCATCCATAAAAGTGGGGACAAATATGACCCAGCAAACTACCGTGGGATCTGTGTGAGCAGCACTCTGGGAAAGCTATTCAGCGGCATCATCAACAGAAGAGTCCTCACCTTCCTCACACAGCATGAGGTCCTCAGTAAAAGTCAAGCCGGTTTCATGCCGAACCACCGCACCACCGACCACATCTACACCCTGCACAGCCTCATCAAGACCCATGTCCACAACACCAAACGGGGCAAGATCTTCTCCTGTTTTGTGGACTTTAGGAAGGCGTTTGACTCCGTGTGGCACCCGGGCCTATTCCTGAAACTCCTGCAGAGTGGGATAGGAGGGAGGACGTATGATGTCATCAAGAGCTCATACACTGGGAACCAATGCAGCGTAAAGGAGAACGGCAAGAGGACAGCTTATTTCCAGCAGGGCCGAGGAGTCAGACAAGGCTGCAGCCTGAGCCCAACGCTCTTCAACATCTACATCAATGAACTGGCTGCAGCTCTGGAGGACTCCTCAGCCCCCGGCCTCCCCCTGCATGACCGTGAGGTGAAGTTCCTACTGTACGCTGATGACCTCCTGCTGCTGTCCCCCACAGAGAGCGGCCTCCAAGAAAGCCTGTCAGTCCTGGAGAAATTCAGCAATACATGGGCACTACCCATCAACTCTAAGAAGACCAAGGTCATGGTGTTCCAGAGGAAGGGTCAGAAAAAAGCCTCCATCTCCTCCTCCTTCACACTAAACGGGTCAGTACTGGAGAACACCAGCAGCTACACATACCTGGGCCTGGAGCTTAACCAATCAGGGAGCTTCAAGTCTGCAATAGAGGTCCTCAAAGGAAAAGCCAGCAGAGCCTTCTATGCCATACGAAAGCGACTGTACCACCTGAAAGCACCAGTGAGGGTCTGGCTAAAGATCTTTGATGGTGTCATTGCCCCAATCCTGCTTTATGGTAGTGAGGTTTGGGGTCCGGCCACCTACCCAGACCAGTCAAAATGGGATTCAAGCCCAACAGAAACCTTTCATCTGGAGTTCTGCAAGTACCTCCTCCAGGTCCATCGCAGCACCTCCAACGTGGCGTGTCGGGCAGAGTTGGGCAGGTTCCCACTATGGTTCCAGGTACAGAAGAGGGCGCTTTCATTCTGGGCGCACTTACAGAGAAGCAGCCCAGACTCCTATCACCACAAAGCCTCCCTGAGCCATGGAGCCCAATGTGCCCCCCAACAGGGCATCCACCACCAGTCCAGCCAAACCCCACAACATGCCCTGACAAAAGCCCAAATAAAAGGGGCGATAGAGACATACCAGGGGCAATATACAGAGGAATGGAGGAGAGAAATAAGTAACTCCCAGAAACTCACCATCTACCAGTCACTACAGAGAGACTACACCATGGCGCCATACCTGGAGAGGCTGCACCACCCCAAACACAGGCAGACCCTAAGCCTCTATAGACTGAGCGCCCACAGCCTGGAGATAGAGACGGGGCGGCACAGACAGACATACAAGCCGCGGGAGAGCCGACTGTGCCGGCACTGCGAGCAGGGAGACCTGGAGGATGAGGCCCACTTCTTGCTACACTGCAGCAAATACTAATCCACCAGGGACACCTACTTCCAGAGACTCTCCACCATCATCCCGGACTTCACCTCCATAGATGAGGAGAGGAAACTCCACATTCTGCTGGGGGAAGAGGAGACCACCATGGAAGTAGCGGCCCAGTATGTCTCCACCTGCCACCGGCTGAGAGGATTATGAGATACCATGGACTGTTATACGCCCTATTATCCCCTAATCCTGCCCCTTACCCCATATACACCCTCCCCCCAAATGACCCCCCCCCCCTCCCCCCCACACTCCATCTAGTATACTCTGTTGCTTTGGCAATGCTAAATGTTTATTTTGGACCTGCCAATAAAGCTTTTTTGAATTTGAATTTGGATAGATAGATAGATAGATAGATAGGAGATAGATAGATAGGAGATAGATAGATAGATAGATAGATAGATAGGAGATAGATAGATAGATAGATAGATAGATAGATAGATAGATAGATAGGAGATAGATAGATAGATAGGAGATAGATAGATAGATAGATAGATAGATAGATAGGAGATAGATAGATAGATAGATAGGAGATAGATAGATAGATAGATAGATAGATAGATAGATAGATAGGAGATAGATAGATAGATAGATAGGAGCAGGGGCGTAGCTAATGTCTCCTGGGCCCTGGTGCGAGAGGCCAACTTGGGGCCCCCCCCCCTCCTTTCACGACCCCCCCGTCCCCCCCCCCCCCCCCTCCTTTCACGACCAAGTGATGCTATTGTTGTGTGTGTGTGTATATATATATATATATATACACAGTGGTGCCTTGGATTATGAGCATAATTCGTTCCAGGACCGTGCTTGTAATCCAAATCCACTCTTAAACCAAAGCAAATTTTCCTATAAGAAATCATGTAAATGCAGACAATTGGTTCCACACCCCAAATATATTTATTATTCTGTACTGTACAGTAATGGAGAGGATGGGAAACACAAGGGCTGACAGAGACTGCAGGGAGCAGGAAGGAATGAGCAGGGCAGATGTGGGCACATACATGCAGCACTCTCTGTCCGGGGAGAGAGGGGTTACAGCTATGGAGAGATTACCCCCCCCCCCCACAGTCCTGTCCCCTGATGTAAGCCCCAGCCTGAAGGGGATCTGCTATGATTTGGAAGGTGTTTAGAGTACAGTGCTGTAGACCCCGCTATGCAGGCCATGCCCCTTCTCCACTCGCGCTCCCACCCAATACAGGAAGTTCTTAAACCAAAGCAATGCTCTTAAACCAAGTCACAATTTTGAAAAACTGTGAGCTCTTAAACCAAAACGCTCTTAAACGAAGTTACTCTTAAACCAAGGTACCACTGTATATATATATATATATATATATATATATATATATATACACACACACACACACACCAAGACAGATATTACCTATTACCGCCATACTGTTACCGACCAAATCCTGTATACTGAGACCAATATTACCAGTAATACCAGTATATAGGAAGGAAACATTACTGCCACACCACAACCACTACCATCACCACCATATTGTTACTGACCAAATCCAGTATACTAAATCACCTCATCCAGTCATATAGAGGTGGCCCCAGCTCTACACAGGCTCTATGCACCATATACATTACAGTGCAGATATATCAGGTGACTCACAGGAGACGTCTTTTCTGATCGGAGTTCTTCCCTTTTCATCTTCTTCTCCATCTGCCCTGGGCCGTTATGAGAACTTCTCCGAGCCACGAATCCACAGAATCTGCCAGACAGATATATTAGGCTCCACACTCTGACACCATCCTCATCTCTCTACACAATGCACATCTGTACTGTCCCCTTTACACCCTCATTTAGTGAATAGCCCTGACTCTATGTGACCTCCTAATATATGCCCCCCTCTGTATTCCCTCTCCCCCTATGTTGCCCCCCCAAATAGATGGCCCCCTCTACCCCCTCCCTTATAGATGGCCCCCTCTCTCCTCACCCTCCCTTATGAATGGCCCCCTCTCCCCCACCCTCCCTTATAGATGGTCCCCTTCCCCCCCCCCCTCCCTTATAGATGGTCCCCTTCCCCCCCTCCCTTATAGATGGTCCCCTTCCCCCCCCCCTCCCTTATAGATGGTCCCCTTTCCCCCCCTCCCTTATAGATGGTCCCCTTTCCCCCCCTCCCTTATAGATGGTCCCCTTTCCCCCCCCTCCCTTACAGATGGTCCCCTTCCCCCCCCCTCCCTTATAGATGGTCCCCTTTCCCCCCCCTCCCTTATAGATGGTCCCCTTTCCCCCCCTCCCTTATAGATGGTCCCCTTTCCCCCCCCTCCCTTATAGATGGTCCCCTTTCCCCCCCTCCCTTATAGATGGTCCCCTTTCCCCCCCTCCCTTATAGATGGTCCCCTTTCCCCCCCCCCTCCCTTATAGATGGTCCCCTTTCCCCCCCCCCCTCCCTTATAGATGGTCCCCTTTCCCCCCCCCACCCTCATAGATGCCCCCCTCCTTTCCCCCCACCCTCATAGATGCCCCCCTCCTTTCCCCCCACCCTCATAGATGCCCCCCTCCTTTCCCCCCACCCTCATAGATGCCCCCCTCCTTTCCCCCCCACCCTCATAGATGCCCCCCCTCCTTTCCCCCCACCCTCATAGATGCCCCCCTCCTTTCCCCCCACCCTCATAGATGCCCCCCTCCTTTCCCCCCACCCGTACAGGCTGATAAAAAAACAAAACTTAACTCACCTGACATCGCGCTCCTACGTTGGTCCTTTCTCCTCCTGGTCTGTCCCCGGCTGCTGCGCGGCTGCCGGGGGTGTCGCGTCTTATCCCCGGCAGCGCGCGCATCCCAGAACTCCCTGCGCGCCGGAAACCGGAAGTCAGGGCCCAAGGCGCGCAGGGAGTTCTGGGATGCGCGCGCTGCCGGGGGTAAGACGCGACACCCCCGGCAGCCGCGCAGCAGCCGGGGGAAGACGGAGCCAGTCTCTTGTGACCGCAAGCAAAACAATGCTTGCGGTCACAAGAGTGATTGATCGGGGGGCCCCGCGGGCCCCCCTTGTGGCGGGCCCGGTCGCGGCGGCGACCCCCGCGACCACGGTGGCTACGCCACTGGATAGGAGATAGATAGATAGATAGGAGATAGATAGATAGATAGATAGATAGATAGATAGGAGATAGATAGGAGATAGATAGATAGGAGATAGATAGATAGATAGATAGATAGATAGATAGATAGATAGATAGATAGATAGGAGATAGATAGATAGGAGATAGATAGATAGATAGATAGATAGATAGATAGATAGATAGATAGGAGATAGATAGATAGATAGGAGATAGATAGATAGATAGATAGATAGATAGATAGATAGATAGGAGATAGATAGATAGATAGATAGATAGATAGATAGATAGGAGATAGATAGATAGGAGATAGATAGATAGATAGATAGATAGATAGATAGATAGGAGATAGATAGATAGGAGATAGATAGATAGATAGATAGATAGATAGATAGATAGATAGATAGATAGATAGGAGATAGATAGATAGATAGATAGATAGGAGATAGATAGATAGCTAGATAGATAGATAGGAGATAGATAGGAGATAGATAGATAGGAGATAGATAGATAGATAGATGATAGATAGATAGATAGATAGATAGATAGATAGGAGATAGATAGATAGGAGATAGATAGATAGATAGATAGATAGATAGATAGATAGATAGATAGGAGATAGATAGATAGATAGATAGATAGATAGATAGATAGGAGATAGATAGATAGATAGATAGGAGATAGATAGATAGATAGATAGATAGATAGATAGATAGATAGATAGATAGATAGGAGATAGATAGATAGGAGATAGGAGATAGATAGATAGATAGGAGATAGATAGATAGGAGATAGATAGATAGATAGATAGATAGGAGATAGATAGATAGATAGATAGATAGATAGATAGATAGATAGGAGATAGATAGGAGATAGATAGATAGGAGATAGATAGATAGGAGATAGATAGATAGATAGATAGATAGATAGATAGATAGATAGATAGATAGATAGATAAATAGGAGATAGATAGATAGGAGATAGATAGATAGATGATAGATAGATAGATAGGAGATAGATAGATAGGAGATAGATAGATAGATAGATAGATAGATAGGAGATAGATAGATAGATAGATAGATAGATAGATAGGTAGCTGCGCCCCCAAATATGTTGCCCAAGACATTAAACCCCTTCTAGGTAAGTAGCTGCGCCCCCAAATATGTTCCACCAAAATAATAAACCCCCTGCTGGGTGTGTGGCTGCGCCCCCAAATATGTTAGCCAAAAAAATAACCCCCCTGCTGGGTGCGTAGCTGCGCCCCCAAATATGTTACCCGAGGAAAAAAAAAAAAACCCTGGCTGCGCCCCCAAATATGTTTTCCTTAAAAATATACCCCCTGTTGGGTGCGTGGCTGCGCCCCCAAATATGTTCCGCCAAAAAAATAACCCCCCTGCTGGGTGTGTGGCTGCCCCCCCAGATATGATACCCAAGACACAAACCCTCTGCTGGGTGCGTAGCTGCACCCCCAAATATGTTCCCCCCAAAAATATACCCCCTGCAGGGTGCGTAGCTGCTGTTACCCAAGAAAAAAAAAAAAACCTGCTGGGTGCGTAGCTGCCCCCCAAATATGTTACCCAATAAATAAACCCCCTGCAGGGTGCGTGCATAGGATGCTGGGTATTTCCAATGCCCTTGCCATACAGCAATGTCCTGTCTCTGTTGCCGTGGCAACCAAGGTTGTTTACTTCTAGCCTGCCAGGGAAACACTGATGATGTCATCAAGGCTGTGATGACATATACAGCGGATTACATAGGCAAGCAGCTTAGTTGCAGCCAGGCAGACGACCAGGTAGGTAGCATAGGTAGGTAGCTGGCAAGGAAGATACAGGTAGGTGCAGTTCAAACCGTTTAATTTCGATATTTTGGGGGCCATTCTATGCCTCTGCATAACGCTAACATGGTGAGAAGTTACCATCATTTTTTTTTTTTTTTAAAGTTACTAATTTGTAGCTATCTATATGGATGGACAGACAGACAGAGATAGATAGATAGATAAAAGATAGATAGATACAGTGGCGTAGCTATAGGGGTCGCCAGGGTCGCCATGGCGACCGGGCCCCTACGCTTGCCACTTGTGACAGTGTCACTTTAAGCATCCCGAGAAGCTGCGGCCGTGCAGCTTCTCAGGATGCACAGATCGCTTTGATGTTCCGCCCGCACAGTGAGCACAGTGAGCGGGCAGAACATTAAAGCGATCAGAATACAGGAGCAGGACCTGTCAGCGTCCTCCTCCTGTATTCTCTCCCATAGGCTGCCGGCACTTCATACCAGCAGCCTATGGGAGGCCGGGCCGTGACCTCTCCGGCAGGCGTGATCATGTGACGTCATCACGCCTGCCGGAAGTCCCGTCCCTGCGGCTCGCAAGATGGAGCCAGAAGAGGAGGAAGAGCTGCTGCCTGCACAGTGCGGATTAGGGAGTAGGATGTTTGTTTTTTTAGGGGCACCTCTGGGGGCATTATTAGTGTATCGGGGCACCTCTGAGGGCATTATTAGTTCTTGGGGGCACCTCTGGGGGCATTATTATTGTATAGGGGCACCTCTGGGGGCATTATTAGTTCTTGGGGGCACCTCTGGGGGCATTATTAGTCCATGGGGGCACCTCTGGGGGCATTATTAGTATATGGGGGCACCTCTGGGGGCATAATTAGCTCATGAGGGCACCTCTGGGGGCATTATTATTGTATGGGGGCACCTCTGGGGCCATAATTAGCTCATGAGGGCACCTCTGGGGGCATTATTATTGTATGGGGGCACCTCTGGGGGCATTATTAGCTCATGGGGGCACAGCAGGGAATCCTACATACAGGGGGCATCCCACATTCCTACTCACTTTACTGCACATTACACCAAACAGTGCAGTTACTATGGGAGCCTACAGGAGGGAGGAAGGGAAGGAAGTTGCTAGAAATGTGCGGAGCCTAAATTGTTTGTCTCGCAGGTTCTAAGGGGATGAAACGTATCTGGAAGGAATCATCTTGGAGGTCTGGGCCGGATGGAGAGAAAAAGGGAAAGTGACGCCTCAGATCAAAGAAGACGTCACCTGTAAGTCACTGTATGACGGTTTTCTTATTTTGTAGAACATCATTTAGTAGGGGCGCCCCGAGGTGGAAAAGGTTGGGAAGCACTGCGCTAATCTGTCCCGCTGCGCCCGCTGGCACATGCTGTCATCTGATTGGGCCTCTTACCTAATCAGATGACAGCAAGTACCAGCGCCCCCTCCTCCAGACATCTGCCTTGGCGGCCCAAGCTATGTCCTATGGCCGTATCTTTACCGCGTTGAGCTCCAGCTTGTGCTGCATCTACATTATCTGTACTCAGAGATATCACTGTGTTATCTGTGCTGTTACATAGGACTGCAGGGGACATCTACTACATGATCTGTACGCAGAGATATCACTGTGTTATCTGTGGTGTTACATAGGACTGCAGGGGACATCTACTACATTATCTGTACTCAGAGATATCACTGCGTTATCTGTGGTGTTACATAGGACTGCAGATGACTACTACATTATCTGTACTCAGAGGGATATCACTGTGTTATCTGTGGTGTTACATAGGACTGCAGGTGATATCAGGTGACTTCTCCAGGTTGCAGAAGTTCAAACTTCATCGTGCCCTGCTGACAGTTTATTATGGGAGTTGTAGTTTTGCAGCATTTGGCTCTTCAGGTTGCAGCACTACAACCCCCATCGTTTCCAACTGGCAGTTCATGATGAGAGTTGTAGTTTTTCAGCTGTAGAGTCAAAGATTGGAATACAATGATTAGACAATGACACAGTACAGTCCATTATTTATAGGGGGCAGTAGTGCAGTACATGAGGTGGAGGCAGTGACAGGGCATTAGAACATGGTGGCACATTAGAGTAATTGGATATAACGTTAGATAGGACTTTGCCTGATCGGGGGGAGATGGGGGGGCCCCAAGCTAACTTTGTGCACCAGGGCCCATCAGCCTTTAGCTACGCCCCTGGATAGATAGATAGATAAATAGATAAGAGATAGATAGATAGATAGATAGATAGATAGATAGATAGGAGATAGACAGATAGATAGATAGATAGATAGATAGATAGATAGATAGATAGAAGATAGATAGATAGATAGATAGACAGGCAGCTGCACAGGTGTATGTTATCCATGGTAGAGAATGCGCAGTGTGAATAGGGGCGTGGTTAGAAAAAGGGGGCTAGTGTTGCTAGGTAGGGGAGACAGGCGCAGTGGAGGCATTACCTATGCAGTGAGAAGAGAGAGCTGCCCGCCTCCAAAAGGAGATGAAGTGTGCCCGCCGTGCGTTGTCTGCTGTGGCTTGCCCAAAAAATAAACCGCCTGCTGGGTGCATGGCTGCGCCTCCAAACATGTTACCCCCCCACACACACACACACAAAAAAAACCCCTGCTGGGTGCGTAGCTGCACCCCAAAATATGTTCCGCTAAAAAAATAAACCCCCTGCTGGGTGCTTGGCTGCACCCCCAAATATGTTACCCGAGAAAAAAAAACCCTGCAGGGTGTGTAGCTGCGCCCCCAAATATATTACCCAAGAAATAAACCCCCTGCTGGGTGCGTAGCTGCTCCCCCAAATATGTTACCCAAAATAATAAACCCCCTGCAGGGTGCGTAGCTGCTCCCCCAAATATGTTACCCAAGAAATAAACCCCCTGCAGGGTGCGTGCATAGGATGCTGGGTATTTCCAATGCCCTTGCCATACAGCACTGTCCTGTCTCTGTTGCTGTGGCAACCAAGGTTGTTTACTTCTAGCCTGCCAGGGAAACATTGATGATGTCATCAAGGCTGTGATGACATATACAGCGGATTACATAGGCAAGCAGCTTAGTTGCAGCCAGGCAGATGACCAGGTAGGTAGCATAGGTAGGTAGCTGGCAAGGAAGACCAGGTAGGTAGCATAGGTAGGTAGCTGGCAAGGAAGATACAGGTTCAAACCGTTTAAGTTCGATAGTTACCATCATTTTTTTTTTTGAATAGTTAGTTACTAATTTGTAGCTATCTATATGGATGGACATACAGATAGAGATAGATAGACAGACAGACAGAGACAGATAGGCAGTTGCACCCCCTAATATGTTACCCCCAAAAATAAACCCCCTGCAGGGTATTCTTTCCAGTCTGACACAGTGCTCTCTGCTGCCTCCTCTGTCCATGTCAGGAACTGTCCAGAGCAAGAGAGATTTTCTATGGGGATTTGCTGCTGCTCTGGACAGTTCCTGACATGGACAGAGGTGGCAGCAGAGAGCACTGTGTCTGACTGGAAAGAATTCCACTTGCTGCAGGACGTACAGCAGCTGATATGTACTGGAAGGCTGGAGATTTTTAAATAGAAGTAATTTACAAGTTTGTAGAACTTTTTGACACCAGTTGAACTGAGCCATAGTTATGAATATTTGTGAACAACCACTGGCTTAAAGGGTTCTCCAGCATTAGAAAAACAATGCCCTGGCATAATGCTAGTTTCCCACACCTGCGAGGTCTTGACGGTGCTACGTTTTGGGAACAGAGGGGACTAACTGTTCTCCCGCAGTTGTTTCAGGGGGACACTTTTAAGTCCTTTGTTCAGCTGCGGGAGGAGTTGGATCTACCTCATTCTGTCTTCTTCCGGTACTTACAGCTGCGCCACGCTGTTGAGGCGCAGTTTGGACAGTCTGCCCCTAGCGTTTCTTCCCATTTCCTGTTAGACACAATATTAACTGCATCAGACTCTAAAGGTCTTATTTCCCTTATATATAAAGAGCTATTGGCTTCCTATATGTCTACTAGACCCTTGACGATAAGGGAGCAGTGGGAGACGGACATAGGACCCATGTCGGACGAACAGTGGCATACTGTAATGGCCTTAATGCCAAAACTAGCTGTATCAGAAACACACAGACTCTGACAGTTGTTTCTTCTCCATAGAGTATATAGAACGCCTTTATTTCTCTTTAAAATAGAGGTTCGTACGAACTCAAAATGCCCTCGCTGTGGATTAGAGGAGGCGCATATTTTACATCTCATGTGGAGCTGTGTGGAGCTGGAGAGCTACTGGAGGGGAGTGGTAGCGCTCATAAGGCGTGTGTTTGGGATTGCAGTGCCGTTGGAACCTCTGAGATGTGTTCTGGGCGTAGTGGGAGAGGATGATGAGCCTTCAGGCATTGAGCTAGCCCTTTGCAGGGTCTTATACCAAGCACGTAAACTTATAGCCAAATGTTGGATAACACCTGCCGCACCCACAGTGACAGAACTGATTGCTAAAATTAATAACATTGTTCGCCTGGAGAAAGGTGTATATAAGAAGCGAAAAGCCATGAAAAAGTTTGAATCCATCTGGGGCCCCTGGATAGACGCCCCAGGTATTCCTTCTAGATTTCTCCGGAGGTCCCCGATGGAGGCTTTCTTATTGCTTACGGATCAAAATGCCAGTAGTGCCAGGAGACGGGGCACTGCGGACTAGGGTCACCCACTACCCGAATTGATCCCCCTTCCCCCCCCCCCCCCCCTCTTTCCTCTCCCCCTGCCCCTGTCTTGCTGCCTTGTTCGTCTGGACGGGACTCCCCCCCCCCCCCCCCCCTCCCCCTCCTTCTGTTTCCTTTTTCTCTTATTGTCTGCTAATGTGTGACCGCGGTTGGGGGACAGAATCTCCCAATTTAATTGCTGTAACAGTTTTTCTTGACTAGAGTTGTATGCAGGAATTATGTCTTATCAAGCTACCTGAAATATTTTGATTCAGTACATATTTTTTCTATTGTTTTCTTGTGTCTGTCCCACTGTTTGGGATGTTGGGAGGGAGGCGGGGGGGGGTGGGGTGGAAGGGGATGGGGGTGAAAATGAAACACTTGTTGTGTTTGTAAAAAACCTGTTTTTTCAATAAAAAATATCTGATTTAAAGAAAAACAATGCCCCTTTCTTTCAGAGATAGCACCGCTGTTGTCTCCAGTTTGGGGGCAGATTTTGCAACTCAGTTCCATTGAAGTGAATATAGCTTTAATTGCAAACTAAACCTGCACTTGACATAAAGGCGATGCTGTCTCTGTAAGAAAGTGGTCATGTTTTTTTAATGCCGGATAACCCCTTTAAAGCGACTCTGTACCCACAATCTGACCCCCCCAAACCGCTTGTACCGTCAGATAGTTGCTTTTAATCCAAGATCTGTCCTGGAGTCCGTTCGGCAGGTGATGCAGTTATTGTGCTAAAAAACAACTTATAAACTTGCAGCCTGTGTCAAATTGGTGTGGCCTAGAGTGTCTTTGCCCTAGGCCTTAACCATCCCTCCTCCCCGCCCTCCTCCTCATTAGGAACGCCCCTGGCTGGATTTCCCCTATTCATCACCTGTATGAACACTACACATGGGCCTTAATGATCCATCACCTGTGCAGTCTTCAGACAAGTGATGAATTGGAGAAATCCTGCCTAGAGCATTCCTAATGATGAGGGGGACAGGGAGGAGGAACAGAGAGGCGGTTAAGGCCTAGGGCACACACACTCTAGGCCACACCAATCTGACACAGGCTGCAAGTTTAAAAGTAGTTTTTTAGGACAATAACTGACCATAACTGGACAATAACTGACCATCACCTGCCAAACGGACCCCAGGACAGATCTTGGATTAAAGCAGCTGACTGTACAAGTGGTGGGGATGGGGGGGATTGTGGGTACAGAGTCACTTTAAGTCATTGAAAAAAAACGCGTGCAAGCCTTTCATAGGGCTATTAACATCCTTTCCCCTTCAAACTGATGGAAGACCTTGAAAACAAATAGTTTTAGGAAACAAGTGTAAGTAGCAGTACTGACTGGCACAGTGTGGACTTAGTGTAGGGACCCATGTGTATCAGATACCTGCACGATGGTACATGGGGCAGTGTGGCTTGATCAATTCATACACAAAATTCTGATGTGTTTTTTATTTAGCCAAGCGGCACTAGTATCAGCCATAGGTGTGAGGTGCAGCGCTTTTTCTTCCCTGAATAGCAGTACTAATGGATACAGAGGTTGGGGGGTTTATTTAAACTGTGTAGAGCTAATAGGTGGTTCATGGTTGTTTTCAATATTTTCCATAGTAGCCCAGATAACAGACACGAGTACAAGTACACCCCCCTCTCAGTCTGTTTTATTATGTACATGTAGTTATTAGTCACTTATATCCCAAAGTTTTTACTAATATATCCTATGGTGGAGATTTATCAAACATGGTGTAAAGTGAAACTGACTCAGTTGCCCCTAGCAACCAATCAGATTCCACCTTTTATTTTCCAAAGAGTGTGTGAGGAATGAAAGGTGGAATCTGATTGGTTGCTAGGGGCAACTGCGCCAGTTTCACTTTACACCCTGTTTGATATATCTCCCCCTATGTATACATCAAAATGCTGATTTTACATATAACACTAGTGTGAGTAAAATAGAATCTATGTGATACTAGATTAATAGTAATAATAATATTAATAATAATATAGTATAAAAATAAGAAGTGTGCAACCCTGTTTGTATATCGGAAGAAACTTTCGGGAAAATGTAAAACAGAACAGGCAGTATAGCAGGGGCAGGGAAACTTGGCTCTCTAGTTGTTGCAGAACTACAACTCCCATCATGTCTGGACAGCCAAAGCTATAGCTGGAGAGCCGAGGTTTGCGAGCCCTGTAATAGTGAATGGGCATATACTCACTGTCAGTCATTGAGCTAGGCTGCCCATACATACAGGAGGTGTCAGCTTCCATCACCTCCACCTATCAGCTAGTCACTACGTTATTAAACAGTATGCCGGAAGCTTTTAAGCTCCACCTATTGGTGTCAGAATTTTATTATTTAGTTTAAATGGAAACTATCAGCATGCTAGAAGCATCTAACCTGTTAAAGGATTACTCCAATGAAAATATATATATATTTTTTTTCAAATCAACTGGTTTTAGGAATTTATATAGATTTGTAATAACTTCTATTTAAAAATCTCCAGTCTTCCAATACTTATCAGCTGCTGTATGTGCTCCAGGAAGTGGTGTATTCTCTCCAGTCTGACACAGTGCTCTCTGCTGCCACCTCTGTCCATGTCAGGAACTGTCACAAATCCCCATAGAAAACCTCTCCTGCTTTGGACAGTTCCTGACATGGACAGAGGTGGCAGCAGAGAGCACTCTGTCAGACTGGAGAGAATACACCACTTCCTGCAGGACATACAGCAGCTGATAAGTACTAGAAGACTGGAGATTTTAAGAAGTAATTTACAAATCTATAGAACTTTCTGAAACCAGTTGATTTGAAAGAACAATATTTTCGCTGGAGTACCCCTTTAAGCATGAAGGTCAGTTTCTTGCCTTTATCCTCTGTGCCGTTTCCATGATCTTATATAAAACATATATCCTCCACTCCAACCACTGGGTAAGATCGGACGCTGGTCCAAGATAGGCCAAAAAATAAATAATGAAGATAAAAAACTATTTATTAAAACACAACGCGTTTCGAAGTCGTGCTGACCTCTTTCTCAAGTGTATAACGAAAGAATGTTTTACAAGATCTATAAAAAGGGTGGTTTGCACACGCCCAGTAGCAGCCAAAATACAGGTGATGTCTAATTACATACATAATACCTCCCAGCAGGGAGTAGATCAAGTTGCAAGTAAACCTGTTTTAACTTAGTAGATAAAACACTTCTACAAAAAGGGAATAGAAAGCAAGCAGACCCAAAAATATAAATATAAATATAAGAAAAAAAGTTACAAAAATTATTATTATTATTATTTTTTTTACATATGAAACGGGATTAAATGAAACGATTGAGAATACAAGATAGGCTTTTATTATTGTTATCTCAAATTTTGTTTATATGTAAAAAAAAAAAAAAAAAAAAAATTTATAACTTTTTTTCTTATATTTATATTTATATTTTTGGGTCTGCTTGCTTTCTATTCCCTTTTTGTAGAAGTGTTTTATGTACTAAGGTAAAACAGGTTTACTTGCAACTTGATCTACTCCCTGCTGGGAGGTATTATGTATGTAATTAGACATCACCTGTATTCTGGCTGCTACTGGGCATGTGCAAACCACCCTTTTTATAGATCTTGTAAAACATTCTTTCGTTATACACTTGAGAAAGAGGTCAGCACGACTTCGAAACGCGTTGTGTTTTAATAAATAGTTTTTTTATCTTCATTATTTATTTTTTGGCCTATCTTGGACCAGCGCCAGATCTTACCCAGTGGTTGGAGTGGAGGATATATGTTTTATGCAATTACCGGTTTGGTCTCTGGGAGTGGCTGCGGTCCACACACATGTGAGCATTGAGAGTTGTGCCTTGCATTTGCACAACCACACCAGGTGAGAGTCTTCCCTTTACTCCCCTGCACTTACCTAAGTCTTGCAGACCCCACACATTGGAGCGCTGTTGTCAGGATCCGGACAGCAAGACAACACAACACAGTGAGCCCTGAGCTCAGCCCCGCCCACTGACTCTACCTACTTGCCCCCCTAGGCTAAACCCTAGGGCAGCAACTTGGCGGCGGTCCCTGCACTGGCTTGGTGGGACAAAAAGACAAGACAGACAGACAAAACACAATAAAGAATGGTCAGCAATCCGGGTCACAACAGTCTGGCAGCAAAGGTACAAAATCAGGATCCAAAAGAGTAGTCAAATAACAGGCAATATGGTCGGGGGCAGGCGGCAAGCAAGCGAGGTCAAAAGATACTAAGCAGAATTCAGGAGAAGCACAGAAACAGAACCACAAGCAGGCAGAGACTAAGTCAATAACCGGCAAGGCACAGGCAGAAGCTGAATTCTTAAATAGGAGACCAAAAACCATGTCCAGAAAGTGATAGGAGGGACCAGCTGTCAATCACAGAGGCAAAGGCAGGTTAACTGTTACAAGACCAGAAGAAACTAGCAGCACAGACACGGGTGGGGCAGGGAAAACAATTAGCAGACCAGAAGGAATAAGACACAGTTCAGACAGGGCAAAAACAAGGCAAACAAAACACAGAAGATTATGGCCAAAATCGCAGTCTCGGTCGTACCTTACGCACCGAGGACTGCGCCAAAGTAGCATTCATGACAGCTGTTCACATTTATCTCTACAGTTTCCATGATCTTAGCAGTTTTATCCATATACTAATTAGACATTTGGTGCACTGGGGGTGGGACTAGCACCCCCAGTGCACTGATCCGCCTCCAACTACCCCTCCCCTTCTACTAAATATCAGGAGAGGGGCCTGGCCAGGGGGCAGGGCGGCTGATCAGTGTACTGGGTAGTCCCACCCCTAGGGCACCTAAACGTCTAATTAGCATAAGGGTTAGACAATTAGAGAATCAGTTACCACCAGCTTTCTCATTATAGTTACATTGAATCTGAGACCCCCTCCCCCCTGCCGCTATAGCCGTGTAGCTTTTAATAAACAGTGTGAATACAGACCTTTCAGAAGGGTTTCTGTGACTTTATTTTCATTACAAAAAAATCATCTTTTAGCCAGTGCTGACAGTGTCAAAGGGGAGGGGCCTAGGGTTATTATAGGAACATCCCAGGCCATGCTCTTATCACATTGCTGGTACCAAATCCATTGTGGCGGAGTGAAGTGGTGAAACGCACCAACCTGTGTGCCGCTGTCTTCACTATGGTGCATGTACAGGGGTGTGTATGTCACACACCACAGCAATAACAGACACAACCTTTACTGAAGAACATTGTGCAGATCCCAGAGGCGTCAATGTGCCGCTTCACTCCACTGATACAGGATTGCACTGCAACCAGAGACATGCTGAAATCTTGAAGGTGTGTCTATATGTTATATGAATACTTAGACAAAAACAAAATATAGATATATAGATTTGTAATTTACTTCTATTTAAAAGTCTCCAGTCTTCCAGTACTTATCAGCTGCTGTATGTCCTGCAGGAAGTGGTGTATTCTTTCTAGTCTGACACAGTGCTCTCTGCTGCCACCTCTGTCCATGTCAGGAACTGTCTAGAGTAGTAGGAAACCCCTATAGAAAACCTCTCCTGCTCATGGAAATAATACACAACTTCATGCAGAACATACAGCAGCTGATAAGTACTGGAAGACTGGAGGTTTTAAAATAGTAGTAATTTAAAATTTATATAACTTCCTCACACCAGTTCCTTACTGGAGTTCCCCTTTAAGTGTATTTTTATGTAGTACACTGACTCTGCCTTCAAATGAGCTAAATATAATTATTATAGTACATTATGCCCCATTGGTTGCAGATACATATGGAACAACCGGAGCGAGTCCCACTCTGTTGTATCCCCGATCAAACACAGAATAAAACTGGCCAATAAAGACATCTCCCAGAATCCAGAGGGGTCCTGACGGGGGAGCAATATCCAGTCCCTGGAAGCCGCTTCTGCAATAGTATTCTCCATTCTAGGGAACAAGCAGAGATTTTATAGACATGATCAGCTTAATTCTGCTGGCCGTTACATACAATCGCCCTATCCAGAGGTATGCAAATACATAGTACCGCAACCAGGTGCTTAGAAGCTCTCAGTTGGGATATGTTTCTAAGGACTTGGTGCCTTAATGTGATTGGTATTTTTTTATTACAAAATTTCATTCAGAATAGGACCCAAAAAACACTTATCAAAACCTAGATACAGATCCTGTCTGTCATTACTATGTTGTATAGTCCTGTGGTCAAGTAGATTATGGTATTATGCTGCCACCTAATGGTGATTTTAAGTCATGCTGGTAATTAGTGATGTTCTCATATTATGGTATTATGCTGCCACCTAATGGTGATTTTAAGTCATGCTGGTAATTAGTGCTGTTCTCATATTATGGTATTATGCTGCCACCTAATGGTGATTTTGAATCATACTGGTAATTAGCGATGTTCTCATCCATTAACAGGGGAACATAATTCCAAGATCCAAGAGATTAGTAAACCCCCCCCCCCCCTCCATACACCAACTCGTTTTTTTGTATGTTTGCTTATCACAGCACGTTTTTCTTCCAGTGTTGTTTTTTGTTGTTGTTGGAAACTAAAAGCAGCAATATTACAAAGAAAACATGCTGTCATAAGCAAATATACACAAAACAAGCTGGTGGGGTAGAAAGCAATAGACGCAATCCGATGTTTTGTGTATATTTACTTATGACAGCATGGTTTTTGTTCCATTGTTGCCATTTTTCGTTTTCCAACAACAAAATTGGAACAAAAAACATGCTGTGATAAGTAAATATACCCAAATCAAGCTGGCAGGGGGCACCAAAGACCTGAAGGTGTAGGAAATCAGGGGGAGTATGCACAGGTAATTATAGGCTCTTCTTAGTTTTTACGTGTCTCAAATTGTGCAGCCGCCATCTTTACAAACTGGTTAGAACTTTATTTGCAAGGTTTGTAACAAATCTTGGTTCGTGTAGTTCGGTTCTCTCATCTCTACATTGCAGCTCAAATATCATGTATGTAATGTAACCCATTGTGTACAATGGTCGCCTAAATGCAAACTCAGGGGGAGATTTATCAAACATGGTGTAAAGTGAAACTGGCTCAGTTGCCCCTAGCAACCAATCAGATTCCACCTTTCATTCCTTACAGACTCTTTGGGAAATCAAAGGTGGAATCTGATTGGTTGCTAGGGGCAACTGTGCCAGTTTCACTTTACACCCTGTCTGATAAATCTCCCCCTCAGTTTCTATGAACTGCATAGAAGCCATTTCTGCAAACTATACTGAGATTTGTCTCCACCTAGTGGCAGTCTTAGGTAATGCAGTAATAAAACTAATTCGTGCAGAACTGCAATCCACTTAAATGTTATGTGTTTTTTTTAAAGGGGAAATACATTGAAATACATTGGTAACCAGCAGGCATTGTGCCCAGAGCTTTACAGAGCCATGCATATTACAGAGGTGCTGGCACTGCATAATGCCTCATATGAGACGCATTAAAGGGGTACTCTAGAGAAAACAACTGGCGTCGGGAAATAACAAAAATTTGTAAATTACTTCTGTTTAAATATCTTCAGTCTTGCAGTACTTATTAGCTGCTGTATGCTCTGCAGAAAGTGGTGTATTCTTTCCAGTCTGACACACTGCTCTCTGCTGCCACCTCTGTCCATGTCAGGAACTGTCTAGAGCAGCAGCAGCAAATCCCCATAGAAAACCTCTCCTTCTCTGGACAGTTCCTGACATGGACAGAGGTGGCAGCAGAGAGCACTGTGTCAGACTGGAGAGAATACGCCACTTTCTGCCAGACATACAGCAGCTGATAAATACCGGAATATTTTTAAATAGAAGTAATTTACAATTCTATATAACATTCTGACACCAGTTGATTTTAAAATAATTTTTTTCTTTGCAGTACACCTCAAATGTAATACAATGTGTAATGAGACGGTCAGTTGTACCGTAAAGTGCTCTACACAAAAATGGAGAAAATAAAGAGCGAAAATGAAAATTGGCTACATCCACAAGGCCAAAACAGGCCGTGTCCTTAAAGGGTTAAATTCTCTATTACTGATTCTTTAATAGAATGCGGACTGTATGTCAGCTGACCTGGGAGGAGTGCATTATGCTGTGTCACGCTGATTACATCATGTGAGGATACAGGCCAGGTGTAAATGACAATTTAATAGTGTTTGCTGAGCGGCACACCTGGTTACAATGTCACAGTATACGGAGACACAATCAGCCAGATAACACACGGCACTATGTGAATTCTTCCTGTGTTTCAGAATTGCACTTTGTATGGATTGAATAGTAGTATATGGCCATGTTTGTTTTTCATTAGAACGGATTTCTTTATTCTCGTCTATGTTTATGTGTATATGCTGACGCTCAGATTTGCATGTTTGTTCATTATACACAGAACGTGAGCTGCAAACACCGTGAGTAGGCTCTAATTTCATTGTCATAGAAGAATATAGTTCTCTTCAATATTATTGATTTTTTTTTTAATTAATGGCTATCAACAACGGATGTTCTATCCTGAGGAGAGGCCATCAATCATATAACCCAGGAAAACGAGAGAGAGAGAGAGAGAGAGAGAGAGAGAGAGAGAGAGAATACGGTATGGACATTGTGTGAGGGTCAATAATGACAATTATATTACATGACGTACTGGCTTTAACTTCTGGACTCTTAGGCCTTATCCACGGACGTTCTTTAATTATGTACCTGAGTTATTACCCATTGATTTCTATAGGGCTATTCACACCATCAGTAGCATTCTGATTCCTAGTCCTAGTGTGTATCCGTTTATTTTTTTATTTTTTTACAGCCTCACCTCACCAATATATCCTTATCATCCGCAAAAAAATACGGATCTGCAGTAAGCAAACTGGTTACATCTTTTTTTAACCTGATCAACTTTATTTCGACAAGTGCTGTACAGATATAACAGATCCGCAAAATATGGATTGCAGATGCACTACGGATGCAGAGCAGGCTTTATCTAAGTTCCCCCATGACTATAGCAAAACTTTAAGCGTGTTAGTTTATATTGTGTATTATAATCTCCTCTAAATAGAGAGTCCTGACACCTATATATACAATATCCTATAGGAAATCAGCACAACCCCATAGAAAGCAGCTTAGTCCAACCATAGCAGTACCTGTTGTATGATTTACATGAAGCCAAAACCTCCAGTAAAGCTTCTTGTTATATTATATTGTTTATAATATTATATTGTGATGACCTTACCTCAAGGGTATACTGGGAAGGTGATAAGTCATAATTGATCCCATTGATCACAAAGGTTACGGTGGGCATGGAGCTCAGGTCACTGCAACTCACACCATACTACAACAGAAAAACGTCAAAGATATATGTTACTGCTGTTCCTGGGCATCAGAATTGGCGTACACCCGACCATGGGATGATAAGGGTAATCTTGTTTTATAAACACACGGCAAACACTAATTAACCCCAATACTGTAGCTGCAGCACAGTGATATAAAGCGAGTGGGGATAGCTGTCAGTTACTGGTCACTCTGCTTCACTGTGATGTGGCTGCAGAGCTACTGGGACGGGCTGCTTCACCCACTGTAACGTCTGTACTACTTCACCTACTGTAATATCTGTACTACTTCACCTACTGTAATATCTGTACTACTTCACCCGCTGTAATATCTGTACTACTTCACCCACTGTAATATCTGTACTACTTCACCCGCTGTAATGTCTGTAATATCTGTACTACTTCACCTACTGTAATATCTGTACTACTTCACCCGCTGTAATGTCTGTACTACTTCACCTACTGTAATGTCTGTACTACTTCACCCGCTGTAATATCTGTACTACTTCACCCGCTTTAACGTCTGTACTACTTCACCCACTGTAATGTCTGTGCTACTTCACCTACTGTAATGTCTGTACTACTTCACCTACTGTAATGTCTGTACTACTTCACCTGCTTTAACGTCTGTACTACTTCACCTACTGTAATGTCTGTACTACTTCACCCGCTGTAATGTCTGTACTACTTCACCCACTGTAATGTCTGTGCTACTTCACCTACTGTAATATCTGTACTACTTCACCTACTGTAATGTCTGTGCTACTTCACCTACTGTAATGTCTGTACTACTTCACCCGCTGTAATATCTGTACTACTTCACCTACTGTAATGTCTGTACTACTTCACCCGCTGTAATATCTGTACTACTTCACCCGCTTTAACGTCTGTACTACTTCACCCACTGTAATGTCTGTGCTACTTCACCTACTGTAATGTCTGTACTACTTCACCTGCTTTAACGTCTGTACTACTTCACCTACTGTAATGTCTGTACTACTTCACCCGCTGTAATGTCTGTACTACTTCACCCACTGTAATGTCTGTGCTACTTCACCTACTGTAATATCTGTACTACTTCACCCGCTGTAATGTCTGTACTACTTCACCTACTGTAATGTCTGTACTACTTCACCCGCTGTAATGTCTGTACTACTTCACCCACTGTAATATCTGTACTACTTCACCCACTGTAATATCTGTACTACTTCACCCGCTGTAATGTCTGTACTACTTCACCCGCTGTAATGTCTGTACTACTTCACCCGCTGTAACGTCTGTACTACTTCTCCTACTGTAACGTCTGTACTACTTCACCCGCTGTAATATCTGTACTACTTCACCCACTGTAATATCTGTACTACTTCACCCGCTGTAATATCTGTACTACTTTACCCGCTGTAATGTCTGTACTACTTCACCTACTGTAATGTCTGTACTACTTCACCTACTGTAATATCTGTACTACTTCACCTACTGTAATGTCTGTACTACTTCACCTACTGTAATATCTGTACTACTTCACCCGCTGTAATGTCTGTACTACTTCTCCTACTGTAATATCTGTACTACTTCACCCGCTGTAATGTCTGTACTACTTCACCCACTGTAATGTCTGTGCTACTTCACCCACGGTAATATCTGTACTACTTCACCCACTGTAATGTCTGTACTACTTCACCCACTGTAATATCTGTGCTGCTTCACCCACTGTAATGTCTGTACTACTTCACCTACTGTAATATCTGTACTACTTCACCTACTGTAATATCTGTACTACTTCACCCGCTGTAATGTCTGTACTACTTCACCTACTGTAATGTCTGTACTACTTCACAACCTGTAATATCTGTACTACTTCACCCGCTGTAATGTCTGTACTACTTCACCCGCTGTAATGTCTGTACTACTTCACCCTCTGTAATATCTGTACTACTTCACCTACTGTAATATCTGTACTACTTCACCTACTGTAATGTCTGTACTACTTCACCCGCTGTAATGTCTGTACTACTTCACCCACTGTAATGTCTGTACTACTTCACTCACTGTAATGTCTGTACTACTTCACTCACTGTAATGTCTGTACTACTTCACTCACTGTAATGTCTGTACTACTTCACTCACTGTAATGTCTGTACTACTTCACCCGCTGTAATATCTGTACTACTTCACCCACTGTAATATCTGTACTACTTCACCCGCTGTAATGTCTGTACTACTTCACCTACTGTAATATCTGTACTACTTCACCCGCTGTAATGTCTGTACTACTTCACCTACTGTAATGTCTGTGCTACTTCACCTACTGTAATATCTGTACTACTTCACCTACTGTAATGTCTGTACTACTTCACCCGCTGTAATATCTGTACTACTTCACCCACTGTAATATCTGTACTACTTCACCCGCTGTAATGTCTGTACTACTTCACCTACTGTAATATCTGTACTACTTCACCCGCTGTAATGTCTGTACTACTTCACCTACTGTAATGTCTGTGCTACTTCACCTACTGTAATGTCTGTGCTACTTCACCTACTGTAATGTCTGTACTACTTCACCTACTGTAATGTCTGTACTACTTCACCTACTGTAATGTCTGTGCTACATCACCTACTGTAATGTCTGTACTACTTCACCTACTGTAATATCTGTACTACTTCACCCGCTGTAATGTCTGTACTACTTCACCTACTGTAATATCTGTACTACTTTACCCGCTGTAATGTCTGTACTACTTCACCTACTGTAATATCTGTACTACTTCACCCACTGTAATATCTGTACTACTTCACCTACTGTAATATCTGTACTACTTCACCCGCTGTAATATCTGTACTACTTCACCCGCTGTAATGTCTGTACTACTTCACCTGCTGTAATGTCTGTACTACTTCACAACCTGTAATATCTGTACTACTTCACCCGCTGTAATGTCTGTACTACTTCACCCGCTGTAATGTCTGTACTACTTCACCCGCTGTAATGTCTGTACTACTTCACCTACTGTAATGTCTGTACTACTTCACCCGCTGTAATGTCTGTACTACTTCACTCACTGTAATGTCTGTACTACTTCACTCACTGTAATGTCTGTACTACTTCACCTACTGTAAAGGGAGGGCGTAAGCGGGCGCAGTATAGCTGCAGCCCGGACATGAAGGGGTGGGCAATAGGGGGTTAACAGGGCTTAGGTTAGGAGAGCATGAGGGGAACGCATGGTCAGGCTGTGAGAAAAGGGGATGGAGCAGGGGGAGTGGGGATGCGGGCAGAGGCCAATAGGGGGGCAGGGGATAGCGTCAGGGGAGGGGAGCAAGTTGGTAGTATAAAGGCAGGGGGAGGGGTTTTCCTGCTTACCAGCTCCTCTGTCCCGGACCTGAAGCGACGTGCTGCTCCTGCTGTAATGGACCGAGAGGCTTTCTCTGCCTCCCTGTGGGAGGCCGCGGCGCGCCATGGGGCTGAATGGCTGCAGGAGCAGTTCCTGCAGGTACTAGGGGGAACGGGGGGGGCGGCAAGCTCCCAGGGTGCGCGCCCCCCCGTACGCCGCCGGCGCCCGCCGGAGCGGCTGAGCCCCGACTTGCCCCGCCGCTCCCGCCGCGTAGGGAGCCCTGTCCAGGACCCTCCAGCCCCTGCTGTCCGGTCCCCTCCTCTCCGGTCCGGCAGGGCTGCTGGGAGGAATCCCGGAGCGCGGAGGGGTTCCGGTGCGGGGAGAGAGGCACGTGCAGCAGCCTCTGCCTCCTCGGTGCCGGCTGCTGACTCGGGACCTGTTGCGGCTGGCCCCTCCCACCGGCCTGTGCAGGGGGCAGTCAGAGGAAGGAGCGAGTCCTCCTACAGGCCCCATAGGAAGTCTGGGGCGAAGGTGAGCACCCGGGCCCGGCGCCGGCCTGAGGGGGTTTCCCAGGGGGGGGCACCCCTGCCAGCGATTGCAGCGGAAGTGCGGGGGGAGGTCAGGCGGTCCAGGCGGCAAGGGGCCTACCGCAGTGCTTCGCCAGCGACCGTCCCCCTGTTCAGCGGCAGCCCTAATTCGTTGCAGGCGCAGGGGCAGGGTCGGAGCCCGGCCCCTGGCGCCGGGGACATAAGTGAGGACCAGAGGGCTTCATCACCGGACGATGACATCGAGGCCGTGGAAGACGGCGAAGTGGTCAGCGATTCGCCGAGGCGCGTAGCATCCTCTGTCGCGGCTGTTCCGGCGTCCGTCCAGAGTCAGCCTGGTGAGTCACGGTCCATGTCTGTTTTGCCTGTGGCGTGTGGTGTGAGTGGTGGGGGTGCGAGTGGAGCCGGGTTTCAGGGGTCTGTCGGTGGTGGGGGTCAGTTTGCTGGTATGGGGGAGGTGGTTGCGCAGTTTTTGGCTGGTATGCGTGAGATGTGGTCGCAGGGAGCGGGGGCCCGGGGGGGTGTAGGGTCTCCGGTTACTGCCTGGTTGGGGGGTAGCGCTGCGCCTGCGTTATCATCGGCGGTCGGGGCGGCGGGTGGTGCGCTGGTGCCAGTGGCGGCGGGGACCTCCGGGGGAGCGCAAGCAGGCGGAGCAACAACAGCGGGGGTGGGCGCAGCTTCAGAGGTTTCGGTGCGGTTGGATGACGCGGCGCGTGGGGAGGTGTACGTTTGCTTTGAGGGGCCCCTGGGGGCCCACCTCAAGCAGGAGGTACGGGAGAAGATTTGGCGGGGTGAGTACGTGGAAATATTTTCCCTGCTCCCCCTCGACAAATTTAATTTAGATAAGGGAAAGCCTGATGACAGCAAGAAGGAGGAGGAGGAGAAGCGGCGGTATCGGTTGATACCGCGCACTTTTTCTAACTGGCTTCAGGCTTTCGCCATTTTGGCTAGCGTGGTGGGGGAAAAGGCTCCTCAATGCTGCTCGGCCCTGTTTTGCTACCTTGACTCGATAGGCGAAGCTTATCGGGTTTACGGTGGCACGGCATGGCTGCGGTATGACGAGCAGTTCCGGCAGCGCAAGGCGGTTCGCCCATCCCTGAGGTGGGACCATAAGGATATAGCCTTGTGGATGCGGCTAATGACAGCAGCGCGCGCTCCGTCGCAGCCGTTTCGGTCTGGGGCCGGGGGTTCGGCATCATCGACCGGAACCTCGGCCGGCCAGAGGCCAGGGTGTTGCTGGCAATATAACGACGGGCACTGTCGTTTTGGTTCCTCGTGCAAGTTCAAGCATGAGTGCGGAACTTGCGGGGGGAACCACCCCCAGTCGCGATGCTTCAAGAAGCAGAAAGGACGTAGCGGAGAGACTGGCGGTAAAGGGTCGGACGCCAGTGAGCCTAGAGGCGATGCGGCCGTATCTAAATGAGTACCCTGATCGGGCGGCGGCGGAATTATTAGTGTCCGGCTTTCAATGGGGATTTCGGATCCCCTTTTCGAGGGAGGCTCCGATTTTTCGCCCACCAAATCTGAAGTCCGCACGGTTGCGTCCGGACGTGGTGGGCGACAAATTGGGCAAGGAGGTGGCCCTGGGGCGGATGGCGGGTCCGTTTACGGACCCGCCGTGGCCCCACCTGCGGGTTTCTCCTTTAGGGCTGGTGCCCAAGAAGGAACCTAATAAATTCCGGCTAATTCACCATTTGTCTTATCCGGCGGGGTTGTCCGTTAACGATGGGATTGAGCAAGAAGTTTGCTCGGTTTCATACGTGTCGTTTGACAAGGCGGTGGAATGGGTGCGGCGGTGCGGGCCGGGGGCACTAATGGCGAAAACTGACATTGAAGCGGCATTTCGGCTCTTGCCGGTGCATCCTGAATGTTTCCATTTGCTGGGGTGTGTTTGGGAGGGGGCGTACTATGTGGACTGCTGCCTTCCTATGGGGTGCTCAATCTCTTGTTCACATTTCGAGACATTTAGCACCTTTGTGGAATGGGTGGTGCGCAGGGAGTCGGGTTTGCAGTCGGTGTTGCATTACCTGGACGACTTCCTGTGCATTGGTCCGGCACAGTCCACTTGTTGCTCCCTCCTGTTGCATACGGTTGAGCAGGTGGCCCGCAGGTTCGGCATTCCATTGGCACCGGAAAAGACGGAGGGCCCGGCTACGGTCATCCGTTTTTTGGGTATCGAGATAGACTCGGTGGCAATGGAGTGCCGACTGCCTGGTGACAAACTGGTGGAGCTGCGGGAGTTGGTGGGTTGTTTCTTGGAACTGCGCAAGGTTCGCTTGCGGCAGTTGCAATCGCTGCTGGGCAAGCTGAACTTTGCTTGCCGCATTATGCCAATGGGGCGCATTTTTTGCCGGCGGCTAGCGCAGGCCACGGCGGGGGTGCGTTCGCCGATGCATAGGATTCGGCTGACGGCGGATCACAGGGCAGATTTGCAGGTGTGGGCGCAGTTCCTGGTGTGTTTCAATGGACGGTCGGTGTGGAGGGAGGAGTGGATTCGGACTGTGGATATGGAACTGTTCACTGATGCGTCTGGGTCGGTTGGGTTTGGAGCATACTTGAGTGGTGAATGGTTTGCTGGGGAGTGGCCGGATTGTTGGCGGGAGAATGGATGGGTACGTAACCTGGCCCTGTTAGAACTGTTCCCGATTGTGGCTGCGCTTGAAGTGTGGGGTGACAGGTTCCGGAACAAGCGGGTTCGTTTTTGTTGCGACAACTTGGCGGTGGTGCAGGCTGTCAACAGTCTCACGGCATCTTCCCCGCCAGTGGTGCGGTTGCTGCGGCGCCTGGTTTTGCGTGGGCTGGAACTGAATGCGTGGGTGATGGCGTGTCATCTGCCAGGGACTGCTAACTCTATAGCCGATGCACTTTCTCGTTTGCAGTTCGATCGGTTCCGTTTGTTGGCCCCGGAGGCGGAGCAACAGGGGAAGCCCGTTCCGAGCTGTTTGTGGGAAGTGGCATCCGGACAGCGTTTGGTTTGATGCAGCAAGCCGTATCGGGGAGTACGTGGAGGAGTCATTCGGTGGCGTGGCAGGAGTGGCTGAGTTTCTGTGGGCAGTGGGGGGTGGATGGTGTGCGTGGTGAGCTCGTTCCCTTGTTGTTGTGTTTTATTGGTGATTTGTTTGGGGCCGGGGTGTCGGGTGCGGGGATGGTTCGGAAATTGTCAGGGTTGGCGTATTGTTTTAAGTTGCTTGGGGTGCGTGATTGGACGAAGGAGTTTGTAGTCCGGCAGGCGGTGAGGGGGTATCGACGGTCGCGGGTGTCTAGGGACGGGAGACGGCCGGTGTCCTTTGAGGTTTTGGGACGATTGGTGGGGGATCTGGATGGTGTTTGTTTTGATGTTTACGAACGCCTTTTATTTAGGGTGGCCTTTTCGCTTGCCTTCTTTGGGGCGTTCAGGATAGGGGAGTTGGTCAGCTCGTCTTGTGCGGCCCTGGGTGGGATGCAGCTGGCGGATGTGGTGCTGGGGCAGGGATTTGTGTCTTGCTGGTTGCGGCGCTCCAAGACGGACCAAGCGGGTAGGGGGAAGAGGGTGCTGTTGTACGCGGTTCCCGGTTCGGTGGTGTGCCCGGTGGAGAGCGTTCGGTTGTTCAGTGCGGTTCGACCTAGGGGTGCGGGGGGTTCCTTCTTAATTCATAGAGATGGGAGAGCGCTCTCGCGCTTTCAGTTTGTGTCGGTGTTCCGGAAGTGCTTGGCGAGACTGGGCCTTCCGGCACGGGAGTTCGCTTCCCACTCCTTTAGGATTGGGGCGGCGACGGAGGCGGTTCGCTGGGGGTTGGGAGAATCTGTTGTGCGCCAGATTGGTCGGTGGGAGTCTGCTAGGTTTCGGTCCTATGTTAGGTTAGATTTGCTTTGAACGTGTTGTTTGCCCGGGATGTTGCTTTCATGTTGTTGTTGTTTTGTGTTTTGTTTTAGGCCCGGCATGCTTGGTGTGGATTCTCGGCCATTCGTATGTTCGGAGGGGGGCGTGCCGTGCTGACATCCGGGCGGAGGGAAGGCAACTGGGTTTCCCGCGGGCAGAGGTTCAGGTTCACTGGATGGGAATAGGAGGCATGCTGTGGAGTGGAGTTCTGCCGGAGGTCCACTACTATTCCAGGTTGGATAGGCCCCCTGATATTCTGGCCCTTCACGTCGGGGGCAACGACCTCGGCGTCAGATCGTCTAGGGATCTGATTAGAGATATTAAGTGCGATCTGTTGCGTCTTTGGTCGTTGTTCCCCGGCGTGATTGTAGTGTGGTCCGAGATAGTGGCAAGGTTCGTGTGGAAACAAGCGCGCTCTATTGACAAGCTGAATCGGGCACGGGGGCGGGTTAATCGCGAGGTGTCTCGCTTTGTGGCTCGCAATGGGGGCATTGTGGTCCGTCACCGGGAGTTGGAAATCCCTACTACGGGTTTTATGGACAGTGATGGGGTGCACCTTAATGGGGTGGGGATGGATCTGTGGTCTTGTGACATTCAGGACGGGTTGGAAAAGGCCGTTGAGGTGTGGCGGGACTCGCGAGTTCAAGGGGTCGAGCTCGCTCGTGGTGGCGGAGGGGTGGTTGTGGATGGCACTGTGTGAGGAGGTGTTGGAGGTGAGATCTTGAAGGTGGCAAGCCCCTCTCCTTTAGGTTGCAGGGAGATGGGGCATGGTTGGTGGTGCTTACCGCTTAGGCGGAGGAATATTTGTTATATGGGAAGCAGTATTGGGGCATATTTGCCAGCCCTGAGTCGGCGCGGTGCGACAGGGGGACCAATATTTTCATACTGCTGCTGGGCCATCCATGACCTCCCTGATGGGTATGTTATTAGGTTGGGTGGGAGTTATCGGGGTTGAAATAGTTGGTATCATGTTTGACATGTTATTTATTTTTCAATAAAAGGCTGCTGTGGCCATTATTCCAACGTTAGCAGGTGTCATGTCTTCTTTCAAGGTAAAGGGGAGGGTATGGGGATGGGTAAGTTAAGATAATGGTGGGGATGTGTATTAAGGTTATCATTTTAGGTAACCCCCGTAATTTGCCCTGCCCCTAGTCAAGGGAGGGCGTAAGCGGGCGCAGTATAGCTGCAGCCCGGACATGAAGGGGTGGGCAATAGGGGGTTAACAGGGCTTAGGTTAGGAGAGCATGAGGGGAACGCATGGTCAGGCTGTGAGAAAAGGGGATGGAGCAGGGGGAGTGGGGATGCGGGCAGAGGCCAATAGGGGGGCAGGGGATAGCGTCAGGGGAGGGGAGCAAGTTGGTAGTATAAAGGCAGGGGGAGGGGTTTTCCTGCTTACCAGCTCCTCTGTCCCGGACCTGAAGCGCCCGCCCGCCCGCCCTGTTTTTTGGTAGGTGGGTGGTTGGCTGATATTGTTGCACTATTGTCGCGGCAGCTGCGGAGGGGTGGTTGTGGATGGCACTGTGTGAGGAGGTGTTGGAGGTGAGATCTTGAAGGTGGCAAGCCCCTCTCCTTTAGGTTGCAGGGAGATGGGGCATGGTTGGTGGTGCTTACCGCTTAGGCGGAGGAATATTTGTTATATGGGAAGCAGTATTGGGGCATATTTGCCAGCCCTGAGTCGGCGCGGTGCGACAGGGGGACCAATATTTTCATACTGCTGCTGGGCCATCCATGACCTCCCTGATGGGTATGTTATTAGGTTGGGTGGGAGTTATCGGGGTTGAAATAGTTGGTATCATGTTTGACATGTTATTTATTTTTCAATAAAAGGCTGCTGTGGCCATTATTCCAACGTTAGCAGGTGTCATGTCTTCTTTCAAGGTAAAGGGGAGGGTATGGGGATGGGTAAGTTAAGATAATGGTGGGGATGTGTATTAAGGTTATCATTTTAGGTAACCCCCGTAATTTGCCCTGCCCCTAGTCATGTCTGTACTACTTCACCCGCTGTAATATCTGTACTACTTCACCTACTGTAATATCTGTACTACTTCACCCGCTGTAATGTCTGTACTACTTCACCTACTGTAATGTCTGTACTACTTCACCTGCTGTAATGTCTGTACTACTTCACCCGCTGTAATTTCTGTGCTACTTCACCTACTGTAATGTCTGTGCTACTTCACCTACTGTAATGTCTGTACTACTTTACCTACTGTAATGTCTGTACTACTTCACCCGCTGTAATATCTGCGCTACTTCACCTACTGTAATATCTGTACTACTTCACCCGCTGTAATGTCTGTACTACTTCACGCGCTGTAATGTCTGTACTACTTCACCTACTGTAATATCTGTACTACTTCACCTACTGTAATATCTGTACTACTTCACCTACTGTAATATCTGTACTACTTCACCTAATGTAATATCTGTACTACTTCACAACCTGTAATATCTGTACTACTTCACCCGCTGTAATGTCTGTACTACTTCACCTACTGTAATGTCTGTACTACTTCACAACCTGTAATATCTGTACTACTTCACTCACTGTAATGTCTGTACTACTTCACAACCTGTAATATCTGTACTACTTCACCCGCTGTAATGTCTGTACTACTTCACCCGCTGTAATGTCTGTACTACTTCACCTACTGTAATGTCTGTATTACTTCACCCGCTGTAATATCTGTGCTACTTCACCTACTGTAATGTCTGTACTACTTCACCCGCTGTAATATCTGTGCTACTTCACCTACTGTAATATCTGTACTACTTCACCCGCTGTAATGTCTGTACTACATCACCCACTGTAATATCTGTACTACTTCACCCGCTGTAATGTCTGTACTACTTCTCCTACTGTAACGTCTGTACTACTTCACCTACTGTAATGTCTGTACTACTTCACCCGCTGTAATATCTGTACTACTTCACCCGCTGTAATGTCTGTACTACTTCACCTACTGTAATATCTGTACTACTTCACCTACTGTAATGTCTGTACTACTTCACCCGCTGTAATGTCTGTACTACTTCACCTGCTGTAATGTCTGTACTACTTCACCCGCTGTAATGTCTGTACTACATCACCCGCTGTAATGTCTGTACTACTTCACCCACTGTAATATCTGTACTACTTCACCTGCTGTAATGTCTGTACTACTTCACCCGCTGTAATTTCTGTGCTACTTCACCCACTGTAATGTCTGTACTACTTTACCCGCTGTAATATCTGTACTACTTCACCTACTGTAATGTCTGTACTACTTCACCTACTGTAATATCTGTACTACTTCACCTACTGTAATGTCTGTGCTACTTCACCTACTGTAATGTCTGTACTACTTCACCTACTGTAATGTCTGTACTACTTCACCCGCTGTAATATCTGTACTACTTCACCCGCTGTAATATCTGTACTACTTCACCTACTGTAATGTCTGTACTACTTCACCTACTGTAATATCTGTACTACTTCACCTACTGTAATGTCTGTGCTACTTCACCTACTGTAATGTCTGTACTACTTCACCTACTGTAATGTCTGTACTACTTCACCCGCTGTAATATCTGTACTACTTCACCCGCTGTAATATCTGTACTACTTCACCCGCTGTAATGTCTGTACTACTTTACCCGCTGTAATGTCTGTGCTACTTCACCTGCTGTAATGTCTGTACTACTTCACCTACTGTAATGTCTGTGCTACTTCACCTACTGTAATGTCTGTACTACTTCACCCGCTGTAATATCTGTGCTACTTCACCTACTGTAATATCTGTACTACTTCACCCGCTGTAATGTCTGTACTACTTCACCCGCTGTAATGTCTGTACTACTTCACCTACTGTAATGTCTGTACTACTTCACCCACTGTAATGTCTGTACTACTTCACCTGCTGTAATGTCTGTACTACTTCACCCGCTGTAATGTCTGTACTACATCACCCGCTGTAATGTCTGTACTACTTCACCTACTGTAATATCTGTACTACTTCACCCGCTGTAATGTCTGTGCTACTTCACCCGCTGTAATATCTGTACTACTTCACCTACTGTAATATCTGTACTACTTCACCTGCTGTAATGTCTGTACTACTTCACCTACTGTAATATCTGTACTACTTCACCCGCTGTAATGTCTGTACTACTTTACCCGCTGTAATGTCTGTGCTACTTCACCTACTGTAATGTCTGTACTACTTCACCTGCTGTAATGTCTGTACTACTTCACCTACTGTAATATCTGTACTACTTCACCCGCTGTAATATCTGTGCTACTTCACCCGCTGTAATATCTGTGCTACTTCACCTACTGTAATATCTGTACTACTTCACCCGCTGTAATGTCTGTACTACTTTACCCGCTGTAATGTCTAATATCGCTGCATGTGACAGTGCTCGTGCTATATAACTGTGCCCGGTGACCAGGGCTTCTGAAGCCTTGCAGTTCCTGACACAGCCACTGGTGGCCCTATCGCCTCTTTTTGCTGCCAATCAATAAACATGAAAAATAAAGAGACTCTGTCAGCAGGTTTATAGTGTCCTATCTAAGAAAAGTATAAACTAGTGACAGGGAAGCCGAACAGAATGATGTATCACTTACATTGTTCTGTGCAGCTGATCCAGAGATATCCCCCTGAATAACATGGACAATAAATAGTCCTTTCCATTATGTGCGTGTGCTCACTAGTCCTCAATATTCATGAGCACCAGAAAATTCCTACCCACTGGTGATTGTCAGTTATGTCCATGCTGTGTATAGGCAGCCATCTGTCAATCATCAGGAGGGGTATGGCAAGAATCCTATTCCCCTGCATATTAGGAGAACGGCTGAACACAATGCTGTAAATAATACACTGATCTGTTCAGCATTTCTGTCACTAGTTTATGCTGTCCTCACTTAAGATGGCATAAACCTAGTAACAGATTCCCTTTAATAAAGTTATATTACACAGTTATATCATTTAATTGTATTAAAAATAATTTTGTTTAGCTGGAATACCCCTTTAACTTTTGGTTCTTACTTCTCCATCCGTGTCTGTAGCTCCGATGTAGCCTTGCATCTGCAGAATATCAGACGACGGTCCCGTAATCATAGAAGTTCCAGTATCTACAATGGCCTGGCATCCTTCACTGCAAAACGCCACATTTCCTCCTACCAGAATGCTGAACAAACACACAGAACGAATGATGGAATCACCTTAGATTCTTACAATACTCATAGTAATCATGTGCATTCATGTGATCATTGGAAATCTAGCACCAATAAACAACTGAATATGGAGGAGCGCGACCTTCAAAGACCTACCTATCAACTTGGATTTGCCAGTATCCCTGTACAGTAACCGACACCCAGTTCAGCTGTCCTGAGAAACGGGAGATGTCATAGCCACCGAGAACCAGCTCTCCGCCTTCTGAAGAGTTAGGGTCCCTGAGGAATCACATTTACAGGCATTAGTAACAGGAAAGATTACCAGCTTATAAAAACGGCCGACATTGTATATATATTTTTTTTGACAACTATTTTTTGGGAAATTTTTCAAGTGTACAAACCAAGAAAAAATAAAGCAAGTAAACACTGACCGAACAGTCCAGAGCAGTAGAATAAAACAAGAAAACAAAACTAAATTTGCATTAAAAAGACGCTGTGTGAACATAGTCAATGGCTGTACTTCCTGGTAGAGCAGTTGGTAATTCTCTACCTAAGGCTATGTTCACACACTGTCGAAATGACGGTCGATTTTATTGGACGGCTGTCATTTAAGTGCAAATAACAGCTGTTATTTTATAACGTCCGTTGTTTGTTTTGTTGTTGTAGCTGTTATTCTAAAATAACGGACCTTACTTACAGTAAAATGACAGCTGCCCAGTAAAAACGGCTGTCATTTCGACTCTGTTTGAACATAGCCTTAAGCAGTTGCAGAACATCTCATTTCACTGCAGAGTATTGCACAGTGAGGCTGCAGCACCTGCTGCATCCACTCCCTGACTGCTTCTGTTTCAGTAGCTTTATTCAGTACAAGGCAGCATGTTGTAATCTCACCTAACTCTGCCTAACCCCAGGGAGATGGTGATCTGTACTGGAGGGGGCTGGTCACAGATGGTGACATCACTCAGGGGGTGGAGCACAGAGACTAGATTTAGCCACGCCTCCTGTGACATCAAAGGATGATGCATGGAGAGAGGGAGGAGCCAGGGGAGCTGTTCATGGTAAAGCATAAAAACACTCACTGAAGCCAGTACTGTTAGTGATTACACTAAAGTAGTAACTTATTATATCTTGGTGTGATATTTCTATTTAATACAATTTTCTGGTACTGGAGTGCCCCTTTAAGCATGAGCGTCATATGGCATTGTTATTCTTCCTGCCAGGATGATGTCTCCCTGGAGCTGCCAGTCTTACCTGTTCATGTAGACACCAAATACCGGCTGCTCCACTAAATTCTGGGCAATCATATTGTCAAACACTGGTGTGCAGCCATCCACAGCAAGGGAAGGGTACGCCAAACCCAAAATCCCATCAAAATTTGCATATTGGAAGGTCCTGCCAGGCTCCGACACACTCTCTGCAAAGATCTGATTCTGGGTAGTTATACCCTGAACCTGGGAGATAGAAGATATAGAATAGGAAAGGATGCGTCAGATAGATGACACAAAGGCTTCATGAAGAAAGCATATAGATCAGTGGTGTACAACCTGGGGACCTCCCAGCTGTCCCCCGGGCAGCCAAAGGATGTTAGCATAATGGGAATTGTAGTTTTGCAACAGCTAAAGGGCCATAGGTCATGCACCACTGATAGAGATGAACAACTTAAAGGGGTACTCAGGCATTTTTTGTATTTCAAATCAACTGGTGTTTTAAAGTTATAAAGATTTGTAATTTACTTCTATTTAAAAATCGCCAGTCTTCCAGTACTTATCAGCTGCTGTATGTCCCGTAGGAAGTGGTGTATTCTCTCCAGTCTAACACAGTGCTCTCTGCTGCCACCTCTGTCCATGTCAGGAACTGTCCAGAGCAGCAGCAAATCTCCATAGAAAAGCTCTCCAGCTCTGGACAGTTCCTGACATGGACAGAGGTGGCAGCAGAGAGCACTGTGTAAAACTGTAAAGAATACACCACTTCCTGTAGGACATACAGCAGCTGATAAATACTGGAAGACTGAAGATTTTTAAATAGAAGTAAATTACAAATTCATATAACTTTGAAATCAGTTGATTTGAAAGAAAACAAAATTTGCTGGCGTACCCCTTTAAGTAAAATATTTGTACAATTTTCAGTTCAGTATGTGACATCTGGCATTACTTCCTCCCAAAGCCCACCTATAGGTTATAGATACTTACAGTAACTTGATCGATTCCTAATATGCCTGTCATGTTGCCGGTTCCATATTGGATATAGAAGGACTGACCATCTGTCTGATAGGTGGAAGACTTACTGGGCTGGAACCTGTTGTGTTCCACTGTATGAGAGGCACAAATGTTACTACCTGGTTAGTTGTAGCCAATGAATACACTCGATTAGATTTACAATTCGACAACATTATCCAATCTCATCTACACTTGCAGAGACATGTGAGCTGGAACGGACACTGGATAACCCCTCTAAGTAGTAGCCCCTAGAAGACAATGGCTCCTGGACTATCTGCCATTGCGGATAGTATATAGACCGTTTATTACCACTGAGTGCAAACAATTTTTTCTAACATTTTTTGGGCTGAAATAACGTCAGGTTTTTAATACATTTGTTACATCTAGGCCAGCTACATATTGAGCCCCAAACTAAACCCAGCGCTGTAACCCTATAAAGGATATATTATACTATAGACTGATACTATATGTGAGAATGCCATGACCAAGGGCCAAAACTTGTTGGTCTGTGGACTTTTTTACTCAATGAAGACATTCAGATTGACATTCCCCCATGGACTGGCCCTCCTTCATCCAGCACTGCCTCCTAAGGAGACTGGGCCATAGTCCTTATGCTGACTACATGCACAGGAGGAGATGAATAGAGGGGTCACCCGTCCGGGTCACCCACAGGGAATCATATCCAAGGCCAAATCACAATCTAAGGAGGAGTATAAGTCTTAGGGTCTTATTCCACGGGCCGACCAGGGCCCAGTCAACAATGCTAGATTGGCGCTCATTTACTAGGCCTATTCCGCGGCCCGATAATCGTTTAGCGAGGGCTGCAGGGATATCGTTACCTTGCAGCCCTTGTTTAAACATCATACTTTCCCTGGGACCGCCGCGGCCAGTGATTAGCTGAGCGGTCTGTCAGTTCAGACAGGCCGCTCCGAAGCCGCTGCTGCACACAGGACAGGAGAAGGAGCGCAGGAGAAGACCGGCAGCCTGGACAGGTAAAGTGTGATGTTTTTTTTTTGTTTTTTTTTAAAGATTTTATTTTTCAATTTTTGCATAGAGAAGAACCAAAAAGTAAAAAAAACAAAAAAAAAACAAAACAAAGAACAAGACTATATGCATCCACAAGCTGGGAACAGAAACAATTGACACCATAACACGAACATCGGGTCAATACAGGAGCTATGCAGTCGAGCATCAGTATAACGAGCAGTCTAAGCGTACTAGTCCATCTGGAACAGACTGCCAGGAGAATGCTGAGTCCCAGCCAGTGGAGGAATAACCTTAGGACAAACAACACACACACAGCCACACATTCATACTACCGCGCACCCCCCCTACCCCAAAACACCAACCGCCCAGGCTCTCAACCTGTCGTGTCGTCCAGCATCAACCAATGTATCCATATTTTTTTGAATTTCTGTGGGCATTTACGACTTTCATACAGTATTTGAAATAAGGGAACATAAGTGTTGATCAATTGAATCCACCTGCTCAGGGCAGGGGGCTCCGTGCTCTTCCATTCCATAACCACTATTTTTTTGGCACAGAAGAGGAGGAAACGAATAAACATCCTATAATACTTATTCTGTGTAATGTCATTAATTAAGCCTAACAGGCACACTGCCGGGGTATAGACTGAGGGGAAGTCAAATTTGTCAGAAAGGAAGCAGAGGACTGAACGCCAAAAGGGCTGAATCCTAGGGCACTCCCAGACGGCATGCATAAATGTTCCCACTGCTTCTTGGCACCTAAAGCAAGCGTCCGTAGGTAACACCCCCATTTTTTTGAGCCGCTCAGGGGTATAGTACGTTCGTTGCAGATACCTAAATTGAATAAGGCGGTCTCTGGCACTAACCACCGTGGGGTAATATGTGTGTATCACCTCCTTCCATCTCTCCTCTGATAGAGACGGTATGTCCCTCACCCATTGGAGAAACGCCTTATGGAAAGGAGAACCTTCCTGCGGGTTCAACAGTAAGTAACCCTGGGTCAGGGGCTTAGAGAGGTCGGTGGTGCCCAGAAGCTCCTCAGCAGGGGAGAATTTTTGTGGAACATTCAGGTTCCCAAACTGGGCTTTAATAGCGTGGCGTGGCTGAAGGTAGTGGAAAAAGGCTGTACGGGGGATGTCATATTTGTCCCGTAATATATCAAAGGAATAAAACTCAAAATCAGGGGAAAAGAGATGAGCCAGGTAACGAACACCATGCTTACCCCACAGCACCGCGCCCGGCAAGTTCAGCAGATTTGGAAGGCGCGGGTTAAGCCACAGGGGGGTTCTAGGGGAGGGTAGAGGGGAAGGAAGAAGCCTGTGCACCACCGACCATACTCTGAGAACCGTACGGATGGGAGTTAGCCAGCGAGAGGAAGGTGTGAATCTGTACAGGGCATTGACAAGGCCTTCATAAGACCCCAGCAAGGCTCCCGCCAGAGCAACCGCAGTGTTGCCCAGGTCCAAATCGAGCCACCAGTGCGCATATACTAATTGGGAGGCCAAAAAATATTGATACATGTTTGGAGCTGCCAGGCCTCCCCGATGTTTAGGCGCCTGAAGGGAGATAAGACCTATTCGAGGAGACTTACCCTGCCAATAGAAGGATCTCAGTAACCCGTCCACACGTGTAAAGAATCCCTTGGGGGGAAATACAGGGGAAACATGAAAGAGGTAAAGGAATTTGGGAAGGAAAATCATTTTAAAAATATTAATCCTGCCTAGGAGAGAAAGCGGGAGCGATTCCCATTTGCGAAGGCTCCGCTCTACCGACGTCAGGAGAGGGGTCAGGTTGAGGGCCATATAATCGTCCACAGAGGCTGTGACCTCAGCACCTAGATACCTAAATTGCCGTGCCGCTGTTACTTGCCCGGGCAGGTTACACGGCAGGGGGAGGGAGGTGTCCAGAGGCATCAAAACAGATTTAGACCAATTGACCACCAATCCTGAGAGGGCCCCAAAGCGGTCTATAAGCTCCATAAGGGACTGGAGGGAGGGGCCAGCATCAGCCAGGTAGACCAGGGTGTCATCAGCATATAAAGACACTTTCTCCACCAGGGACCGTCGGGACATACCCACCACCGAGGAGGAGGCACGCACAGCCGCCGCCAGCGGTTCAATGGCAAGAGCAAAGAGGAGGGGTGAGAGCGGGCACCCCTGCCTAGTTCCCCTACCGAGCGGAAAGGAGGCTGATATATCTAGATTAGTACGGATTTTTGCAGTAGGAGCAGTGTAAAGAAGACGTACCCAGGCCCGAAAGACCGGCCCAAAGCGGAGTCTACCAAGGAGGGACCAGAGATACTGCCATTCAACCGAATCGAAGGCTTTTTGTATGTCTAGGCTGAGCACACAGCCAGGAACAGGGTCGTCCTTACTGGCCGCGATATTCAGGTACAGACGAGACAAATTAATATCTGTGGCCCTCCCCGGCATGAAACCCGTCTGGTCCGGGTGGACAATTGATTGAATTACCCCATTAAGTCTAGTGGCGAGGACTTTGGCCAGGATTTTAACGTCTATATTCAGGAGTGATATGGGTCTATAGGAGGACGGAAGGAGCGGGTCTTTGTTGGGTTTGAGCAACAAGATAATTAGGGCTTCTCTGAGGGAGTCCGGTAGGACCCGTGACTGCAAGGAGTCATTGTACATATTGAGGAGAAGAGGGGCCAGCGAGTCTGCATTGATTTTATACCATTCTATGGTCAGTCCATCTATCCCAGGGGTTTTCCCAACGGGCATCGTTTTAATGGCTGCTAGAATTTCTTCAGTAGTGATAGGAGAGTCCAGGGTTTCCGACTGGGAAGCCCCAAGGGGCGTGAGAGGGACGGAATCAAAGAAGGCAGTATATTCAGTAGGGTGTACCGGACAGTGGGGGGAGTAAAGATCCGCATAGAAGTCCCGGAAGGTAGTGTTAATGGCCTGTGGGTCCGACACCAGAGACCCGGAGATGTTGTAGGCACCAGGGATAGAAACAGGAGGACGGTCTGCCCTTGCCAAGTACGCCAGAAGCCTGCCGTTTTTGTCGCCAAACTCAAAGAGAGAGGCTTCTTTGCCAAGGAGTTTCTTCCGAGTGCGTTCCTTTTGCAAGATCAGCAAGTCCCTCTGTGCCCTGGCCCACTCCCTCCTTTTATCCTCAGAGCGGCCTTCCGCATACTCAGCCTCCAACTTACTAATTTGGGATGAGAGATGGGTTTCCTTCTGTGCGTGAATGGTTCTTTGCCCCGCCACCCCGGTGACGAACGCCCCCCTTATAGTAGCCTTATATGCGTCCCATTTTATTAGGGGGTCTGGGTGTGAGGCATTATGCTCCCAGTATGCCTTGTGTGCCTCGGATAAGGCACCCTGAACCACCTCAGAGGACAACCAACCAGGGTGCATACGCCACAGTCTAGAGGGAATTGGTGGAGCTAACCTCAGGGAAAGTACAAGTGCGGAGTGGTCTGAGATCCCCCTATTAGTATACTGAACATCCCCTATCAGGGGCAACAGATCAGGTGAGGCAAAGGCAAGGTCAATCCTAGAAAAAGTGTTATGGACTGCAGAGAAGTAGGAATACTTAACAGCCCCAGGAAATTTCCAGCGCCAAACATCGGTCAGGTTCAGGGCAGCACACCAGGATTGAACGTGCGGGGATGCATGGTCCACGCCACTAGTCCTGTCCAGGATAGGATCGGGAACAGCGTTGAAATCTCCTATAAAAAGCAGCGGACCTGGAGAAAAAGAAGAGATTTTTGTGGAGAGTGTGTCCAGGAGCAAAGTAGAAAAGGGAGGAGGGACATACACAGAAATTAGGGTGAAGGACAGTAAGTTATACGTGCAATGAACAATCACATATCTGCCAAAGTGATCACACTCAACCTGGGTGACCGCAATTGGCAGAGATTTAGCAACTAGCACTGAGACACCCCTAGAGCTGGTAGAGTAGGTGGCATGGTAACCATTGGCGATCCAAGCCCTTTTTAAGGCTAGAAGTTTTTGACCAACAATATGCGTTTCCTGTAAACAAATAATAATGGGGTACTGTTTTTTAACATAATCAAGGACCAATGCCCGTTTAAACTTTGAATTCAATCCCCTAACGTTCCAACTTATTATTTTAAGTGATGCCATCAGTGACCCAGAGAGGAGGGGAGAGTTGAGGAGAGCGCCACAGTGAGCAAGCGGGGGGGAGGGGGGGCGCGGCCATACATTCCCTTACGCACAACACAAAGACACATACAGCAAAACACATACACATCCTAACGACAACTAAATACCCAACGCCCTGTCTAACACTAAAACACTAGAACCAATAGCGTAGACCTTGACCCTAACGAAGAACTATCTTGGGGAGCTGGGGACTCCCTGGAGGCGCTAAACTAACCCGAACATACACCAACTCCCGCCCACCCGCCAACCCAATTATATGCTGCCTCCACGAAAAGGCCTGTCAGCACTGCAGTGGGGAGTAAACAACATTATACAAACAAACAAAAGGATATATCCTATACTCCCCTGCGAGACCTCAGACCCGTTAACCAGCTATCTTGACATAGCAGACAGTTCCCTGGTGCTGTCAGCCCTGAGGACGATTATCAGGAGCCGACTCCGCCCACTCCAAAGCCGCCGAAGGTGAGGTGAAAAACTTGGTAGAAGTCCCATCAATGACGCGGAGGCGGGCCGGATACAACATGGAGTACTGGTACCCCTTAGCCCTTAGCTTGTTGCGAGCGTCCGTGAATAGTGTGCGTTGCTTGCGTAGCTCCACGGAGAAGTCAGGGTAGAAAGACACTCTGGCATTATCCCACATGATTTCTCCTTTAAGACGGACAGCCCTAAGGATGGCATCTCGGTCTCGGAAGTGAAGAAGCTTGAGCAGGAAGGGACGAGGTGGGGCCCCAGGTGGAGGAGATTTAGCAGGAACTCTGTGAGCCCGTTCAATTGTGAAAAAATCAGAGAAGGTGTCGTTAGGGAGGATCTGTCGCAGCCAGGCTTCTGTAAAGGCCACAGGGTCGTTACCTTCAGATTTTTCTGGAAGGCCAACAATACGCACATTGTTCCGCCGGAGGCGGTTCTCAAAGTCATCAGCCCTGCTCATCACAGCTTTCATTTGTCGTTGCAGATCTGAGATTTGTGCTGGGATAGGGTGCAGGATATCCTCCGCCTCGGAGACTCGTCTCTCCACCTCTGCCGTGCGCTCTCTAATTTTCTGCGTTTCGTGCCTGAGGATAACAAAGTCCTGGCGCAGTTCATCTACCTTGGATACCATCATGGTTTGGCATGTAGTGATAGCAGCTAATACTTCAGAGAATTTGCCATCAATATCAGTAGCAGAGTATTGTGAGCGCTCAGGGGAGTGCAAGCGCGTGGGACTGGGTGATCCCTCGAAACAGGATAGTCGACTCTCTTGGGAGGCGTCCCTCTCTCTAGTCACTGACCTGGAGGAGCATTCCCCCCGCTTCACCCCCTGGGGTTGGCCCCTGACCGCTGCTTGATTAGAGGAGGCGGGCATGCCATCCATAGCCTCTGACCCCGAGTCTGCATCTGGGGGAGCAATGACCACTGGGTGTTGGGAGTTCTTCCCCCCTTGCTTCCCTTTGTTAGTGCCTCCTTTTGTACCCCCCATAATTCTGATCAGTGCACACAGCACAGCAGGCTGCTGAAGAAGTAGTACGCACAGGGCCTGGCTCCGGGGTGGATAGAGAGAGTCTGCCTCGTGGCCAAGATGGCCGCCGTTCCCTACAGATGGGGGTCTGCAGTAATGGGAGAGCGGGCTGAGAGGGCAGGGGGGCAGAGTCTTACTGTGTAGGCTGATTCGGTCGGTCAGGCTTACTGCGCACCGGCCCCGCAGAGCACTGACAGGCAGGGAGCTGGAACACTCTGTGGAGGACACCGGAGCCGCGCACACGTGACCGCGCCTGGCTGGAGTGGGCGATCGCGATCCGGGCGGCGGGAGAACACCAGTCACAGCGGGTCCCGGCTATCACCCAGAGGCACCGGAGGAGTCAGTCGGCCACAACGTGATCCGGTCTGGGGAGGCAGGCCGTCCCCTGCACCTCAGGAGACTTCCGGCGTGCAGCGGGAACCAGGGCAGCAGGCCGCAGCAGGAGCGGAACGCGGACAGGCCGGTACGGGTCACGGAGCCGGGACAGGAGAACACCGGAGGGGTCTGCAGGTCTTCCCCACCACAGGTGAAAGGGAGAGGGGTCCGTGGAGAGCGGGCAACAGGAGCTTTTCAGGAGAAGAAGTGCAGGATGGCGGGAGCTCCTGTGTCGCACGTCCTCTCAGGCAGCCATCCAAACCACGCCCCAAGTGTGATGTTTTTTAAATCGTCAGTCGCCCACCGCACACCGCTATTCCACGTAGCAATGCGCGGGTGGCGACCGATGATTTTAGTTTTGAACCTAAATGAACGATCAGCCGATGACACGATCATCGGCTGATCGTTCTCTCTATTCCACGGAGCGATTATTGCTCCGTGGAATAGGCCCCTTAGCTAGAACTCATAACTAAGGCTGGAATCACACACGGCAATTTTTATGGAAAACTGCCACTGCAATTTTTGTGCCAAAACTAGAAGTGGAAGTCCCCCCTTTACATTTTCCATCCCATGTGAATCCACTTCTGGTTTTTGCTCAAAGACTGCAGAGACAATTTAAAAAACAAAACAAAACAGGAGGTCATGTCAAATCCAAATGGGAATCTTAAATGGGTTATTCAGGATTAGAAAAACACAGCCACTTTCTTGCAAAAAAAAAAAAAAAAAGCGCCACCCCTGTCCTCAGGTTGTATGTGGTATTACAATTCAGCTCTGTTCATGTCAATGGACCTGACCTATAAAACTCCTGCACCCACCCAGACCCAAACTTAGGAAAACATAGATGCTTACTTTCAGAAACAGCACCCCTCCTGTCCTAAGCCTGGATAAAAAACACTAACCCCTGTAAAGAGCACAAGACCACAACACAGGAGGAAAGAACAAGTCTTTGTTACTCAAGAACTTTTTGCTCTTTTTTGTTAGCTTGGAGGAACATTTACTAGTTTCTCAGCGGACTCTATTTATACACACACACCCCTCCCCCCCATGTCTACATGAAGCATCTCCACGTGCTGTTCTGAGGTGGCTGTGCGGGATGATTTCCCCCCAAGTACGTGAGTAGTAATACAGAACATTAGGTCGGTATATATATCATCATAGGTTAATGTGCATTCTTACTGCATGCTTGGCTTGTGCAGTATACAGATGGAACCCACAAGTTGGAGGAGCCGGTATCGAAGACGACAGTAAACAGCTGGGGTGGAGATCCAATAGAGATCTGCCCGAAATATTCTACCTGGAAATAAATAAGAAAACATTTAATACATAGATATAATCTATGGGGCCTGATGTGTGTATAGGGGGCTCAGTGCTGTTTCCTCCATAGTGCTGGGGTCCAGAGGTCAAATCCAACAAGTGCCTGGACTTTGTATGTTCTGCTCTACCAATGTCTGTATGACTTTCCTTTAAAGGGGAACTCCGGTTAAGAAAGTTAACCCTGTCCAATCCCCACCCATAATCTAAGCTTGTGTGTAATAGGTTTCTATTACAGGAATTGGTCGGTTTGTCTGCAGCACATCCTGACTCACACCCTGAAGCTGCTGAAAATCCTCACTGCCTGCTCCACTCTGTCTCCACTCCTCTGTCCCCCCCCCCCCATTCTGAGACACAGGTCACATGAGCTCTTCTCTTCTGTTGACAGGCAAGCTGTAACACCTCATCTGTAACCCCGCCCACCACTGACATCACACAGTGATCACCTGGCCAAGGGCGGGGAAACAAGAGCCTCTCTTGAGCAGTATAGGGGAAAGGAGACACTTGTTTCATTTCTCTCTCTCTCTAATCTATATATGTAGATAGATAGATTCTGTGTTTACTGTGCAAAGCAGAAGCAGATGGAGCCAGAGGTGGGCGGATATTAAAAGACAGGTCTCTGAGCTGCAATGCATGCTGGGACATGTAGTTTCCATGCTGCCATAATGTAATCTGGGATCATTTGTAAAGGTTTGAATCGGGGGCAAGGAGCAGCATACAGTAAGTGGGAAAGATGTCAAACATTCGGTGGTGGATCAGTAAGTGCACCCATAGCTTTATGTGCATATTATTTTTTTTTATGAGTCCACTGGAGTTCCCCTTTACTATACCAGTTTCCTCCTACACTTTAAAAAAAAAACATTTTGAGGTTACTCTGGAAATATGATCGACTAACAGAGACTGCAATCTGTGAATAGTAAAATAGTTCAGTATACATTATTAGTAATTGTACTGACTGTATATACTGACAGTGTGGTGCACTCACGTGAGGCTCGACCGGTCACTTGCCGGATGGTACTGCGTGTTGCCACTACTGTGGTGGTTGGTTGGAATATAGCTGAGCCAGATAGTATACTGTTGTGATGCCAGTGCCAGGTGGGCACACAGGTATGGAGGCACACCTGCTTTTATTTTAGAGTGGCGAGCTAGACCTTTTCCCTGTGGTTGGTGACCTGCCGGGCTGTGAGGGGGTCCCATGGGTACTTATCACGGTGGTCTGGAGTTGAGCTGTGACCCACCCGGACTATCGGTACTGCCACCCATACAAAGGGGAGATGACCCAAGGATGTGATATCTACTATGTAGGTGCCTGAGTCCAGTTAGCATAAATAGATCTTCTATACTGAGAGAATACTTTATACAATAGCTGACAGAAGACTGTAGGCTTGACAAGACAGAAGCTGTACTGCTGGTTCAGAGTAGTAGAGAGGAGTAGGTTGTGAGAGTCCCAAAACAAGTAGTAAATGTGCTCTGCTGGAACTTTACAAAAAGTAGAATTAGTAGAATACTGAAGACTTGAAAATAGAAGTTTACTTGTGCCCGTGTTTCGACCTTTGTTGCTTTACCACCTTTTGCCCACCAGTGTCGGGTGACCCGTCCTATGAGGGTGACACAAGCCCCAGACCACGTTACTTGGGTTGAGCAGGGTGGCCAAGATTTCCTGGTTGCATCCACGCTGCGAGATAGAGTACGTAGGCTTATACCAGCTTTGTTCTATCTGGATCAGTTCCTCTTGTTCTCAGGATACTGTCCTGCACTTTTAGACTTGTTCTCGGCGTTGGTTGGGGTGATCTCTGACTTCTCCTTTCCTTGGATTAGCTTAACACTGCATAGTGTGTAGAAGTGCTGCTTTCAAGAAACTGGTGTCTGCACCTCCCATGTGCGTCTGTTCACTACCACCGACTAGAGCACACTACGGACTAGTTCTGGAGTGGGGACCTGGCAGGGCCCATTTGAACCACAGCAAGGACCAACCTGCTTTGCGTCTTCTTTGCTCAACAACCAGACTAAGACTGACTAAGAGTGGGTGTATACTTCCTCTCCCCAATGTGACAACTTGCTACAGGTGGTGTAATATCCCCTGTGAGTGGTAGAGAAGAAAGCATGGAAAGAAAGGAGCTTAGAGATAGGTAGAGAAGAAGAGAAGGTCCTCATTGGTGTACAGATTACAACAAACAATAACCCTTTGGTTACCTGCAACTGTGTAAAACATAAATACAGTTATATACAATAGTGACATCTTGTGGCAAAACTTAGGTACTACTTCATTACCACAGTTACTTGAAGTATAGGCTTTTGTGAGGGGTGTAACATACTAGTAACACCCGAGGTGGGACACCACAACAGCAGCTCCCTGTGTACCCCATAGCTAAAAACAGACACCCCTCCTTGAGGCTGTGCTGTCCTGCTCTGTGGTGAGGCTGTCCATAAGATGGCCGACATAGAGGAACATGTGACCATTCCCCTCCTCCAGTGTCCACCATAGACATATACAGGCTCAGTGGTGGGCACTGGGGGGCGGGGCATGGTCACATGCTCCATGTTAGCAATCTTATGGACAGGATCACCTCAAAGAAGGGCAGCTCAGCCTGGAGGAGAGAAGTCTGATGTTATCTCCATGATGTACACAGGGAGCTGCTGTCAGTATATACAGTGAGTACACAGGGAGCTGCTGTCAGTATATACAGTGAGTACACAGGGAGCTTCTGTCAGTATATACAGTGAGTACACAGGGAGCTGCTGTCAGTATATACAGTGAGTACACAGGGAGCTTCTGTCAGTATATACAGTGAGTACACAGGGAGCTGCTGTCAGTATATACAGTGAGTACACAGGGAGCTGCTGTCAGTATATACAGTGAGTACACAGGGAGCTGCTGTCAGTATATACAGTGAGTACACAGGGAGCTGCTGTCAGTATATACAGTGAGTACACAGGGAGCTGCTGTCAGTATATACAGTGAGTACACAGGGAGCTGCTGTCAGTATATACAGTGAGTACAGGGAGCTGCTGTCAGTATATACAGTGAGTACACAGTGAGCTGCTGTCAGTATGTACAGTGAGTACACAGGGAGCTGCTGTCAGTATATACAGTGAGTACACAGGGAGCTGCTGTCAGTATATACAGTGAGTACACAGGGAGCTGCTGTCAGTATATACAGTGAGTACACAGGAAGCTGCCGTCAGTATATACAGTGAGTACACAGGGAGCTGCCGTCAGTATATACAGTGAGTACACAGGGAGCTGCTGTCAGTATATACAGTGAGTACACAGGGAGCTGCTGTCAGTATATACAGTGAGTACACAGGGAGCTGCTGTCAGTATATACAGTGAGTACACAGGGAGCTGCTGTCAGTATATACAGTGAGTACACAGGGAGCTGCTGTCAGTATATACAGTGAGTACACAGGGAGCTGCTGTCAGTATATACAGTGAGCACACAGGGAGCTGCTGTCAGTATATACAGTGAGTACACAGGGAGCTGCTGTCAGTATATACAGTGAGTACACAGGGAGCTGCTGTCAGTATATACAGTGAGTACACAGGGAGCTGCTGTCAGTATATACAGTGAGTACACAGGGAGCTGCTGTCCGTATATACAGTGAGTACACAGGGAGCTGCTGTCAGTATATACAGTGAGTACACAGGGAGCTGCTGTCAGTATATACAGTGAGTACACAGGGAGCTGCTGTCAGTATATACAGTGAGTACACAGGGAGCTGCTGTCAGTATATACAGTGAGTACACAGGGAGCTGCTGTCAGTATATACAGTGAGTACACAGGGAGCTGCTGTCAGTATATACAGTGAGTACACAGGGAGCTGCTGTCAGTATATACAGTGAGTATAGGGAGCTGCTGTCAGTATATACAGTGAGTACACAGGGAGCTGCTGTCAGTATATACAGTGAGTACACAGGGAGCTGCTGTCAGTATATACAATGAGTACACAGGGAGCTGCTGTCAGTATATACAGTGAGTACACAGGGAGCTGCTGTCAGTATATACACTGAGTACACAGGGAGCTGCTGTCAGTATATACAGTGAGTACACTTAATAATACTGTACACTGAGCAATTTTACTATAAAGTGGCCAACCCCTTAAAATTGGCTAAAAATGTCATCATAAATAGTCATACAGAACATACTGGACACGAGCTTCATTTCTCTACTGAATGATTTAGCGTACGTACATCAAAATAATTTAATAGCGGCTCGCTGGCGGTGTCTGGGGAGTTACATGACTGCAGTAACTCCAGCCCCTTGCTCGTCCATACATCAGAGAGACGTCCTTTTTCCTTGAGGGTTTTTCTCAATGACTTTTGTCTCTTCAGAGGTATCCTATAAGGAGACAGAATAGCTTGGGTAAAACACTGGTATTAAATACAGTATGGTTATAGCAACAACAAAAAATCCCTAAAAATAATTTAAAAAATATCTAACACTGTGGCTTATTGATTGGCAACGTTGCCTTGCAGTGCGTAGGTCACATCCCAGCAATGAACTTGTATGGTCTCCCTGTGTTTGCCCGAGTTTACTCTGGGTACTCCTGTTTCCTCCCACACTTTAAAACATACAGACAGGTAAAATAAGAAAATAAGTTGGCACTACTAAAGGGTACCATGGCAATTGTTTTTCCAGATAAACTGAGACCAGAAAGTTATATAGATTTGTAGAGTACTTCTATTTAAAAATCTCACGTTTTCCAGTACTTATCAGCTGCTGTTTGTTGTGCAGGAAGTGGTGTATTCTTACCAGTCTGACACAGTGCTCTCTGCTGCCACCTCTGTCCATGTCAGGAACTGTCCAGAGCAGAAGAGGTTTTCTATGGGGATTTGCAATAGTTCCTGACATGGACAGAGGTGGCAGCAGAGAGCACTGTGTCAGACTGGAAAGAATACACCACTTCCTGCAGGATATAAAGCAGCTGATAAGTACTGGAAGACTTCAGGTTTTTTTTAAAGAAATACATTAAAAATCTACTTAACTTTCTGAAACCAGGTGATCTGAAATAAATAAAAAAAATAAAAAATTGCTGGAGTACCCCTTTAATTTATTTATTTTTACAAAAATGTAAGACTTTTCATGCATGTTAGGGTTCCTGCCTTGTCCTACAACATTGCAGTAGATCAGAAAAAATGGAAACATCTACAGTCAATTCTGAAATGTGAAACTACAATAAAGTGAGACGACTTTTCTTGAGATTGATGGCAGGTCAGTTGCTGGACATCTACCTGTCTGACTTGCATGAAAAAAAAAATTTTGTTACATAAACATATACAGTATAAGGGTTTGTTCACACTTAACGGATCGGCAGCTTATTTTCTGCAGCAGATTTCATTTAAATAACCGAACACAGCATCAAATCTGCTGCAGATCTGCTGCGGATCCTGTAGGTGTGAACGCACCCTTATGCATAGTCACAGAGAAATCTTTGAGAAAACTGCCCAAAATGAGCCTAAATCCTTGCTTTCTGGGGTGGACCTTCTTGGTATCGCCCTTAGTCCATCTGTAAAGTAAAAGCACTACTCACCGGATCACCCCTTGGACAACGGCCGCACACAGTAGAATTACTAGCAGCCTCTTCATCTTCTGTATATACCACGGCTCAGAATACACAAAACCAGCAAAAATCCTAATTTATACCTTTTTCTCGGACCAAGCCCATAGACTGTAGATAGCAATGTTTGCTATGTAAAGTAAACACATGACTGGTTTCCGCAGTCCTCACTGTTAACAAGGTTAAAAGCCTGTGCGCTGGTCAATCACTCCGCTCCCAATGATGCAGGGCTTCTCTCTTAGCTGCTCACCCTACACATGGTGGGCTGAGTGAAGGGCCTTTTACACGGACTGATGATCGAGTGATAATCTTCTGGCAACATATTTTCAATAGTAACAAGGTTAATAAGGTTGAAAGAAGACAAGAGTCCATCAAGTTCAACCTAGGGAAACCCTGCGTTGTTGACCCAGAGGAAGGCAAAGACCCCTATGAGGCAGATGACAATTGCCCCATCACAGGGAGAAGTTCCTTCCCGACTCCAATGGCGATCAGAACAATCCCTGGATCAGCGTCCTATCACATGTAATCTAGTGCCCGTAACTTGTAATATTATATAACGATTAAACGGTGAACAAAAATTTCTTTGTATGTTGTTGATCTTTTGAGCTGACCTCACATTGTTAAAGGGGTACTCCGGGCCGGGGGGTATTTTTGAGGATTTTTGAAGTCGGAGGTCACTTACCTCCCCCATTCCAGCACCGATGCCTGGATCGCGCCACCCGGTACGCCCGTCCTGCGGCCGCTTCCTGGTCAGAGCTGCCACATGAGACATGTCCACCCCCTCCCCGATGATCCTCAAAAATACCCCCCGGCCCAGAGTACCCCTTTAATCATGTGCATGGGTTTCAGCGTAAACCCTCCTGGTTTGGTCGTTCGCACGGATCAGTATTATATTACGATATCATTAACAATTATTTGTAATGATTTATCTTTTTGTCTAAGCGGCTATCGTTTAACTCCTTCCTGTCCCATCATGTACTTGTACATCTTAAGCTGGGTAGGGGGGCTCAAGGAGGGGTCACGCTTCAAAACTAACAGCGAATTTTCTATGGCTATAAAACCCCATCACCTGGTGGTCTAGTTGCAGATCACCCCACCACCACCTATCATGCAATCACAGTGGGGCCATCCAAGCTTCTGGCCAGGATGGGCCTCAGCAACGCTATGGCGCTGATCCTAGCTTGGTTATCCTTTACTATGGGTTCCAGCAGCCCAGAGTAATCGAGCACTGATCTCAGAGATCAATGCAGTACATATGTATTGCATTGATCTCTATAAGAGATCTGTGCAGTGTTTCATAGAAGTCCTCCAGGAGGACTCCAAGTTACTGTAACAAGAAAAAGAAATATCCCCTCCCATAATAAAAGTTTAAATCATCCTCTTTCCCCCTTAATGCATAAAAATAAATAAATAAATAAAACAAAAAAAAATATTTTTTATCGCCGCCTGCGAACCGCCCGAACTATTAAATTATCACATTCCTGATCTCACACGGTAAATGCCGTAAGTGCAAAATTGTTGATTTTTTATCACATCCATGAAAATTGTAATAAAAAGAGATCAAAAAGTTGCATATGCACGAGCAAGGTACCGATAGAAAGTAGGGATCATGGCGCAAAAAAGGACACCTCCCACAGCCCCATAGACCAATAGTGTAACGTGTCAGGATAACATAACTTCAGGGGTGCAGTACAATAACTTCAGGGGTGCAGTACAAGAACTTCAGGGGTGCAGTACAATAACATCAGGGGTGCAGTACAAGAACTTCAGGGGTGCAGTACAATAACATCAGGGGTGCAGTACAATAACTTCAGGGGTGCAGTACAATAACATCAGGGGTGCAGTACAAGAACTTCAGGGGTGCAGTACAATAACATCAGGGGTGCAGTACAAGAACTTCAGGGGTGCAGTACAATAACATCAGGGGTGCAGTACAATAACATCAGGGGTGCAGTACAATACCTTCAGGGGTGCAGTACAATAACTTCAGGAGTGCAGTACAATAACTTCAGGAGTGCAGTACAATAACGTCAGGGGTGCAGTACAATTACTTCAGGGGTGCAGTACAATTACTTCAGGGGTGCAGTACAAGAACTTCAGGGGTGCAGTACAATAACTTCAGGGGTGCAGTACAAGAACTTCAGGGGTGCAGTACAATAACATCAGGGGTGCAGTCAGGGGCGGTCTTTGCATTTCTGGGGCCCCAAGCGAACTTATGTCTGGGCCCCCCCCTCGGCACGCGTTCCAAAACAATAGACCGCTGTGTGTTGCCCCCAGTAGTATATACCCCTTATTCGCTAACACCAGTAATATATACTCCTTGTGTGCTGCCCCAAGTAGTATATAGACCCCTCTTCTCTTCACTCTTGTGGCCGCAAGGGTTTTCCCTGCGGTCACAAGAGGCCGCGCTCCCCTTGTCCTGGCGCCGATTCTCAAGTGATGTCACTGGAGCACCGACACTACAAGGACAGAGCGGCCACTTGTGACCGCAGGGAAAACATTTCCTGCCACCACAAGAGTGACTGACAGGAAGGGAGACAATTGCTCCCGCCCTGTCAGTGCTGCATGTAACTGTGAGCGCTCATTACGAGTGCTCATACAGTTCAGATGGCAGCAGCTAGCGGAGCAGCGGCCCGATCCAGCGGTCTTGAGCACAAGAGCGGGGCGTGGGGGCCCCCCTGGATGTTGGGGGCCCCAAGCGATCGCTTGGGGTGCTTGGTGCCAAAGACCGCCACTGGGTGCAGTACAATAACGTCAGGGGTGCAGTACAATTACTTCAGGGGTGCAGTACAATAACTTCAGGGGTGCAGTACAATACCTTCAGGGGTGCAGTACAAAAACTTCAGGGGTGCAGTACACTAACTTCAGGGGTGCAGTACAATAACATCAGGGGTGCAGTACAATACCTTCAGGGGTGCAGTACAAGAACTTCAGGGGTGCAGTACAATAACATCAGGGGTGCAGTACAAGAACTTCAGGGGTGCAGTACAATAACATCAGGGGTGCAGTACAAGAACTTCAGGGGTGCAGTACAATAAGATCAGGGGTGCAGTACAAGAACTTCAGGGGTGCAGTACAATAACATCAGGGGTGCAGTACAATAACATCAGGGGTGCAGTACAATAACTTCAGGAGTGCACTGATAAGTATTGGAATATTTGATTTCTTTAAATAGAAGTAAATCCCTGGCACCAATTCATTTCAAAGAAAAACATTTTGGTGGCCAACCCAGTTAGTCCTAATACTGGATACTCCGAATGAGCTTCTGATCTGAAATCAAAAATAGTCAATTGTATCTATAAGGGTTTCCTATTATCCCCAATTCTGACATTGTAATTAGATAGAGCCGAAAGGTCAGGTGTGAAGAACGATTGGAATGACCTCAGAATGTAGTGATCATGCATTGGACCCCAGTGACATGCAGCAGCTGCAGTCAGGGCAGAGGGACAGTAGGAGCCAAACCCTCTCCTATATAAGATCTTGGAGGGGGCTGCCATAGATTTCATACTTAGGCCCAGAAGCTACTGGACTAGCTATAAGAATATGTCTAATAAACACATCATAAATGAAAATTCATGGGAAGACTTACGGTGAAGTAGTGAGACATTGATAGGTAAAGGACTTGTCATGTACTGTATAATATAGTCTAGTATGGTGTTACTCATCCAGAATCACAAAGTCTACTATGTAGAAGGTGACTGAGTGTACAGCACTGATAGAGGCATGAATGGATCTGTGTATATACAGTATATACCACATTTCCTGGTCACTGGATGATTCATGTTATTCCAGCAATATAGTGTATACAATTGCTTTAATAGCCTGACCTCGGCAGTAAAAGAATCCCTCACTATGCATTTGTAGAACTATACAACTTTAAAGGAGTATTCTGGCAACATATATTGGCTTTCAAATCAATTGGTTTCAGATATTATATAGACTTGTAAATTACTTCTATTCAAAAATCTCCAGTCTCCCAGTACTTATCAGCTGCTGTATGTCCTGCAGGAAGTGGTGGATTCTTTTCAGTTTGACACAGTGCTCTTTGCTGCCACCTCTGACCATGTCAGGAACTGTCCAGAGCAGGAGAGGTTTTCTATGGGGATTTGCGACAGTTCCTGACATAGACAGAGGTGGCAGCAGATGGGTGTTGCTATTGGTTACACCCTTCGTAAAAGCCTGTACTTTTTGAGTGTAAGTGGTGATGTAGTAGTGCCAGAGTTTCGCCACAAGATGTCGTTATTACAAGTGTTTATGCTCGGTTGTTGCACAGCTGTATAACTTAAGGAGTTATTGTTTACTTGTATGTCACATGGATCTGTATGCCAATGAGAGGACTTTCTTCTTCTATCCTATCATCTATCTCTTTACTTCATACATATGCTCTTTTCACCCACTCACAGCACACCTTACAGGGGCTGTAGGAAGGAAGTCACATGGGTAGAGGAAGTGTAGTGTCTTTTGTCTTTAGACTCTGTAGAGGAAGGACACAAGCCAGAACACTCTCTACAGCGGTCCAGTTGGGCCCTGGCCCCTGTCTAAGTTGTGGTCTAGACGCGGAAAACATGTACCTAGACACAGTTATCTCTCAAGCAACCGTATTCTACACTATGCAGTGTTAAGCTTCCACTAGAGAGGACAAGTCAGGGATCATCCCAACCCACGCCGTGGACAAGGAGAGACACAGTGCAGGACAGTATCCATAAGCAAGTAAAGGAACTGATCCGGATAGAGCAAAGTTGCTAGAAGCCTATTAACTCTATCTTACGCGGGTGTAAGCACGAAACCCTCAGCCTTCCACTCATCCCAGGTAACAAGGTCTGGGGCTTGTGTCACCCTCTAGGACGGGTCACTCGACACTGGTGGGCAATAGGTGGTGCAAAGACCAACGGGTCAAAACACAGGCACAAGTATTCTCTCTATTCACAAGTGCTCTTCTATTTCTACCTCCGAAGTTCCGGCAGAGCACAGTACTATTTGGGTTGGAACTCACAACATCTTCCTCTTTACTCTTCTGATCCCCTTTCATACCTCTCAGCACGCAACCCAGTCAGCACGACAGTACCACTCTCTATATTCTCACTACAGATCTGGATCCTAAAGTATCAAGTGTCTTATCAAGTGTATTATTATATCAATGCAAAGCTGTATGATCTGCTGCATACAAGTATTTTCAGAGTAAACCAGATTTTATTTATGATAAAGAGACTCTGATTCCTCGTCAAGCACCGACACAGCACACACACACTCCTTGGGTCATCTCCCCTTTCGGTGGGTGGTAGTACCAACAGTCCGGGTTGGTCACTATTCCATTCCGGACCACCGTGATAAGTACCCAAGGGACCCCGCAACAACCAGGCAGGACAGGGTCCACAGGGGAACAAGGTATAGCCCGCCCCTTAAAATAAAAGCAGGTGTGCTACCATACCTGTGTGCCAAACTGGCACTGGTGTCACGACATAACATCACTGGGCACAACTATATCTCTGCCAACCACCATAGAACTGGCGTCACACCTAACCATCTGGCAAGTGACTGGCCGTGTCGCCTCTACACCGGGGGTGTACCACATTACAAGAGCACTGAGACTGGAAAGAATACACCACTTCCTGCAGGTCATACAGAAGATGATAAGTTCTAGAAGACTGGAGATTTTTAAATAGAAGTAATTTACAAATCTCTATAACTTTTTGACACCAGTTGATCTGAAAGATTTTTTTCCCATGTCAGAGTGCCCCTTTAATGACCCGTTAGTATACATATTGTTCTTGCTATGGGCCCATATCATACCATCCATATTTGCGTTGGTACAATCACTCTTCTAACTTTAGCATAGTACTTGTATGGAGTTTATTTTACCATTTTTCCTCACGCTAAGTCAGTCGTTTTCTTATCAAAAACAAATACTGAACGGACAAAAGGAGTAGAGCACCTCCAGGAACTGTAAGCTTACCGACCACACATTGACGTAAGGATGTGTCAGCCAGCGCAGAAAAGAGGGTTTATTATAACAAGAGCGAACCCGTCCAATACTCTGTAAGAATCGACTGCGCTCAGTGGTTAAACAAGTCGTAGTAAACCGGGCCCCTAATACTATATGGAACCATCAGCAGTCAGTGGATGATAGATCGCCTATAGGAGTGTAAGAGCTTCAGCCTCTTCATACATAGAAACCTTCCTTTATTTACTAGAAGCAAACAGTAGTAAATTCTTTCTGAATAAAAAGCTGACAGGCCGCCTAGCCAATCACTGGCCGCGGCAGTCCCGGCCAGTGATTGGCTGAGCGGCCTGCCAGCTGAGACAGGCCTTTCTGAAGCTGGAGCGTGCGGAACCTGGGGAGAAACACAGAGCAAGAGGAGCCCTGCAGCCTGGATAGGTAATGTATTCTTCTTTGCTAATCGTCAGCGCCGGCCGCGCACCACTATTACACATAGCGATGCACGGTCGGCGCCCGACAATTATAGGTCTGAACCTACATCATCGGCTGATCGCTGTCTTTATTACACAGAACGATAATTAGAGATGAGCGAACTTTTCAAAAGTTCGTTCCGACCCGACTTCCGGATTTTTTTGAAAAGTTCGGTTCGACCTAATTTCGTATTTCTTCGGATTTCATAGTTTAAAGCATCTATATAATAGGGGGGTAGTGTATCTGAGTGAATTTAGGGCTCTACATGTCAGTAACATCATTATCTTTTCAATATCTCAAAGTCATTTTTTTTTTTTACTTCAATATTCACCATTACAGGGTCTATGCCGGAAACTCACCATTACAGGGTCTATGCCGGAAACTCACCATTACAGGGTCTATGCAGGAAACTCACCATTACAGGATCTATGCAGGAAACTCACCATTACAGGGTCTATGCAGAAACTCACCATTACAGGGTCTATGCAGGAAACTCACCATTACAGGGTCTATGCAGGAAATTCACCATTACAGGTTCTATGCGGGAAACTCACCATTACAGGGTCTATGCAGAAACTCACCATTACAGGGTCTATGCAGGAAACTCACCATTACAGGGTCTATGCAGGAAACTCACCATTACAGGATCTATGCAGGAAACTCACCATTACAGGGTCTATGCAGGAAACTCACCAGTACAGGGTGTATGCAGGAAACTCACCATTACAGGGTCTATGCAGAAACTCACCATTACAGGGTCTATGCAGGAAACTCACCATTACAGGGTCTATGCCGGAAACTCACCATTACAGGGTCTATGCCGGAAACTCACCATTACAGGGTCTATGCAGGAAACTCACCATTACAGGATCTATGCAGGAAACTCACCATTACAGGGTCTATGCAGAAACTCACCATTACAGGGTCTATGCAGGAAACTCACCATTACAGGGTCTATGCAGGAAACTCACCATTACAGGGTCTATGCAGGAAACTCACCATTACAGGGTCTATGCAGAAACTCACCATTACAGGGTCTATGCAGGAAACTCACCATTACAGGGTCTATGCAGGAAACTCACCATTACAGGATCTATGCAGGAAACTCACCATTACACGGTCTATGCACAAACTCACCATTACAGGGTCTATGCAGGAAATTCACCATTACAGGGTATATGCAGGAAACTCACCATTACAGGGTCTATGCAGGAAACTCACCATTACAGGGTCTATGCAGGAAACTCACCATTACAGGGTCCATTCGGGAAACTCACCATTACAGGGTCTATGCAGGAAACTCACCATTACAGGGTCTATGCAGGAAACTCACCATTACAGGGTCTATGCAGGAAATTCACCATTACAGGGTCTATGCAGGAAACTCACCATTACAGGGTCTATGCAGGAAATTCACCATTACAGGGTGTATGCAGGAAACTCACCATTACAGGGTGTATGCAGGAAACTCACCATTACAGGGTCTATGCAGGAAACTCACCATTACAGGGTTTATGCAGGAAAAAGGTCACAAATGCAGTGAAGGAGCAGTCTCTCCACTACACTCGCGCAAGGGTCCAACTATAGTACTTGTATATCTGTAAAGCACTTTTTTTTTAGAGTTTTATTCTACACACATGCACGAGGTATATATTTGTGTCTTAGGATAACACCTATGTCATATACACTCTCGTAAGGGTGACAGTATAGTACTTGGATATCTATATAGCATGTTTTTGTTCTGTGCACCCTTTGCTCTCCTATGCCTAATCTATCTACCTATCTATCTTTCGCCCTCTCTATTTTTCTCTCTCAATCACTATATGTGTCTCCTCTCCGCTTTCCTAATAATCTTTTTGTCTTTGCTTTTGTACAATATCCTCTCAGTACAGCAGTGTGCAGCAGCAGCGATTTGTCACTGATGAGCTCTGTGCACTGTTAACCGTCTCCTTTCTCTCTCTCTGCAGACTGCGTGGTGCGGTCATGTGACCGCTCCTCTTAAAGCAATACCGATGTCACACAGGAGGTAGGCTAATGCAAGATCCCTGCTGATTGGATGTGTTCCGGGCATCATGGGAAAGTGATTTTCCCGCCTGGAACACTTCCTGCTTTCTAGAATGGCAGCTGCCATTTTGCATGACTATATATTATGAGCAACATTCTAATAGGACACTGGCCCTATTAGATAAGGGTGGTTGGGGAATATATCAGTAATAGGACACTGGCCCTATTACATAAGGGTGGTCGGGGAATATATCAGTAATAGGACACTGGCCCTATTGGTCGGGGAATATATCAGTAATAGGACACTGGCCCTATTACATAAGGGTGGTCGGGGAATATATCAGTAATAGGACACTGGCCCTATTACATAAGGGTGGTCAGGGAATATATCAGTAATAGGACACTGGCCCTATTAGATAAGGGGGGTCGGGGAATATATCAGTAATAGGACACTGGCCCTATTACATAAGGGTGGTCGGGGAATATATCAGTAATAGGACACTGGCCCTATTACATAAGGGTAGTCAGGGAATATATCAGTAATAGGACACTGGCCCTATTAGATAAGGGTGGTCGGGGAATATATCAGTAATAGGACACTGGCCCTATTAGATAAGGGTGGTCGGGGAATATATCAGTAATAGGACACTGGCCCTATTACATAAGGGTGGTCAGGGAATATATCAGTAATAGGACACTGGCCCTATTAGATAAGGGGGGTCGGGGAATATATCAGTAATAGGACACTGGCCCTATTACATAAGGGTGGTCGGGGAATATATCAGTAATAGGACACTGGCCCTATTACATAAGGGTAGTCAGGAAATATATCAGTAATAGGACACTGGGCCTATTAGATAAGGGTGGTCGGGGATATATCAGTAATAGGACACTGGCCCTATTACATAAGGGTGGTCGGGGGAATATATCAGTAATAGGACACTGGCCCTATTAGATAAGGGGGGTCGGGGAATATATCAGTAATAGGACACTGGCCCTATTACATAAGGGTGGTCGGGGAATATATCAGTAATAGGACACTGGCCCTATTACATAAGGGTAGTCAGGAAATATATCAGTAATAGGACACTGGGCCTATTAGATAAGGGTGGTCGGGGATATATCAGTAATAGGACACTGGCCCTATTACATAAGGGTGGTCGGGGGAATATATCAGTAATAGGACACTGGCCCTATTAGATAAGGATGGTCGGGGAATATATCAGTAATAGGACACTGGCCCTATTACATAAGGGTGGTCGGGGTAATATATCAGTAATAGGACACTGGCCCTATTAGATAAGGGTGGTCGAGGAAAAGTTGTCGGTCACTATTTGGCAGTTTGTTTCTGAGCTGGAAGAGTCCATTGTGTGGGGGGAGATCTGTGCTGTTCTCTTCCTGGATGCTGGATGACTGTATATGAGCAGCAGTGTAATATGAAGATATCCTGTGTAATATAGAGGAGGAGGAGAAGACATAAGTAGTGTAGGGGTAACCTCTGTCCTCAGTGTGGTGTGTTCTCTCTGGGAGAAGATTGTGTGTTTTTCTTCAGTGTTCCATGGCTGCAGGTGTGTGTGTGTGCGTGCTATGGCTGCAGCAGGCTGTGTGTGTGTGTGTGTGTGTGTGGCATGCGCTATGGCTGCAGCAAGCTGTGTGTGTGTGTGTGTGTGTGTGTGTGTGTGCGCTATGGCTGCAGCAGGCTGTGTGTGTGTGTGTGTGTGTGCTATGGCTGCAGCAGGTTGTGTGTGTGTGTATGTGTATGCTATAGCTGCAGCAGGCTGTGTGGGTGTGTGTGTATGCTATGGCCGCAGCAGGCTGTGTGTGTGTGTGTGTGTGTGTGTGTGTGTGCGCGCGTGTGTGTGCACGTGTGTGCGTGTGTGCTATGGCTGCAGCAGGCTGTGTGTGTGTGTGTGTGTGGCATGCGCTATGGCTCCAGCAAGCTGTGTGTGTGTGTGTGTGTGTGTGCGCGCTATGGCTGCAGCAAGCTGTGTGTGTGTGTGTGCTATGGCTGCAGCAGGCTGTGTGTGTGTGTGTGTGTGTGTGCTATGGCTGCAGCAGGCTGTGTGTGTGTATGTGTATGCTATAGCTGCAGCAGGCTGTGTGGGTGTGTGTGTATATGCTATGGCCGCAGCAGGCTGTGTGTGTGTGTGTGTGCGCGTGTGTGCGTGTGTGTGTGTGCTATGGCTGCAGCAGGCTGTGTGTGTGCGTGTGGAATGCGCTATGGCTGCAGAAAGCTGTGTGTGTGTGTGTGCTATGGCTGCAGCAGGCTGTGTGTGTGTGTGTGTGTGTGCTATGGCTGCAGCAGGCTGTGTGTGTGTGTGCTATGGCATAGTGATATAGAGAGGGGTCACACATAGTGATATAGAGAGGGTTCACACATAGTGATATAGAAGGTCACTGTGGGGGCACGCAATAGCATGCACACACACACACACACACAGCCTGCTGCAGCCATAGCACACACACACACAGCCTGCTGCAGGCTGTGTGTGTGTGTGCTATGGCTGCAGCAGGCTGTGTGTGTGTGTGTGTGTATATGTGTATGCTATAGCTGCAGCAGGCTGTGTGGGTGTGTGTGTGTATGCTATGGCTGCAGCAGGCTGTGTGTGTGTGTGTGTGTGTGTGTGTGCTATTGTGTGCCCCCACAGTGACCTTCTATATCACTATGTGTGAACCCTCTCTATATCACTATGTGTGACCCCTCTCTATATCACTATTTTTGACCCCTCTCTATATCACTATGTGTGACCTCTATATTACAGGTATCTGGCAGTGTTTCTGTGTGTATGGTGAATATTTAGTTAGAAACACAGAAGATTGTCAGCAGGAAAAGACTACCTGCTCCATCTAGTCTAGTTGTGAGTAGTTCAGGACATGGAGGCTGGAGACTGGCTGTAACGCCCGGAGTAGTGGATCCACTGGACCGGCACCAGCGATGGCACAAACCTCACCAGGGAGCGGAGTCTAAGGGGCCGCTGGTTTTCACCAGAGCCCGCCGCAAGGCGGGATGGACTTGCTGCGGCAGGCGACCCCCAGGTCGCTACCCCTGGCTTGGTTGCTGGTGTCGGCAGGCGAGGCGTGGCAGGAGATGGCACAGGCAATAGTCTGCAGATGAGAGAGCACGTGACAGGCTGGACACGGGAACAGGTGGAGTGACAGGGGAACAGGAACCAGGAACGGGGACCTGGGACCAGGTAACGGACAGGACTCAGGAACAGGGACTTGGGACCAGGTAACGGACAGGACACAGGAACAACAGGGAGCTGGGCCAAACGCTATGGGAAGCATGTAGAGGCTCCAACACAGGGAACAGGGCAAGCTGGGATTTATAGGGGAGTGATTAGGTGCAACTACCAATTAGGAGCGCACTGCCCCTTTAAATCTGAGACAGCCGGCGCGCGCGCGCCCTAGGAGGCGGGGACGCGCGCGCCGGCCGGCACAGCGGGAGACAGGAGCGTGGAGAGGTGAGGCGCCCCCCGGGGCCGAGGTGATAGCAGCGCCGGGTCCCCGACTATGGACACCGGCTGCTGCATGGGGCAGGAAGCGGTCGCGGCGGCGGCCCGGAACGCGGGACGCCGCCGCGGCTGTGACAGTACCCCCCCCCTTTGGCCTCCCCCTCTTTCTTGCCTGCAGATGGCACAGGAAGCCACAAAGTCTTTGACATCTTGAAACAAACTGGACCACCAGTAGTGGCGAGAGATCCGTTGGCCGGTCTTACGGACTCCAGGGTGCCCGGCCTCCAACGAGGAATGACCCCACTTCAAAATACCTCTTCGAAGCGCAGGGTGAACATGAGTCTTTCCGGGGGGTACTCTCCGAAGCGAGGAGGTGACGACTGGTGCTAGGCGATCAGGCGGTAAAACATGGCAAGGGACTGTGGGTCTGTGGACGAGGACCTTCTGTAAGTTCTCCCGGTGGTGGGAGGACCCGACCTTAGTCTTGGGTACGGAGAGAGGGTACACCTCGGCAGAGAAGGCATCCGCCGAGTCTTGGTCTTCTGCCGGTAGGTCGGATAGAGGCTTGGCTGGGACAGGAAACGACATAGTACACTTGGTCTGAGGTGACCTGAGACACTGGTTGGAACAGTCCTGACCCCAACTGAGAATCTCCCCGGTTCTCCAGTCCAGTTGAGGGGCATGTTCTTGCAGCCACGGGAGTCCCAGGAGGACCGCGGGGGAAGAATGGGGCAGGACGTAGAAGGATATCTTTTCTTGATGTAAAGGACCCACCTGGAGGACTAAAGGTGCGGTCTGGTAGTACACACGGTCGGTAAGAATTTCGCCTGTGACCGAGGAGATAGTCAGGGGCCTGGCTAGTCGGGTCACGGGTAGCCGCCATCTTTGGACCAATGTTGCCGCAATAAAACTGCCTGCTGACCCAGAATCGAGGAAGGCAGTAGTCTGATGATTTCGTCCTGAGAGAGTCCGGATGGAAACTGGCATAGACAGACTTGGAATGGTGGCATTCACACCTAGGGACACCTGTCCCACCGGACCTAGGTGCGAGCATTTTCCGGATGTTTGGGGACGTAGGGGACATCCCAGCCGGAAGTGATCGGAACCCCCGCAATAGAGACAGAGATTCTGCTCCAGGCGCCGGATTCTTTCATCAGGCGTCAGGTGAGCCCGTTCCACCTGCATAGGAATCTCAGGAGAGGGTTGGGACATCGAAAGGTCAGGATTCTGGAAAACCGGCGCCAGCTGGGGATGGCGACGGGAACGGGTTAGTAAATGTTCATGCCGAACCTCCTCCTCCCTCTCCGAAAAACGAGTATCAACTCGGGTGGCCAGTAGAATGAGTTCGTTCAGGGAGGTAGGCAGGTCTCGGGCAGCGAGCACGTCTCTCACACGACTAGACAGGCCCTTCTTGAAGGTGGCCAATAGGGCGGCCTCGTTCCAGTCCAATTCGGCTGCCAGGGTGCGGAACTGGATGGCGTAGTCACCAACAGAGGAGCTGCCTTGAGAGAGGTTGAGGAGAGCAGTCTCGGCTGAAGAAGCACGGGCAGGTTCCTCAAAGACGGAGCGAAACTCGAATAGGAAGGCCCGGAGATTGGCAGCAACTGGATCATCACGGTCCCACAGTGGCGTGGCCCAGGCCAGGGCTCTACCCTCTAATAGGCTGATGATGAAAGCCACTTTAGAGCGCTCGGTGGAAAACTGACTACTCAAAAGTTCAATGTGCATGGTGCACTGAGTCAAGAATCCTCTGCACAACTTAGAGTCCCCAGAGTACTTGCTTGGGAGGGCCAGTCGGAGTGAAGAAGCAGCGTCAGGAGGTGGTGTGCGCTGGGCAGTAGTCTGCTGCTGTAAGGCGGCAGTGAGTTGCTGGATCTGCTGTGACTGTTTCTGGATTTGTTGCGCCTGCTGAGTGACCACTCTGGCGACGTCACGGAGATCGGGCACCTCGCCGGGATCCATGGTTGGAGCCTACTGTAACGCCCGGAGTAGTGGATCCACTGGACCGGCACCAGCGATGGCACAAACCTCACCAGGGAGCGGAGTCTAAGGGGCCGCTGGTTTTCACCAGAGCCCGCCGCAAGGCGGGATGGACTTGCTGCGGCAGGCGACCCCCAGGTCGCTACCCCTGGCTTGGTTGCTGGTGTCGGCAGGCGAGGCGTGGCAGGAGATGGCACAGGCAATAGTCTGCAGATGAGAGAGCACGCGACAGGCTGGACACGGGAACAGGTGGAGTGACAGGGGAACAGGAACCAGGAACAGGGACTTGGGACCAGGTAACGGACAGGACTCAGGAACAGGGACTTGGGACCAGGTAACGGACAGGACTCAGGAACAGGGACTTGGGACCAGGTAACGGACAGGACACAGGAACAACAGGGAGCTGGGCCAAACGCTATGGGAAGCATGTAGAGGCTCCAACACAGGGAACAGGGCAAGCTGGGATTTATAGGGGAGTGATTAGGTGCAACTACCAATTAGGAGCGCACTGCCCCTTTAAATCTGAGACAGCCGGCGCGCGCGCGTCCCCGCCTCCTAGGCCGGCACAGCGGGAGACAGGAGCGTGGAGAGGTGAGGCGCCCCCCGGGGCCGAGGTGATAGCAGCGCCGGGTCCCCGACTATGGACACCGGCTGCTGCATGGGGCAGGAAGCGGTTGCGGCGGCGGCCCGGAACGCCGCGGCTGTGACACTGGCTGCATCCACTGCACACACAGGAGAATCTGCTTTATATACAGTATTTCTTTATTCACTCAGAAGTTGCCCCAGGATCATGTAGGACATTAGGGAGAAGCTGCTGAGCCAGTGTGATAATAACTCCTCTGGTATATGACCGGCCATTTATGAAGGAGCAGGAGTTGGGAGTCGGAGTCAGTCCTGATAAAATTCAGGAGTCGGAGTTGGAGTCGGAGCTGCAGCTTACAGACTCCACAGCCCTGATCACAACTCAGCTGATGAATTGCCCGCTCAGCCAGTCAGTGAATGGGGGAGGGACACCTCTGCAGTCACTGATTGGCTGAGCAGGCAACTCATAAGCAGGGTCGGGTATATTCCCGTCGTGATGACATTGGAACTTGGAGGAAAATGATTTCTGGCAGGGGTCCGGAAACCTGTAATATGGTGCTTCAGGGGCGCGTGGAGAGGAAGGTGGTGCTTGTTTATTATGTCCCAAGTCCCCCTCCCCCAGACTTGTCCTATAAGAGTTAAAACTTTCCATTCTTAAAGGTGAACACTAAATAGCAGCATAAAGTATGAATTAGAAAATTCTTTGAATTCTATTGTGTTAGTAACATTTTGCTTAACATTTTTGTGAACCCTTCAGAATTTTCTATAGTTGCATAAACTCGACCTCAAACTATATCTGATTTTCTCAGTCCTAAAAGATAAAGAGAATGAAACAAATGAAACAGTCAAAAACATTAGGCTTGGTCAATTTTTTTTATTGAGGAAAATGATTCAATAGTATGTGAACCTTTGCTATCAGTATCCGGTGTGACTAAACATTCCCAATAATTGTAAATCAGTCCTGCTCATAGGCTTGGGGGAATTTGAGCTCATTCTTCCATAGACAGCTTTAACTCTGTTATGTTGGTGGATTTCACCCCATGAACTGTTTACTTCAGGTCCTTCTACAACATTTCTATCGGATTAAGGTAAGGACATTAACTTATCCATTCCAAAGGTTGGCTAAACCTTTAACCATCCATTGGTGGAACAACCTGTGTACTCAGGGTTCTAGTTTGACCAGGGTAATGAGTATGGAGGGCTCCCCTCATCACTACATTGTATGCTTAATCCTCAAGGGAGGCCTAATACTGTATGGGAGTACAGACTGCCTAATACTATATGGGGGCACAGAGGGGCCTAACTACTATATGGGATTACAAAGGGACTTAACTACTGTATGGGGCATAGAGGGACCTAACTACTACATAGGGGAAAAAGTGGGATTGTTACTGTGTAGGACAATACAAATTAAAGGTCTGTATGAAAGTAAAGGGTGCTGGGATGAGGAGCCTAAAATGTCGGACAGATTCTGCAGAGACAAGTTGTGGCCACAAGAAGTCTTCATGGTGGTCAACAAATGATGGAAAAGGTAAAGAGAACAATACCTGTGAATCACTTGGAAGGGATGCCCCCTCTGAGTCACTGGGTATAACTGCACAGCATAGAGATGGCATCTACCTCTATATTTGCACTGTATGGGGGAATACTGGTGTTTGTACTGTGTATTCAGTAGCAGTATAGTGGTTATCGAATATTTAATACTTTTAATGAAGTATAAGTCTCCTCCTCCCAGTTCTGAGCTGCTGATTTCTGCTGAAAAAACAAAAATCTGGGTGTGAGCTTTTCTCTTTGTCTCCCTCTCCTCCCCCCTCCCTTCTGAGACAGCTGGTGTAAACAAGTCTCTTACTGGCTGTATCTGCAACACTGTAGCTTCTTTGTAATGCTGGGAGGGTTAAACAGATGTCAAGTTGCTCAGGAATTCACTGTGATTAATCACTCCAAGCATTACAATATTGCAGATAAAGCCACTCAGGGTGCTGTCCAGGCTGATGGACTGGCCACTCAGCCAATCAGTGACTGGAGTGGCGTCCCGCCCCAGTCACTGACTGGCTTAGAGGCCAGTCCATCAGCCAGGTCATGACATGTCAGTGCTGGAGATCCCAGCGGGGGTCCTGCCACTCATCGGCGGTACAGGGAGAGGTAAGTTAGTGCTAGTAATCAATTTCCCCCCTGTCCCTTCTCCTTTAATGTAAATGAGTTGCAAAACCCACACCCACACTGGAGAGTGCCGCTGCTTCTGGAGCTGTCATGTTTTCTAATCTTGAATAACCTCTTCCAAAAAAATTTCTTGTTATGAAAATTTTATAAAAACCAGAAAAAGGTCGCTCACTCACACACAGTTATCATCCCATTGATGAAAAACACCTGACTTAGGGCCCTATTACACGGGCGATTATCTGTCCAGTCAGGCAGTTTAAAAAACATTGGCTGGTGCAAGTGTATAGAAAATAATAAAGTTACCCTTACCTGTCCAGACTTTAGTCTTTAGTGCAGTGACAACCTGCTCAGCCAATCACTGGCAGTGGCACTGTCCTGTCTTGGCCAGTGATTGGCTGAGTGGCCTATCACTGCCCAGACGGCTTCAGAAGCGCCAGTGGGGGCTGTGGTGAGCGGGTAAAAGGTAGGAGGACACAGGGGAAGCCTGGAGGGGTAAGTATAAGTTTGTTATACAGTAAGGGCTGCATGAACATCTCTAACGAATAATATATATATATATATATATATATATATATATATATATATATATATATACAGCCCTTCGCCATAGCCACGCAATCATCAAGTTGTGTAACAGGCATATACAGTAAATGGCCAAATCCAATATTTTTGACTAATTTGATCTGTTTATCTTCTTTGAGGACGTGTGTAAACATCTGTTCACACACAGACGTTGTTTAACATTAGCTACGGGCAGAATTATTGATCATGATCATTAGTTCTTGTCGTAGGTAGTGTTAAACAACGGCCCGTTCACTGTGAAATGGCCGTTGTTTCTATGGCGTGGGAACATAGCCTAATAATGAGATCTGGTTTAGCTAGAATCTTCTGGCTAGAATTTCGGCAGAAAACTAGCTATTTCACAGAGAAGGTTATGGCTGTATGTGATAACACAGATTTACAGATAGGAAAAAGTGCACTTTAAGCACAAACAGAGGAAATACAGACCCTCGCTAGTTTCCAGTGGGTGGTTTCAAGGCAGCATAAACACTTGCAGAATTGGTTTTATATTTTAATAAAAAATATTTATATCTAGATAAGAAAGTGTAAAATAACTCGGCACGGCCTCTACATCTTCTCTAAGTCTCGGTTATGTCATGTCAATTCATCATGGTTATACCATGATGAATTGATGAAAGGACCTCTGATGCTCTGCTTAAAGGGAATGTATCCCCTACATTTTCTTTTACTTATAGGAGTCAGATACTAAAACTTTTCTTCTTTTATTCAGACCTGATTCTAGTGTCTGACTGTAATTGTTTTTTCTTTTCCTTTTTTGTACATTGTTATGGGAGCGGCCATCTTGCCTGAGCAGTTCTTAACAGCATTTAGTGACATGCTTTACAGCAAGGCTCGTAGACATAGATGGCAATAGACAGAGTCTGTCCCCTTGAGAGGTGTGGCAGACAGGAGGGGGTATGTATTGGGGTCTCTTCTGCCAGGGTGGCAGGTTCCCTTTAATTATTGGGGGGTGCTGAAACCAATTAATCACATTTACAATATGTCCTATAAGAAGACACTGCTTGGTTCTCACACTGCCTTCCTGAACCAATTAAGTTCGAGAGTATATATAGAGTATATATAGATAGATTCTTCAGTCTTTTGGCTAAAAGCACAGGATGAGCTTTTTCCATCTGCTTCTCCTTTGTGTGGTGCGGTGCCATGCGGCGGCCATTGTTGTGGGAGTGCAGTGTCTGTTGGGTGATGGGGCCCAGAGCTCAGGGGGGCTACGTCTGGCAGCATTGGGGTTGCTAGGCAACTGGGTCACCAACTCCTCAGGCACCGTGTGGCTGCCGCATGGCGCTGATGGCGCTGTGCCATTTTTTAGTTAGGGACCCACTCAAATCAGGAACGTGAAGTGGTGTGTGGGCTTGAGCAAATTGTAAACTAAGTTAGTAGGTTTTGTGCTAAAAAGCAAAGGATCAGTGATGAGTTTATGTGCAGCCATATCTGTTCTTTCTCCTCATAGAATAACTGGATAACACCAGCATACCATGACTAGATATCACCATCACACTATGACTGTATAATATACCGTCATACCATGACTAGATAGCACCACCATACCATGACTGTATAATATACTGCCATACCATGACTAGATAGCACCACCATACCATGACTGTATAATATACTGCCATACCATGACTAGATAGCACCACCATACCATGACTGTATAATATACTGCCATACCATGACTAGATAGCACCACCATACCATGACTGTATAATATACTGCCATACCATGACTAGATAGCACCACCATACCATGACTGTATAATGCACCACTATACCATGACTAGATATGACCATCACACTATGACTGACTAACACCACCATACCATGACTGTATAATACACCACCATACCATGACTAGATATCACCATCACACTGTGACTGACCAACACCGCCATACCATGACTGTATAATATACCACCATACCATGACTAGATAGCACCACCGTACCATGACTAAATAAAACCATCATTAATAAAAAATTAAAAAAAAAACACCTCAGAAATACCAGCGTTATCTGGTAGACTGATCAGACTGAAATATGGAGTAACCATAGTGGTAAGATCACAAACGGGCAGTCTGTGGTGTAAAAGTTTACATCCATATGATACAACAGGTGAGAGCACAGCGGGCCTCAAGCTCCACACAGTTACCGGACCCAAGACCTGTGCCATGAAGCAAGATGAGAATCTCCCCTCAGGTGGCATATTGCAGAGTCCCTTGAGGGGTGGCACTGATGCTGCAGGAGTGACCAGCTTCAGGAGGAGGTCGCTTCTGCTTTCAGTATGAATCGTTCTATAAAACAATTCACAGAAAAGGAGACAACATATAATATACAACGTTGTCTATAAGAATATATCCAAAAACTCCCCAGCAGTTTTTATATAATTTGCGTAAAGCCCATTGAGAATAATGGGAGTTATTTAAAAAGTGCACAACTACAAGTTCTCTCTGGTTTTTAAAACTACTTGCAGTGTATCTCCCATTAAAGTCAATAGGAGTTACAAAAACTGTGTAAAAAAGGCTGTTAAGGTGTTTTTTGCTTCCTCTATGGGCCTGTATCTATCATCAGGCATTTATAGCATATCCTGTGGTCATGCAATAAATGTACAGATGGGAGGACCCATTTCATTTATTAGGGGTTCCCCCATTCCGAGACGGAGATCCTAACTGCCTGTAGTTCTTGAAGCAGTAAAGTTACAGATCCTGTCTGTCTGTCTGTCTGTCTGCCCTCACTTACTGCTCTATGCTCTGCGCCTAATCATTATCATGACACCAAATAAAAAGAATAAATGTTACTGATATATATCTGTATCTGCTTATCTAGACCTGATAGAACATCTCGCACATTCTGATCACATTTCCTGTGAATACATTCAGCACGTACTTCATTAACACAGACATGTAGCAAACCATATACCAATCAGCCACAACCACTGAAAGTGAAGGGACTAACATGGAGCCTGTGGAGGGTTGGAACAGATTAAAGGGGTACTCCGAGGGAAAGTTATACAGATTTGTACATTACTTCTATTTAAAAATCTTCAGTCTTCCAGTACTAATCAGCTGCTTTATGTCCTGCAGGAAGTGGTATATTCTTTCCAGTCTGACACAGTGTTCTCTGCTGCCACCTCTGTCCATGTCAGGAACTGTTCAGAGCAGCAGCGAATCCCCGATTCGGGCGATTATCGCTTCGTGTAATAAAGACAACGGTCAGCCGATGATCGCCGGGACCGCCGCGGCCCGTGATTGGCTGAGCGGCCTGTCAGCTGACAGGCCGCTCTGAAGCTAGAGCGCGTGGGACTCGGGGAGAAGCAGACCACAGAAGCAGCCCCGGAGCGTGGATAGGTAAAGTATATAGTTGCTATATATATATAGCAAGGGCTGCAAGGACATCGGTAACGATTGTTAAACGATTATCGGGCCATGCAATAGGTCCAGTAAACGAGTGCCGATCTAGCAGATCGGCGCTCGTTTACAGGTATTATCGGGCCCCGTCGGCCTGTGTAATAACACCCTAAGTTGATTTTGCAGAAAACTAAGTCAGGATATGAGCAACTTTGGAAAAGGCAAAATTGTGGTGTCTAGATGACCTGGTGAGACGAAACCCAAAATGACAGTGTGTCTTGTGTGGAGTTTGTGCCATGTAGCCATTACTACCTGCTAGGGATAAGTGAAGGAATAAAGTGAAGTTAACAAAGCAAAGTTTTGCAAGCTTTGTTATAAAATTGCTATACTCACCTGTCCACGCTCCCCCGGTGTCATCCTCCGTGTCTCCGGTGTCTTCAGCCACCTCCAGCTCAGTCAGCCTATCATTGACTGAGATAGGACAACACCTTGGTCAATGATCTGCTGAGTAAGCCGTCAGTCTACAGACAAGAGTGACAGCCTGTTCAGCCAATTACTGGCCATGGCCCTGTCCCGTCTTAGACAGTAATTGCTTGATCAGGCTTAAGGCAGCTGAAGACGGCTGAAGTTACAGGAGACACAGAGGAGGACACGGGGGAAGTGTGGACAGGATGTTGCTTCCCATGGTGAGACTAACAATCCATTCCATACTTGTTATTATCTATTCAGTCTCCTTCCCCCAGTTCTGAGACGCTGCTTTCTACTGAAGACACAAAAAACTATGTCTAAGCTTTTCTCTCTGTCTCCCCCTCCTCCTCCCTCCCTTCCGAGATTACTGGCGTAAACAAGTCCCTGGTTGGCTGTATCTGCAACTTTGTAGCTTCTTTTTAATGCTGGGAGGGCTAATTTGAGGTCAAGCTGCTGATGAACTCACTGTGATTAACCCTCCCCGCATTAAAAAGTTGATACAAAGTTACAGATAAAGCCAGCTAGTGACTTGTTTACATGAGCCGTCTCAAAAGGGAAGGGTGAGGAGAGGGAGACAGAGAGAAAAGCTCACACAAAGTTTTTTGTGTCTTCAGTAGAGAGCAGCAGCTGAGAACTGGGGGAAGGAGACTGAATAGATGATAACAAGTATGGAAGGAATTGTTAGTCTCACCATGGGCAGCAACATATCAAAAGTAACGTTTGAGTGGAATACCCCTGTAAGAAAATCTAAGAAAATCATACAAAATATGTTTTCCCTATTGGATCAGTATACTTCAGCTTTTGGGATGTTGGCCCCTAGCTTTGCCTTGTCTTTGGGAGGAGGCAGAGCTGTGTGTGCGGTATTACAGTAGTAGTGTTGTTTCCTTTCCTTATGATAACATCTCATCGCTCGCTTTCTATCTGAAAATATCTCTTATACAAGCAGAAATAAACGAAAGGAAACCAGGTGGATTACATATGACTGTGAGCCGGGGTGTCAGCAGAAGAGGGGAGGCAGTCAGAGCAACGCAGAGGGGCCCGTCTGGGTGAGTTACACACTTCTCTACAGTAAGGGAGGGATAGGATGGGAACAATTACCTCCAGCAGATATTCATTCAAGGGACGGTTCATCATAGTAACTGTTTGCTCTGTTTTGTCTAAAATTGGGGATGCTACTCTTCTGTAAAGGTGTCATTCAGCCTTAAAGGGGTTGTTCACCAAAAAGTTTTTTCTTTCAAATCAACTGGTGCCAGAAAGTGGCAGAGATTTGTAATTTACTTCTATTTAAAAATTCTCATCTTCCAGTACTTATTAGCTGCTGAATGTCCTGCAGGAAGTGGTGTTTTCTTTGCAGTCTAAAAAGCAGGAGAGGTTTTCTGTGAGGATTTGCTGCTGCTCTGGACAGTTCCTGACATGGACAAAGGTGGCAGCAGAGAGCACTGTGTCAGACTGGAAAGAATACACCACTTCCTGCAGGACATACGGCAGCTGATAAGTACTGGAAGACTGAAGATTTTTTTTAATAGAAGCACTTGCTGGGACTAGTTGATTTGAAATATTTTTTTTGAATGAGCTACCCCTTTAAAAACACCCTATCTTATAAGGTTATTGAAAAGAGACTTGCAAGAGAGTCCTGAAGAAATTTCAGGCAGACAGAATGTGCCTGCTGTGTTAGGTTATGTAAAGATATCGGGAGAAGGTGTCCGTCTCATTATATAGACGTCCACTTATAAAGATCATGGTTATTATTAGTGTCCGTCTATATAACGGGACGTCTTTACCCCGATGTGGGAACATAGCCTTATTCTCACTAAAGCCGGCAGAGCTGCCAACAGTGGCTGTAAGATGTGTGGAAACTAATCTATAGAAGTGACTGAGTGTGTGAGCTGGTGGGAGACCTCAACCAACAGGTAGAAAAGGTAGAAAAACGAACCTCGGCTCTCCAGCTTTAGCTTTGGCTGTCCAGGCATGATGGGAGTTGTAGTTTTGCAGCAGCTGGAGAGCTGACGTTATTAAAGTCGATGGCGTCCTCCTGTTATATATCATGGTTGCACTGGCGGCCACTTGTCTATAGATACAATACAGCGCGCTGTTAGATTGCTGCTGCTTTTTATACCTATCTTACAGCTGTTTGTTTTCACTTTACAGTTTATAAGCCCGCTCTAAGGCCATGTTCACACAACGTCTTTTTTGGATGAAAAACGCCCATTTTTTTTTATAATGGCGGCCATTAATAATGATCATTATTTACAGCCACCATTATAAAAGAATGACCGTTATTTTATTACATTGACCGTTATTTCACCTAAGATCTCACGTAGGCAATGTTCACACTAAGTAAAAAAAAGAAAACAGGCATCTTTTTTTTTAAATAATGGAATAATGGAAGTTTTTTTTCCCCCAGTTTTCTCACCGTCATTGCTATTAAACTCAATGGCCCTTCAAAAAAAGACCCAAAAAGCCGCCATTGTAATAACTGGCGCCCAAAGCGGGAAATGACGGACGTCAATTGGAACTCAAAATAATAGATAAATAAATAAAAAAAATTTTAAAAAGGAAGAAAATCATCATGTGAACATTGTCTTAAAGTGAGATTAAAAGAGCAGCTTCTATTTATTCAGCTAAAATCCAGTTATACAGGACTGATTCTATCAATGCAACTGGAATGAAAAGAGAAAAAAATTTATAAAAAAAAGTAAAAAGGATAGGAAACTGACATCTTTTTATGCTAAAAAAATTTGGATTTCTATGTTCAGGCCAAATAATACAGATAGAAACATAAATCATACTTACGGCTGTGTGAAGATGGTGTCCTCCCAGCAGACATGACATATGGAGTGTTTACACAGGGAGAGGTATCTGACAGATTTGTGAAGCCAAAGCCAGGAATGGATTTGAAAAGAGGAGAAATCTCAGTCTTTTCTTTATGACCTGTTCCCTGTGTATAGTCCATTCCTGGCTTTGGCTTCAATCATCTGTCAGATAAATCTCTCTGTGTAAAGGCACCCTAATTAACTTAAGTTAATTATTATTATTAACAACTGTCAATATGAAAAAAAAACAAATTGCAAATTTTCACTTTTGCACTTTTGTTTTTCCTCTTGCACCTACAGACCCAGACAATTGTACTTTGCAATGACAGACTTAATTCCTCCATAAAATATGTTGCGAAGCCAGAGAAAAAAATGATTATTAAAATATATTTTTTTTTTTAATTCTCTAAATGATCCTTATAAGTTTTTTACTTGTTTAGTCTATAAGGCTATTTTTTTCCCCGCCATGCTCTGTATTTTTTATCAGTACCCCCTTGCTTACATGCAATTTTTTTTTTAGCACCTTTAATACAAATATTTCTGGCTTCGATGAGATCAAACTATTTATCACTTTGGCATTTTTCTGAATGGGATAATGTAATAGTTTAGGCCATTCCTCATGTAGTGATACAAAATATGTTTATAATTTTATTTATTTTTCATTTATAAAACGGGAAAACGGGGGTAACTGCCATTACTTTAAAAACAAGGGCGGTTATTTTGCATTAAAAGACACCGTGTGAACATAGCCGGTGGCGTCCTTCACAAATCCTTTCCTAGAGCATACTGCATTTTGAAAAAAAAACATTAATGACAAAAAATTTTAAAGCGAAGAAAACACATTGGCTGAGATTGATCAAACATGGTGTGAAGTGAAACTGGCCCAGTTGCCCCTAGCAACCAATCAGATTCCACCTTTCATTCCTCACAGACTCTTTGGAAAATGAAAGGTGGAATCTGATTGGTTGCTAGGGGCAACTGAGACAATTCTACTTCTAGTGTAAAAAACAATAGACATGGTTTAGGCCGGGTTCACGCACAGTAAAATAAAAGCGAAATACGAACGTAATTTTGAGTGAAAATAAAACAATAAATATAAAAAACCTCCATATTTTCTATTATTGCTATTATCATCTTTTTGTTTCCTCTTTTTTTTTTAACTGCATTTTATTTGTTTTTTGACATTTTACAAAAGCAGGGGATGTTCTGCATCTACAAAATCTGATACAGCTACAGCTCGGCCATGTCGTATAACAACAGGATCGGAGACGTAGTACATGGGTCCGAAGAGTCTGTGAACTCCCTGAGTTGGATAAGGTGGGTATGTTTTAGTCCATAGAAGACCATCCCAGTAATAATCACGGCCCAGAGCTGTATCCAGAGATCAACAGATGCCTCTACACATCCACTGCCTATCTCAGCCATCCGGCTTCTCCGAGGAGCGGCTAGGTTGAAATCTAAACCAGGCTGCTTCATTTAAACATTAAAGGGGTTGTCCAGCAAAAATCTTTTTCTTTCAAATCAGCTGGTTTCAGACAGTTCGATAGATTTGTAATTTACTTCTATTTAAAAATCTCCAATTTTTCAGTACTTATCAGCTGATGTATGACCTGCAGGAAGTGGTGTATTCTCTCCAGTGTGACACAGTGCTCTCTGCTGCCACCTCTGTCCATGTCAGGAACTGTCCAGAGCAGCAACAAATCTCCATAGAAAACCTCTCCTGCTCTGGACAGTTCCTGACATGGACAGAGGTGGCAGCAGAGAGCACTGTGTCAGACTGGAAAGAATACACCACTTCCTGCAAGACATACAGCAGCTGGTAAGTACTGTAAGACTTCAGATTTTAAGTAGTAAGTAAAAGTAAATTATAAATCTATAGAACTTTATGATACCAGTTAATTAAAAAAAAAAAAAAAAAAAAAAAAAAATTTTCACTGAACAACCCCTTTAAGACAACTAACACAATACACTCATAAAGGCCATCTTCTCCCACTAATGAATTTTCTTTACCAGTCTAGTGGGGGGTTATTTTTTGTGGGACAAGTTGCACTTTTAGTGCTTCTCTTTATTTGACCATATAGTGTTTTATAAAGAGAAAAAAAATTGTAGGGCAAAATAATAATAAAAAACCCCCCACAAAACTAAATATTGCACAAATCCATCTTCTGCCGTTTTCATTATTTCCATGGAAGTGAATGGGAAATATGGAAACAATGTAGCATGAATGTATAGAAACGGTATACAATAGCAGGATACAATGTTTCCATAACTCTCATTCAATTCTATGGGAGTCATGAAAACAGTGAAACAAAGCAAGGTCACCTGTTCCTATAATCCCTTCCACTGTTTAAAGGGAACCTGTCACCAAGACAATGCTATATAAGCTATCCCCATCATGTTATAGAGCAGGAAGAGCTGAGCAGATTGATATATATCTTTGTGGGAACATATTCAGTATAACATGTTGATTGAACTCCCTGATCATTCCGTGATAAGGAGTCCAGTGGGCGGGTCACTAAATGGACTGGACTCTTTAGCCTGGAAACATAAGAGATTTCAATAAATTACTAATTATATTAAATCCGTTCCTATAAAGATATATATCAATCCGCTCAGCTCCTTCTGCTTTATAACATGATGCCGATAGCTTAGGTAGAATTTTTTATTTTTTTTTAAATATATGTTTATTAAATCTTTTATCAGTTTTTTTGACACAAACCAACACAAACCAACAGTACAAAGGTCCAAACATAGGACCAACAATAATACAAAAAGAATACAAAAAGAAGTTCTAGACATAATAGACATCCGCCTCGTTTCTGGAGACCACCTGTTTCACTTTGCTAGTTCTATGACAAGACATCCCCCTCCCTTCCCTCAAGCCTCCACCCACCACCCTATCCTTACCCCTATCCACACGACAGGGCCACCTGCCAATATGTCACACTAGGTACTGGTAGTGTCACCACGACCCCCCAGTGGCTGGCGGAGGAAGGCGGAGAGACCCCAGTGTACCTGCCAAGTCACTCCTACATTACCAGTCACTACACCTGAATGGAAAGACTATGTCCCTTAGCTCGTGTGGTTGAAAATGCGATTCCAAGAAAAATTCTTTTGTGCCGTTTTTTTATGTTGTTCAGCATAGATTCTATCATCATTTTAATTGGGACACAATCATGGACATCTCCGGCACATTCTCCGCCAGCCATTCGTGAAACAGACACGGGGGGCAACATGCAAAACTATGTGGATCATTTCAGGAATTTTTTCTGTAGGGGACTCGTCATCAGGGGGTCGTAGCTGGTGGAAGGGAAATGCTTGTGGTGTGTCTGGGAAGGTGATCCGCCAGTGAGTGTCAATGTAGGAATCTACAGAAAGCCAGTAAGTTTTGGTGTGCGAACACTCCCATACCCCATGCCACAAGTTGGTCAGGGATTCCTTGCATTTTGGGCATGCAGTTATCCGATCTGGGAAATGAGGTGAAGGTCTGATGTTGAACCCATAGAGGGCGCAATGTGCTAGTTTGAAATATGTTTCCCTCCATCTCTAGGATACAGGCACGCACCACTGTCCACCCCTTGAGGATGCATTCCTGAATTTAAGGGTCATTTGTCCATCGAGCCCACGTAGGGGAAATAGATTTGGGTGCTATACAGTTCTGATATAGATACCTTGCGTGCAGCTTCCCCTATATAACCATCTAATGTGTGGGGGGGGTTGCCTCAGAGTCCAAGTTTCGCAACCGTGTCGAGCAAAAGGAGTAAACTTGTTGAACAAAGAGAAAATGTGAGGCGGGGAGAGAAAATCGTCCCATGATGTCAGTCGGGGCGAGACATTTTTTAGTCTCGGTGTTGATTAGGGACCCCACAGTAGTTACCCCCCTAGCGACCCAAAGTGGAAGGGTGACAGCTCCATGGCGTGTCAGGATTGCCGAACAGCGGCATACGCTCAGATAATAGAAAGGGTAGGTGTGAAAGCTTGCGCACTTCCCTCCAGGCCATGATGGGGTCACACTTTTAATACAGGCTGGAAAGCGCCATAGGGAGTAATGCAAGCAGGGCCGCTTTAACCAGAGGGCACATGGTGCACGTGCATCGGGCCCACTGGTTAAAGGGGCCCACCCTGAACAGGGCCGACTTTTGCTCTGTGCGACCAGTGGGGTCGCACAGGGCTCCGGCCACCAGCCTGCCAGGGGGGCGCCATCGGGATGGGTAAGTTACCCATCCATGGCGCCCCCTGCAGGTCCCCCCCGCCTGCTGCTGCGCTCTGCACTGTAGCTATGAGCGCTCATTACGAGCGCTCATAGGTACAGGCAGCAGCGGCACTGACAGGTCGGGAGCCATTGGCTCCCTCCCTGTCAGTCATCCTTGTGGCCGCAGGCAGTGCTTTGCCTGCGGTCACAAGAGGCCGCTCTTCCGTAGTGGTATCGGCGCTGAGTGACGTCACTCAGCGCCAACACCGCGAGAGGGGAGAGCGGCCTCTTGTGACCGCAGGCAAAGCACTGCCTGCGGCCACAAGGATGAGGGGATGAGAAGAGGAACGCGCAGACCCAGGTGAGTATAAAGTGTTTGTTTTTTTTTATTTGCTATATGGGAGGGGGAGCACAAAGGGGGGCTATATAACGGGGGGCAGCACACAGCGGGGGTCTATACTACTAGGGGTGCCACAGGGGGGATAGGGCACATATATAACTGGGGGGGGGCACACAGGGGGTATACATAACTGGGGAGCGCACGGGGGCATATATAACGGGGAGCGCACAGGGGGGTATATATAACAGGGGGAGTGCACAGAGGGTATATATAACTCGGGGAGGGCACAGGTGGGCTATATACTACTGGGGGTGCAGAGGGGGTATATATAACTTGGGGAGTGCACAGGGGGGCTATATACTACTGGGGGGTGCACAGTGGGGTATATATAACTGGGGGAGCGCACAGGGGGTATATATAACTGGGGGAGTGCACAGGGGGGTATATATAACAGGGAGCACAGAGGGGGCTATATACTACTGGGGGGGTGCATAGGGGGTATATATAACTGGGGGAGTGCAGAGGGGGGCTATACACTACTGGGGCGCACAGGGGATATATATACAACTGGGAGGTGCACGGGGGGTATATATAACTGGGGGGCGCACGGGGGGTATATATAACTGGGGGTGCACAGGGGTTATATATAACGGGGGGGAGCACACAGGATATATATACTACTGGGGGATGCACAGGGGGACTATATACTACTGGGGGGAGCACAGGGGATATATATACTACTGGAGGGTGCACAGGGGGGTATATATACTACTGGGGAATGCACAGGGGGACTATATACTACTGGGGGAGCACAGGGGATATACATACTACTGTGGGTGCACAGGGGGAGTATATACTACTGGGGAATGCACAGGGGGACTATATACTACTGGGGGCTGCACGGGAGGTATATATACTACTGGGGGATGCACAAGGGGTATATATAACTGGGGGAGCACAGAGGGGCTATATACTACTGGGGGCAGCACCTAGTGGTCTATAGTACTGGGGGCAGCACACAAGGGGTCTATATACTACTGGGGGCAGCACAATGGGGTCTATATACTACTGGGGGGTGCACAGGGGATATATATACTACTGGGAGCAGCACCTAGTGGTCTATAGTACTGGGGGCAGCACACAAGGGGTCTATATACTACTGGGGGCAGCACAATGGGGTCTATATACTACTGGGGGGTGCACAGGGGATATATATACTACTGGGAGCAGCACCTAGTGGTCTATAGTACTGGGGGCAGCACACAGCTGTCTTTACTACTGGGGGCAGCACACAGCTGTGGGGGAGCACATAGGGGTGTAACTACTATATAGGGGTACAGGGGACCTTACTACTGAATGTGTTGGAGCCTAAAATGTTTCTCTGGCAGATTCTGGAGAGAAGATTCACAGCTGGGAGAAGACTTCAAGGTGGCCCACTCTTGAGGCCTGTGCACTGGGCCCACCAATGTATTAAAACGGCCCTGAATGCAAGATAGCGGTAAGATCCCATGGGCGAGAAAAGGCCCCCGCTATACAAGCATTAGAGTGGAAGGGCGACCCATGGATCCAATCTATAATGTCCCTAAATAAGCACACCACATTATAGCCTCTTATGTTCGGGAAATTTAGTCCCCCTTCCGGCTTGCATAGCGCCCATTTGGGGAAGGCGATCCTCGGGCGTTTACCGCCCATATAAATCGAGAAAACGCCTGTCGTAGTTTATTAACACGTGTGTTTTAACAGTAATGGCAGTATCTGGAGCGGGTAGAGCAGCCTAGAAAAGCTCACGCTGCCCAGAAAGGCTAACGCCAATTGCGCCCATCTTTTCAGTTTAGTATTTTGTCTATAAGGGGTGGATAATTCAGGGAGTAAAGGGTGTCTGGGGTCCGTCCCACCCTGATTCCAAAATACGTAATGTGACTAGTAGTCACTCTGACCTCCAGTGAGCTTAGGTAGTATTTTCATGGTGATGGGTTCCCTTTAAGTCCCATCTGGCGACTCATCCAGCGGGATGGGGGTTGGGGATCTCCATTCTAGGAATAGGTCCGGGACTCTATTGTCTAAGATGGTGGTAACTGATGTCTTGTTTCTGTCTCCAGGGCGGGATGGGATGCCAGCGATACCTCCCTACTCCTTATAGCCATCATCTTCTTTGGTCTGAATATAACCTGTCTCTTCATCATCTATGTGAAACTAAAGAGAAGAATAGGTAAGAAATGTGATGCTATGGAAGAGGATAGGATGGTGTCGCTTTAGTTAGAGCTGAGTGGCAGAGGCCTCATTGGCAGCACACAGGATATCTATAAGGAGTCTATGTGCTGCCAGAGTCCATACACAGGTTCTGATAGGTGATAACTATGATTAAACTCTATTAAAGAGGTTGTCCCACAATGAGGGGTGGATTGGTAACTTAAAGGGGTACTCCCGAAAAAAGGTTTTGTCAAATCAACTGGTGTCAGGAAGTTATATAGATTTGTAATTTACTTTCTTCTAAAAATGTCAAGCCCTCCGGTACTTATCAGCTGCTGTATGTCCTGCAGGAAGTGTTGTATTCTTTCCACACATAGGAAAAGCCAGGGCACTCCTATGGCAAGTGAAGTGAAAGTTTATTACAAGGAATATGTACGGTAGAGATACAAATATGTAACAGCCAAAGTTTTCTCAAACCCCCAGGTCTCTGTTTGGAGGATCCAGATAAGCTAGGTCTGGCGGAATGTGTATTCTTTCCAGTCTGACACAGTGCTCTCTGCTGCCACCTCTGTCCATGTCAGGAACTGTCCAGAGCAGCAGCAAATCCTCATAGAAAACCTCTCCTGCTCTGGACAGTTCCTGACATGGACAGAGGTGGCAGCAGAGAGCACTGTGTCAGACTGGAGAGAATACACCACTTCCTGCAGGACATACAGCAGCTGATAAGCACTGGAAGACTGGAGATTTTTTTAAATAGAAGTAAATAACAAATCTGTATAACTTTCTATAACCAGTTGAGCTAAAAGAAAAAAAATTGCCTGAGTACCCCTTTAAAGTGGCCTTGGGAATACAGTCGTCCTATTGACTAGGGAGCTTATGAAGGCCTCCAAGGCTGCCAAGTTAGTGATCCTCTTTCACATCCGTCATGAATCTGACAACTTCCCATAATCCTCGGCGGCATTGTCAGCATGAAGCCTTCACTTTATCACATATAATGGTGGTTACCTGTATATGTTATAGGCCATGTTCCCACAGCGTAAGAGATCGGCTGTTCCGTGATCCGGCCAGGTCACAGAACGGCCGGCCTCTGAAAAGATCATCCCGACCGGTGCTACAGTACCTGCCAGATGATCTTTCAGGCCGCAGAGCGCCTGCATCAGAACACTCCACTGCACGCTATGAAGCGAGCGGCCAGATCCGCTTGCTCCATTGTGTGCACTGACACGGTTCTCTGCGGCCGCTATTCACTGAATAGCAGCCACAGAAAACTGACATGTCAGTTGTTTGCAGCGCTGCAGGAGATTCTGGTCGGAGTGTATACCATGTGTATACGCTCCGGCCAGGATCCCATAGAGGAATAGGCAACGTATCTTTTCGCAAAAAGTACGGCCACTGTTGCCGAGTTCAACAACGGCCATACTTTTACGAGAAGATACGTTGTGTGAAGCCTTACAGTGTACGTTACTAGGGATTATGGGAAGGGGCCAGGCGTATGGCCGGAGCTGCTTATCCAGAGGTTTATGCCCAGTAGGATTATATGCATATAGTGAATGATGCCTCTTGTAAAACTTTTTTTTTACCATTTTGCACATATACACGTCCAGTTTTGATCAATCAGCTGTGTAGTTTTCCTTCTACATTGCTCAGGAAACTGTAAATCCTACAGAACTGCTAAAGAAGGCAGAATATAGCAGTAAGAGCTCTAATATAGGAACTGTAGGAAATCTATGAGCAATGCTAAAGGAGAATGGGAACCTGCCCAAGATAGCACAATAGTGTGAAAACAAGGCCGACCACATATTGCATATTACTCTCATATACACACACCTACCTTATATACATATTATACACACATACACACCTATATACATATTACACACATACACGCACCTATGTACATATTACATACACCTATATACATATTTCATACACCTATATACATATTACACACATACACACACCTATATACATATTATACACACATACACACCTATATACATATTACACACATACACGCACCTATATACATATTACCGCAACTGATAAGTACTGGATGACGTGAGATTTTGTAATAGAAGTAAATTACTAATCTCTGGCACTTTATATTCCACTCAAACATAACTTTTTATATGTTGCTGCCCATGGTGAGACTAACAATTCCTTCCATACTTGTTATTATCTATTCAGTCTCCTTCCCCCAGTTCTCAGCTGCTGCTTTCTGCTGAAAACACAAAACTCTGTGTCTGAGCTTTTCTCTTTGTCTCCCCCTTCTCCCCTCCCCCCTCCCTTCCCTAGATGACTGATATAAAAGAGTCCCTGGCAGGCTTTATCTGCATCTTTGTAGCTTCTTTGTAATGCTGGGAGGGATAATCACAGTGAGTTCATTGGCAACTTGGCCTCAGAATAACCCTCCCAGCATTACAAAAAAGCTACAAAGTTGCAGATTAAGCATACCAGGGAGTTGTTAACATCACCTGTCTCAGATAGGAGGGGGGGGGAGGGGGAGACAGAGAAAAGCTCACACACAGATTTTTGTGTTTTCAGCAGAAAGCAGCAGCTAAGAACTGGGGGAAGGAGACTAAATAGATAATAACAAGTATGGAAGGAATTGTTAGTCACAATATATCAAAAGTTATGTGTGAGTGGAATACCCCTTTAACCATAAAACTGTGGTAAACCTACTATGTTCACACTACTTCCACCACTAAAGGTTCCGTCCTCTTGTCATACATCGCTCGGGATTGAATTTCAATTGTTTTTCAAATTTAGCTTTGAATACTGGATTAACTGAGCTTCTCCTTTACATCTAAAGACGGTCATGTCTGTGAGAAGTGCACCAACGAACCGGAACGGAACCAGCTGATAACTAACCCCATCAAAGAGTCATCACTAGGCCATACTCCAAAAATTCAATCAGAGGGTGAGTCCTGACGATCACTTACACCACCATGTATTGTCTTATGGGATCTGCTGTGAAGCTGGAGATATGTGCCTGTAAGGGGGGTCATCACTTATCTAAGTCTGGAAAATTCTGGTGTAAGAACTCTACCTCTAGTGCAGTTACAGAATGGGTGTATAGCGAGTGCACTACTTGGCTGGCACCAAATGACCTAGTTAGTATGTATAATTAGTAGGCTCTCTAGCAATACCCCTAATGTAATATTTTTGAGACGAATATAAATCTCAAGGTATAATTGAATTACAAGTAAATATATATATATAAATAATATATAGTGCAAATAACGTCCCTTATTTGAAAAATAACAGACATTTTTATGAAAGACGGCCATCATTGTGTAATTTTGACCCACACCTGGTTTCAGCAAAAAAAATAACTGAAATACAATGTATGATCCCAGCCTAATAGTTTTTCTCTTTGTTTTTCCAGGAGACAGTGAGACAGAAAGCTCTGACAGTTCAGACTGTTCAGAGACTGACGGAAAGCCGGACCCTTCAAAGCTACAGGTAATAAATATGGTAATTGGACATGAGCTTTGTTAGCTCGGCAGTCGGCTTATCAGCCGGCTGCCTTTGAAGTCCATGCCGCTCTGCTCTGGGTGCGGAAAAAGCTGCATCCAGTGCTGGGAAACTGGGAGAAGCTGAATCCACAAGGACTGAAGGACTGAATCCAGCTTTTCCAGGTACTCAGGGAGGAGCGCCATGGATCGTCACTGAGTTATAAGGCAACAGGTTGATAAGCGACTGCCGAGCTAACAAAGCAATTTGCATTGTTTTTACTGTAAATTCTCTCAGTGGGCGGAATCCCCCGCCCCTCTATGACGCGTCTCCATTGATTCTAATGAAGCCGTGTCATAGAGGGGAGGGAATTCCCTCCCACTGGGGGCACACCGGCCCGCCTCCTGTGCTTCAGCCCTGGCCCGGTACCCGTGGATAGAACGGCGCCGTACACGAGAATCGGGCCGTGGTTCAAAAAACCTCGGCACCGGCTTCTCCGTGACGGCTCCATTCTATCCGTGGGTCATTTTAAAGAGGATATACCTGATGGTACATCCTCTTTAAGTACAAGAACCTATTGCTCAAGCACTGGGCAGTGAAGGAGGGGTTCTTCTATAGGGTAAACTACAACAGTGTAATGCAGCCCAGTGCCTCCTGACAGAGTTCGTCTCTGTCTTGCTCCTGCTTTCTCTTCCACTGCAGTCTCCATTCTGTCCATGGCGGCTGGGGTCCACCAGCGTCCTCTCTTCTCCTGGCCTGTGCTTTTTGCCTCCACTGCAGTTCCTCGAAGGTTCTCTAAGGTATGCCTGCCTGTCTTTGCAGATTTAAAGGGCCAATGTGTGCTGCATTATTTTTTCCGTTACCTAATCTGATCCTCAACCAACTCCTTGCCTGAGCATTTTTGGTTCCTTGTGTTCCTCAGCGAAGGTGTCTGCTATTCTGTGTGTCCTGAGCCATGCCTGCTCCTCAGACTACGCTTGCCCGCCTTACCCCTTCTGTACAGTTTGCCTCCCCCGTTGCTGACCCGGACTATCCAACCTGCAACTGAGCCACCTGCCCTGATCCTACACCTGTGTGACTACTGTTGTGTCATCCCCGGTACTGTACTGATTCTGCTTCCCCCCACATCATCATCACAATTCGGGGAAAAATGTGCTCACTGCCAGCACGGGGAGAGGTAAGTTTTTACTAGTTTTTACCCCCCTGCAGGATTTTATACTCCGCTGGAGTTCTCCTTTAACACCATAGAGAACTGCTATGAATCAATGATAACAGCTCCAGAATTGAATTTCCACCTTTCTAAAGAAATATATAGAAAGTTGAATCTCAAGGAATGATTTAGTTTGAAAATGATTTAAGACCCAAGAAGAAAAAGGGAGGAGTAATGTGCCTTTCTGTGTGACGGGGCCTTATTGGAGCCTGGCGTAGGGCGATGCCTCCACAACACTGCCAGGGTTGTATACTAAGCTTTCCTTGTGTCCAGGTAAACATCCGTTTCTTGTAACTCTTTCAGACTGTCACCTATACAACAGTCCAATTCAACAACACAAAAAAGGTTCCGGATTACGAGAACATCGTGGAAACTCCAGATTACGTAAATGTAGACCTCAATGGTCCTAATGGAAAGAACAAGAAGTTGAAGAAGAAAGTTCCGTCTGTAGATTACACAACTGTTGTCCCGATATCAGTTCAATTTCGAAGACCGTCTCATCCACCGGCAACAGTCACAGATTCGTCTTCATCATGAAAGTTGTAGAAGATCTGAGCCCCCCCCCCCCCCCCCCCCGCCACCTTCTCAAATGTGCCAACAAAATGACCATTTTCCTCATTCTGTTTTTCAGTCCTGACCCCCATACTTATCCGCTTATCATACTTATCGTTTTAGCGTCCCGTGTATATTGTATCATTGTATCATGTAATACCTGTAAACACTGTGTAGACATCATAATATTTCAGACAATCCAGACAAGTTTCAGACAAGTATACAATAGTAGATACAAACCTGATATCTTTTTCTGTACTATGGTCTAAGTGGTATAGACTCAGGGCCGCATCTGCCATGAGGCGATGTGAAGTGTTCGCCTCAGGCGGCAGGTCATAGGACTCTGCAGGGGGCGGCACTGGCCGCCCCTGCACAGTAAGCAGCCATGCATATATTACCTGCAGTACGCGGCGCAGGCAGAGGGGGCACGCAGGAGCCGGGCTGGGGGAAGTGCGGGAGCTGGTGCAGAGCGCGGCAGTGAAGGAGCTGAAGGCGCACATGTCTGAGCATTGTGCCTGAGCTCATGTGTCGGCAGCAGCAGCAGCAGCGTGAGGCTGGTGGTGGTCGGGAAGGAGGAGGAGGCTGTGTGGTGCAGTGCCCTGTCTGCAGCAGCTTCCTGTACATGTACTGCAGGCTCTGTGTGTGGGGGAGCCCAGGAGACACTGCCGCCTGCAAAAGCATCCAGCTGACACGTGTCTCCACGTGAAGAGGTGGCTGATTGTGGTTTCTGTAGCGCTGCTGCTGGAGGACAGGGAGCACCACTACTGATGTAGGTAGTGTGATTTGGGGGGTTGCTGAATGACTGGGGGCCCACTGATAGAGGATTTACTTGCCCCCGGCCAGTCCCCGGTATGTCCGACAAGCCCCGCCCCCTGATGATAAGCCCCGCCCCTGTGCAGCCCGCGGGTTGTATGTTAACTCGCACTGCAAGTTAGAGATCACCCAGCTATACAATATACTGTATAAGTGAGGTCACCCACCATATTGTATGACTGAGGTCACCCAGCTATCCAGCATCTTATACTAAGTATTATGTGATCACCCAGCTTTCCCAGTGTCCTGTTCTCAGTATAATGGGAGTTACCCAGCTTTCCCAGTATAATGTGGTCACTCAGCTTTCCCAGTGTCCTGTTCTTAGTATAATGTGGTCACCCAGCTTTCCCAGTGTCCTGTTCTCAGTATAATGTGGCCACCGAGCTTTCCCAGTGTCCTGTTGTCAGTATAATGTGGCCACCCAGCTTTCACAGTGTCCTGTTGTCAGTATAATGTGGTCACCCAGCTTTCCCAATGTCCTGTTGTCAGTATAATGTGGCCACCCAGCTTTCCCAGTGTCCTGTTCTCAGTATTATGTGGTCACCCAGCTTTCCCAGTGTCCTGTTCTCAGTATAATGTGGTCACCCGGCTTTCCCAATGTCCTGTTGTCAGTATAATGTTGTCACCCAGCTTTCCCAGTGTCCTGTTCTCAGTATAATGTGGTCACCCAGCTTTCCCAATGTCCTGTTCTCAGTATAATGTGGTCACCCAGCTTTTCCAGTGTCCTGTTCTCAGTATAATGTGGTCACCCAGCTTTCCCAGTGTCCTGTTCTCAGTATAATGGAGGTCACCCAGCTTTTCCAGTGTCCTGTTCTCAGTATAATGTGGTCACCCAGCTTTCCCAGTGTCCTGTTCTCAGTATAATGTGGCCACCGAGCTTTCCCAGTGTCCTGTTGTCAGTATAATGTGGCCACCCAGCTTTCCCAGTGTCCTGTTGTCAGTATAATGGGGTCACCTAGCTTTCCCAGTGTCCTGTTCTCAGTATAATGGGGTCACCCAGCTTTCCCAATGTCCTGTTGTCAGTATAATGGGGTCACCCAGCTTTCCCAGTGTCCTGTTCTCAGTATAATGTGGTCACCCAGCTTTTCCAGTGTCCTGTTCTCAGTATAATGTGGTCACCCAGCTTTCCCAGTGTCCTGTTCTCAGTATAATGTGGTCACCCAGCTTTGCAGCATCTTATACTCAGTATGCCAATGTCCCGACCTAGTAATGCTAGCTGGTGTGAAACAACTCCCAGCATGCCCAGATAGATGGAAGTTGTAATTTTTCACCACCTGGAGAGTCACAGGAAAGGGGATGCACTAACATTTACACATGTGCATTTTTGTTGCGTTTCGTCTTGATTCTAAATGGGAGACAAGAGAGTTCCTCAAGCAAGACAAAAAAAAAACACATGTGCGTTCACACGTACAGGATCTGCAGCAGATTTGATGGCGCAGATTTGAAGAAACGAGAAATTGAACGACTCTGAAGAGAGAAGACGTCACCTGTGAGTCACTGGATGTAACTGCACCCTGATCACTATACTGTCACTGTGTGGGGGTAATGCTGGACTCTATACGCTAGTTTTTTTTCGTAGCAGTACTGGTGGTATTTATCAGTCATTAAGATGGGGTAGTGTGTACAGGATGTCGTGGTATTTTTCCCTTGTGTAGTAATAATATTGGTATAATATTTTGTCACTATGGGGTGGTGACATGCAGTCATTATGTAGTGGTATTAGGTTTTTATATGATGTTGATCTCAGTATAGGGGGGGGGGGGGGCGCTATTTCAGTTTTCGCCTCAGGCAGCAAAAAAGCTAGAATCGGCTAGAATCGGCTAGAATAGTTGGTAGGATCCTTAGGCCTCATGCACACCATCCATGCTGCAATCTGCACTAGGACATGTCCTATTTTTTTGCGGTGGGGGTCGCGAAACGGATGGTGAACAAGGCTCTCGCTGAAACGTGTAAACAATGTTTTTACATGACTTTTCCGTATTGAAAATAATAGACAAATTTTTAATCCACATCAATGCTGAAAAAATGTGTTGTTTGGTCGCAACACGGATGGTATGAATGGCTGCATCCACTTGAATGGTTCCTAAAATTGTCCTTTGCAGATCCGCGATAATGGACAATTTTACAGGACGTGTGAATGCAGCCTTAGGCCTCATGCACACAGCAGTACCATTTACACAAATGTCTTTCCCCTATACACTCCACATGCTGCAATTTCTTCTTAACAGAAACCATGGGTGCTGTATTCAGAATATTTGTGATATAGACCTGGAACACGGTCATGTGCATGCAGCATTTAAGGGGAACTCCAGTGATCCCTTAAAAAAATTAAAAGGCACAAAAAGCATTTAACTGCACTCAACGATCCGCTTCATCGATTGATTGACACCTTTCACAGTTTTCTATGCTGCTCTTAGCCGCAGATTCAGACTTTTACAAAAGATTACATCATGGCACCCGGCCGGAAAACTGCATCTCTGACTCCCAGCATGCATTGTACCTCAGAGCACCTGCATCACCTATCTATCTCCCTATCTATCTATCTATCTATCTATCTATCTATCTGCAGAGTAACTAGAAATTATTGGGGGGCCCCATAGCAAACTTTTGATCCCCCCCCCCCCGATTAGGAGCGAGTTACCAACCAATTCATGTAACAGAAACCTATTACACACAAGCTTAGATTATGGGTAGGGATTAGCAGGGCAGCGCACTGATTGTCCGAGCAGGACTCGAAGACGGCGGGAGCCCTGAAGCAAGCCAGAGTGGGGAGCAGGTGATGTATACGCTTCGGCGGCGGGGGATTAACGGGGTGGGCTGCTGACAAACTTGCAGCAGGCTGTCCATCTTGCTGCGAGTTTGTCTGCCCATAGAGTGTACAGGGCAGGGATCCGCAGCGGATAAGCCGAGTGAGTTTGTACCCTAAAGAGGCAAAACTATGTTCTCATCTTTAGCATTTATGCCTCCCATTATTTTATTAGCCTTGGCAGCTGCTGCCTGGCACTGATCACTAAAGTTGAGTTTACTGTCCACCAATACCCCCAGGTCCTTTTCGGAAGTAGTTTTACCCAGTGTTTTATTATTTAGCACATAACTGTACTTATTATTTCTACGGCCCAAATGCATAACCTTACATTTATCCACATTAAACTTCATTTGCCATTTCACTGCCCAAGCCTCCAGCTTCTCCAAATCCCTCTGTAATATGATATTATCTTCCTCTGTGGTGATTACTTTACCCAGTTTAGTATCATCTGCAAAAATGGAGATTCTACTCTGTAGCCCCTCTACAAGATCATTAATAAAAAATATTAAAAAGAAGTGGACCCAACACTGACCCCTGTGGTACCCCACTAGTAACTAAAACCCAATCTGAATAAGTTCCATCAATGACCACCCTCTGTTTTCTATCAAACAGCCAGTTACTTACCCATTCGCATATGTTTTCCCCCATATCAGCATCCTCATTTTGTAGAACAACCTTTCATGCGGCACAGTATCAAATGCCTTAGAAAAGTCCAGATACACAACATCCACAGCCTCCCCCAGGTCCAATCTATAACTTACCTCTTCATAGAAGCCGATCAGATTAGTCTGACAGGATCGATCCCTCATAAATCCATGCTGGTGCTGCGTCATAAGATTATTTCCATGAAGATACTCTAGTATAGCATCTCTTACAATCCCCTCAAATACTTTACCTACTATAGATGTTAGACTTACGGGCCTATAGTTTCCAGGATCACTCTTTAGTGCAGTTTTTGATTGGTGAATAGTAACCTATAGAATGATAGACCTATATACGTATGTCTTCTTTATTGATCAAGTTAAAATTTTGGTTAAAACAGACATTCATTAAAACTGCGCTGTGTGAACTTGGCCTAAGTGGCTGTCGGGAAGGAAGAAAACCGGTATTAGAAGAAGAGGGATTAACTGAGTTATAGTAAATGTGGTGAATACAAATATACAGAAAGCTGAGGCAATGGGATCTAAGAAATATTTACTACGTAGAATCATTGATGCTAATAGGTTGGTTTATTCTCGGTTTTATTTGACGAAAGAGATTTGTTTCCTGTTACCCAAAAAAGATATTAGTGTTTCAAATATAAGAGTGTGATGATACAGGGAAACTGCCAGCAGGTTAGACGAATCTAATCCTATTGCACAGGAGACGTCGAGGAGGAAGGTATGTGTCTTACCTCCCTACTCGGTGCCGTTCCGGTGCAGTTAGTCGTGTGCTTCACATTTCGCTGAGACAATAGTTAGGAGCACTGCCTGCCCCCATAGCACCAATCCGGCCCACCCCATTCATTAGAAAGGGGAAGTTCAGCCAGGGGCAGATCAGAGCTATAGGGGCAGGCAGTGCTCCTAATGCCCCCCCCCCCCCAACCAAGTGCTTCCAATGGTCACACCAGAACGCGGAGCACGCGGTAACAGCACCAGAACGGAGCTGAGGATGAAGGTGAGAGACATATCTTCCTCCCCCTTATCTCCTGTAAAGTAAGGACACAGCAGCAGGTCAGATTTGTCTTACCTGCTGTTAGTTCCCCTTTAAGAATAACCTATACTGGAGCTAGTTACACATGTTGGATAGACATTGTTTTTGGAGCTTCTGGATATAGATACAAGATTACATATACACAAACATTACAATTTTGAGTTCAAATAATCTTTATCAAAAGTGAAAATGTGGATTTCCAGCTGAATATCAGAGCAGTGCGGATTCTACCATCGTGTCTTCATACGCCGGGTACGCCAGGTCTCTAATGCTGTGGCAGGTGCCCTGCATCTGCAGAGAATGGGTCCGCATCTGAGTCAGGAGGGTGTCCCTGCGGCTGGTGGCACTGCCGGTGCTATTCTGCCTCCGGGCATGAAGGAAGGGGATTCTGGGACATAGCTGCGGACTGGTGTAGAACATATAGATCCACGGATTACTACAGCTGCTCAGGCAGGACAACAGCATTGTAATGGTATAGGCAAAGTCTGAAGAGTCTAAAGGAGGAAAGGTGAAAATACAATAAAAGCAAGTTCAGCTTATATATGTGCTATACTAATACAATACAGCAATACATGTTATACCAATGGATTCGATAAAACACACAGGGACAAAATGATCATGTTTGCCTGTCTTCAGGTGTAATTGCTATTAGGGTGGGTTCACACATAATGGATCCGCAGCGGATTTCACTCTGTGAATTAGCAGGGAAATACGCTGCGAATCCTTATCTGCCACTTCAAGTGAGACTACATAATCACAGTGGAACTGTCATCCCACTGCGAGTATGTAAAAGGCAGCCCCCTTAACCCCCGTGGTATGGTACATACATTACCGGGTCCGTTCTCCAGCTTGCTGGTGCATGGACCCAGTAATGTATGTACCAGGCCGCAGGGGGTTACGGGAGCTGCCTTTAACATATGGACAATAACACTGCGAGTATGGATTCTCATTGAAAATGACAGGTAAAGATCTGGAGCGAATTTCACAGCAAAACACGGAACACGAAATATGTGAATGCGGCCTAATCCCCCTCTAGTGGAGAAGCTCTTCTTCTCCGTTCTCAGTAGACATTATTACGTGAAATCAGGGATATCAGGAACATGGAATTTCTTACTGCCAGCCTTAGTGGAGAAATTCTAAAAAAACATCCTTGGGATTCATTCTGCGAAGCCTGGGCCATGTTTTTTTGTGTGGGAGTAGTGCCCCTTCCTCTGGAAGTACCCCCCCCCCCCCCCATTTTCTTCTCTCTTTGATTTGTTTTATATTCCATGTTATTGCATATACAAACAATGCACTTCCCTTTTATATTGTTGTTCATTACAAAAATGAAATAAAAATGGAAATACTGTGGGAACATTGAGAGGTGTGGAACTACACAAAAATCTGAACCCTTTTATAAAAGCATATCAAACAGACTTTTTTAAGGATAATAATGGCCGTTATAGTAAAAAAGGCAGTTTTTTTCACCGAAAAAGGACATTGTGAACAAAGCCTAAATATGACATATCCATCTGCACCAAACAATCCACAACCATTGATCTAGACAAAACGAAAAAGTGACCAGCACTGGGCACAAATGGCACACCACATTCTGGAATTTGAGAAAAGCATAAAACAGAAATAGGCTATGTTCTTCCCTGGGGATAATATCGGTCAAAGGCAGCCATCCCGTTATATAGATATGTTCCAGAGGAATTAATGTGCATATAGGGGTAGCTGTATTCTTATATACATTTTATATGTATGTTATTTTTTATAAACACAGTAAACTTTTTTGAGCACTTTTGAAAGTAAGATATATATATATATATATATATATATATATATATATATGTACTGTAACACATGTACATGGAGATATCTAGAAATGAAGCTAATATGAAAGTGATGACTAGGATAGCTGTATGACTGCCTGGACCCCACCAATCCTGTGGCTGGGCTTTCCCTTAATTTTCTGTACGTGAAAAAGAAGAGCCCATGGAGCCTAATTTAAGAGTCTCAAAACACCGTACTAGCCAGATATCCCTCCAAGAAGGACCCAGCCAAGGGGTGTCTCCTGTAGGGAAACCACCAAAACCACCATATTAAGTGGCCCTATAAGTCAATGTAATGACAAGGGAAAACTAAGGCCAGGTATCCATCCACAGACAGCTGTTTCGGGGTATTACCCCTTATCAGTGTGGAGCAGGATTCTGGCTAGGTGGGAGCAATGCCTAGTAAAGCCATAGGAGAAGGGAGGAATATTTTGCTAGTCCTGTGTTTTGAGACCCTTAAATGAGGCTCCACGGGTTCTTCTTTTGCATATTCATGTTTTCCAGGGGGCAATGCACCTACGATTTTACTACATTAGGTGCTTTAACAAGCAGCCGGCATTGTTATGTTTGGCTGGTCTCCCTGAGATCAGCGATCTGTTTCTCTTATGGCTTTACTAGGCATTGCTCCCACCTAGCCAGAATCCTGCTCCACACGGATGAGGGGCAACATCCTGAAACAGCTGTATGTGGATGGACACCTGACCTTGGCTTTTCCCTTGTCATTACATTGACTTATATGGTGGTTTCCTTACAGAAGCCACCCCCTAGGCTGGGTCCTTCCCGGAGGAATATCTGGCTAGTCCTGTTTCGAGAGTCTTAAATGAGACTTCACAGGCTCTTCTTTTGCATATTCATGTTTCCCAGGGAGCAATGCACCTAGGATTTCCCTGCATTAAGCGCTTTAACCAGCAGCTGGCAGTGTTATTGTGTACATCATCGTTGCTTTAGACCACGCCAGAGCTCCCAGCAGAATTGTTGGCCATAAACACAGCAATACACCAAAAACTTAAAAGGGGATGGTATAAGTAATATACTAGTTATAGAACTAGTGTTTATAATATTGTTTTCCTTATATTTTTGGTTGTTTTTTTTTTTTTTGGGGGGGGGGGGGGGGGTTAGTATTGCTTACACCTGAATGTGTAATGTGTAAGCTATTTTCTTAGAACTAGTGCTGAGAGGACTGTCAAACTGTTTGGGTTCGGCAACGTTCACCGAACCCGACCTCTCTGCATTTGACTCTCGCCATCTGGAGAAGTGGGATGCTGCCCTAGAGAGTCCAGGAAAACATAAACACAGTCATGGGCCATAGGCTGTATCCATGTTTCCCTGGCAGTCAACTTGCTGGGAGTCAAATACCGAACGTTTGCTTTCAGTGTACGTTACCAGACCCAATTAGTTCAACAAGTCGGCTCACTTAGAACCTAAATTTGCCAACCCTCCTTGATTCCCTCCACCATATAAGCCTAACATGGCGGACTCACTATAGCTGCTGGGAGCAGTAAACCAGATTGGATGCTGATACCATAGAGGTACAAAGCTAGAGCTACACTGGGCGGACTCTCTTCTCTCAACCAACAAGGTGTCATCATGGTCATCTAAGCAGAAGAATCCTCAACCAATATACCAGCTACAATACTGAACTACAGATTTAGTACAACAAAGTATACACAACAGTAACCCAATTATAGGCAGAGTCACTAGGTATTAGGCTGGTTGGGGTATATTTTACTTACCATCATCTGGTGCGTTTTCATCCCACACCGACCACATTTGTACACTGAAAAATGGTGTCCAGCATATGATGTATGAAAGGACAATAACGAAAGTCATCTTCACCGTTCTGATCTTGGCTCTCGAAATTGTCCGAATGCTGCTGACTCGAGACGGCATCACTTGTCCATTGCTTTCCCTCTGTCTCGCTCCATACGTCTGCATTTTTCCTTTGAGGTTCTTGCATATTTCACAACAGATCAAGCTGTAGCAGACCACCAGGATACCTACTGGCACAATAAATATGGATATAGTGGTCCAAGTGACATAGGCTTTAGCCCCCCATGGATACCGAAAATCAGCCCAGCAGTCTATCACTCCTGAATCTTGCCGAATTTCCTTAAGAGAGAAGATAAAAATCTGGGGTAGACTGAAGAGGCAGCTGATGGCCCACGTGACGCCTATCATGATGTAAGCGTGTCTAGTCGGTTGTTGTAACGTTTTAAGAGGATGGCAAACTGCTATATATCGGTCTATGGTCATCATCATGAGCATGTACGTGGACACAAACATACTCACCACCTGGGTATACTTCACTAACCTACATACCAAATCAGATCCTATGAACCTAAAAGTAATCTTCCAAATCATTTGGGGAAGGATCTGGAAAAAGGCGACAGCAAGGTCGGTGTATGCCAGATGCACAATGAAGAGATGCATGCGGGTCATCTTCTTCCCTCTTCTGTAGATGGCGAGGAGCAAACCCACATTTCCCAACGTTGTAATTGCTAAGACTGTACTGAGAACGGCAACCTCAGCCTTGGCTAGATCTTCATCTCTAAAGTCCGAAGAGTTAAAAAAAATGGATGATTTTACAGTCGTATCGACAGGGTATCGGCTTGTATCCATCGTACCGGCCCTTTAAAATATTCTACAATGGTGTCATATTACAAAGAGATGAACGTGGATATAAATATATATATCTACTAGTAGCAAACCAGCGTTTGCAGTAGTAAGGTGGACATCTAGGAAAATCCAGAATGCGACTAAGTCGTTATATTATATTGTATCAATATAAATAATTACAGATAATAAAAAATCATTAAAATGCAACGGCACAGTGAATCCGGAGATCAGATCCAAGGAATTTCTTCTTATGGTTTGTGGAATCATGTCTCCGTATGATATATGTCAGTCATCGTGTATCTCCCCTTCAGTCCTGGTGGATACGAGAGGTCCAGGCACTATGGTGTTAGAGCAGACTGACTGTTGGATAATAGCTCCCATCTATATACACTTCACCTGCTTTTTCTTTGACATCATATCAGTCGGGTTCTATAGAAACACCAATGAGAAAACCCTGTGAATTCATTTCCAACTTGGTGAAGGTAATCCTACCTGACTTGGTGAACGGCCACAATTACAGGATTAATCACTCACACAAATGTAATCTAATATAGATAGCTAGATATATCACCTAATAAGTGAAGGAGTTGTCTAAGAACAGATATTATATTTATTTATTTACATATGGCGGGGGGGGGGGGGGGCATAACTCGTACTTACCTCCCTGATCCCCTGCAGCGATTGTATGACATGATCTAGTCTCCACTTGTCACTGCTTCTTCCTGCTGCCTATTTGCGCCCCACAACTAGGGTTGCATCCAACTTCTTCAGCAACCACCATTAAGATGCCAAATAATTGGCATTGAGCATGCTCTAGTTACACTCATCTCTGGGATCTACAGACCCGAGTGTGCAGCATTTGAATAGGGGTGGCTGAAGAAGTTGGATGCAGCCCTAGGGAGTCCTGGAAAACATGGATACAGCCATAGGCCATAGACTATGTTCAAACGATGGGATTTCATTGTGACAAGGTGGCAATCTGTCAATAATACCGGCCCCAAATAATCCAACTTCTTCAGCCACCGGTAATCAAATGCTGCACGCTCAGGTTCGAATGAACCCAAGCGTGCTCGAGGTTAGGTCTAGAGATGATCGAACAGCGCTGATGTTCAGGTTTGTATCACGTCAATTCTTTTGGTGAAATGCTGAATCAGCCGGCCCATAGAATGGTGTCTATGGAGAAAGCCACATGGCCTTGAGCGTGTACAGGAATTCCGTGGAATTTATCCACGAGAATTCCATAGTCTGAACCCGCCCTGACACGGTGCTCTCTGCTGCCACAGGAACTGTCCAGAGCAGCAGCAAATCCCCATAGAAAACCTCTGCTGCTCTGGACAGTTCCTGACATGGACAGAGGGGGCAGCAGAGAGCACTGTGTCAGGCTGGAAAGAAAACACCACCACCTGCAGGACATACAGTGGCTGATAAGTATGGGAAGACTTGAGACTTTGTAAATAAAAGTAAATTACTTATTTATATAACTTTGTGAAACCATTTGATTTAAAAGATTTTTTTTTTTGCCAGAGTACCGCTTTAACCTTTAATTTTGCTATGATTTAGAAGTTTCTTTTTATTTTTATCCCACAAACAGGTATAATGCTCCCTTATGTACCTTAGGACCCTGGGCCCTATAGCAGCTGTTCCTACTATGGCTGTAGCAAAGGACTGTGTGGCGTCTCTGTTCTATATAAATATGATCCAGCCCCCCCCCCCCCATGTCATTGGATACAGAAGCCCAGCTCAGCGCAGTCAGATTACAGTGGTGGGACACAGGACTACCTGCACCGGGCTGGGTGGTGTGCAGCTAATCCCACTCCCATTGTCCTTTCTAAACCTCAATCAGCCACTTGTGCTTCTGCTTTCTTTACGTCCGAATCCCCAAGTGTTTTATTTCATCCACGAGCTTAGAGGAGACGTCTCACCTGTGACCGGAGGACGAGGAGCGCAGAACATTTATTGGAAAGGATTTGGAACAGCACGTTAGGGAAATGACAATGGATTTACCCAGAAGGAACAGGTGGATCATACACAGGCAGATGACATATGCGGAAGACATTATTCAATCTTTAGCAGAGGTAAGAAAGGTGAGAGAATCTGTGTATATATATATATATATATATATATATTAGTTCTGCAGGTTACTACTGTAATGTAGTGGAGGCGTGCAGGAATAGGGACAGATACTGGCTTGTGAAGAATATAACTTTACTAAGGGTCCATTTACACAGAAAGATTATCTGACAGATTATCTGCCAAAGATTTGAAGCCAAAGCCAGAAACAGAGTCTAAACAGAGATCAGGTCATAAAGGAAAGCCTGAGAATTCTCCTCTTTTCAAATCCATTCCTGGCTTTGGCTTCAAATCTTTGGCAGATAATCTTTCTGTGTAAACGGACCCTAAGAAACTAGTAATATGAACAACATACAGTCTTTACATCAATAAAGTAGGTAGTTTTGTTAGTTATTAAAGGGGTACTCCAGTGTGAGGGCACTTTTGCGCTGGGACCGGGGGACGAGGTGGGCGAGGGGAAAAGACGTCCACTCACCTCCCCGGTTCCAGCGGCGGGTCCTGCATCACGGAGCTCGGTTCCTGGCCGCTTCCGGGTGTCTGACGCGGGCCCGGGACGTGACGTCTCAGGTCCGCTCGGCCACTCGGTGAAGCCGCCAGGAACCGAGCGCCGCGATGCGGGACCCACTGCAAAAGTGCCCCCAACGCTGGAGTAACCGTTTAACCCTGCCTTCAGCCGCACACCTTTGTATAGGGAGTCTCCCTCTCCTTCATACGCCGTCTCCCAGGGTTACAGAAAGCACCAGGTCCCACACAGTGACTACTTGGGGCACTAACCTGTTTCTCTTCAGCTGTACCATACACTCCCCTGTACTGAGCTGCACTTAGTCTGTTCCCCAGAGTGTGGCCCCAGCTCTGCCTGAGGTCTGTAGCTGCGCTTAGCAGGTGTCCTGAGCCGCCTTACATCTTGGGTTACACCTGGTTTAGCCCTTTTCTCAATCCCCTATTACACAGGATGACTAGAGGAGCAATCGAGCGATGTCAGCAATGTCAGCTCCTCGTTCCCCACTATTACATGCGGCGGCAGAGAGCGGGTGAGTACATGAGGGGCCGCCCGGGCAGCCCATAGCGGATAGCGGCAGTCTGCTGCTCCTATTCAACTGAGCGGTCAGCAATGTCAGCTCCTCGTTCCCCACTATTACATGCGGCGGCAGAGAGCGGGTAAGTACATGAGGGGCCGCCCGGGCAGCCCATAGAGGATAGCGGCGGTCTGCTGCTCCTATTCCACTGAGCGATGTCAGCAATGTCAGCTCCTCGTTCCCCACTATTACATGCGGCGGCAGAGAGCGGGTGAGTACATGAGGGGCCGCCCGGGCAGCCCATAGCGGATAGCGGCGGTCTGCTGCTCCTATTCCACTGAGCGGTCAGCAATGTCAGCTCCTCGTTCCCCACTATTACATGCAGCGGCAGAGAGCGGGTGAATACATGAGGGGCCGCCCGGGCAGCCCATAGAGGATAGTGGCGGTCTGCTGCTCCTATTCCGCTGAGCGATGTCAGCTCCTCGTTCCCCACTATTACATGCGGCGGCAGAGAGCGGGTAAGTACATGAGGGGCCGCCCGGGCAGCCCATAGAGGATAGCGGCAGTCTGCTGCTCCTATTCCACTGAGCGACAGCAGCAATGTCAGCTCCTCGTTCCCCACTATTACATGCGGCGGCAGAGAGTGGGTGAGTACATGAGGGGCCGCCCGGGCAGCCCATAGCAGATAGCGGCAGTCTGCTGCTCCTATTCCACTGAGCGATGTCAGCAATGTCAGCTCCTCGTTCCCCACTATTACATGCGGCGGCAGAGAGCGGGTGAGTACATGAGGGGCCGCCCGGGCAGCCCATAGCGGATAGCGGCGGTCTGCTGCTCCTATTCCACTGAGCGGTCAGCAATGTCAGCTCCTCGTTCCCCACTATTACATGCAGCGGCAGAGAGCGGGTGAGTACATGAGGGGCCGCCCGGGCAGCCCATAGAGGATAGCGGCGGTCTGCTGCTCCTATTCCGCTGAGCGGTCAGCAATGTCAGCTCCTCGTTCCCCACTATTACATGCGGCGGCAGAGAGCGGGTAAGTACATGAGGGGCCGCCCGGGCAGCCCATAGAGGATAGCGGTGGTCTGCTGCTCCTATTCCACTGAGCGGTCAGCAATGTCAGCTCCTCTTTCCCCACTATTACATGCGGCGGCAGAGAGCGGGTAAGTACATGAGGGTCCGCCCAGGAAGCCCATAGAAGATAGCGGCGGTCTGCTGCTCCTATTCCGCTGAGCGATGTCAGCTCCTCGTTCCCCACTATTACATGCGGCGGCAGAGAGCGGGTAAGTACATGAGGGGCCGCCCAGGCAGCCCATAGAGGATAGCGGCGGTCTGCTGCTCCTATTCCACTGAGCGACGGCAGCAATGTCAGCTCCTCGTTCCCCACTATTACATGCGGCGGCAGAGAGTGGGTGAGTACATGAGGGGCCGCCCGGGCAGCCCATAGCGGATAGTGGCGGTCTGCTGCTCCTATTCCACTGAGTGGTCAGCAATGTCAGCTCATCGTTCCCCACTATTACACGCGGCGGCAGAGAGCGGGTAAGTACATGAGGGGCCGCCCGGGCAGCCCATAGAGGATAGCGGCGGTCTGCTGCTCCTATTCCGCTGAGCGGTCAGCAATGTCAGCTCCTCGTTCCCCACTATTACATGCGGCGGCAGAGAGCGGGTAAGTACATGAGGGGCCGCCCAGGAAGCCCATAGAAGATAGCGGCGGTCTGCTGCTCCTATTCCGCTGAGCGTTGTCAGCTCCTCGTTCCCCACTATTACATGCGGCGGCAGAGAGCGGGTAAGTACATGAGGGGCCGCCCGGGCAGCCCATAGAGGATAGCGGCGGTCTGCTGCTCCTATTCCGCTGAGCGGTCAGCAATGTCAGCTCCTCGTTCCCCACTATTACATGCGGCGGCAGAGAGCGGGTAAGTACATGAGGGGCCGCCCAGGAAGCCCATAGAAGATAGCGGCGGTCTGCTGCTCCTATTCCGCTGAGCGTTGTCAGCTCCTCGTTCCCCACTATTACATGCGGCGGCAGAGAGCGGGTAAGTACATGAGGGGCCGCCCGGGCAGCCCATAGAGGATAGCGGCGGTCTGCTGCTCCTATTCCGCTGAGCGACGGCAGCAGATCGCTGTTATATGAGTCGTTTGTCTTTAAACATGTTGAAAGACAAACGATAGCAACGATCAGCTGACATGAATGATGTCGGGTGATCGTTGCCTTCTATTACACAGAATGATTATCAGCCATAACGGCCGATAATCGTTCCATGTGATAGGGCCTTCAGTCCTAGCTCTTGCTGCTCCCTCAGTACATATACATCCAGCTAACACAGCAGCCCCTTATTTCCTGGGCTTTGAATCTACCCCTCCCTCCTCTGGGTCCTGGCTTCCCTCAGATTTCTGTAAGCAATGAAAGCAGCTCCCTCTGCTGGCCGGGAGGAGAGACTGCGGCATTACACTATCATTACAGCAATATCCAATTTATATAGTCTTTCTTAAGTTTTACTTAAAGTGCTGGGGAGGGGGAGGATAAAAAGAATAACATGCTTTTAGCTGAACTCCCTGCCTGCTCCTGGGGGGGAGGGGGTGGGGGAGAGGGCACTTTCGGCTGTCAGGTCCTGCCCTAGCCCTGTAGCTGGGGATACAGAGGGGACTTCACTATTATAGGGGGGCACAAAGAGGGCCTAACTACTATATGGATGCACAGAGTGGACCTAACTACTTTATGGGGGAACATAGGGGGACTTAAAGGACAACTCCCACGAAATTTTTTTTTAGCTTATTTAACACACATTACAAAGTTATATAACTTTGTAATGTGGTTAAATACCCGGTCTGGCCCCCTTCCCCCACTTTCGGACCCCCGACCCCCCCGCCCGGAAGTTAAAGAATATATACATTACCTATTACGATCGTCACGGTCCTCTTCTCCCGGGCGGCATCTGGTGACGACGACGTCAGAGCCGGGGGGCGGTCCGGGTCTTCTTCCTCCTCGGCGTCTTCATAGAGAGTGAATGGGACGGAAAAGGCTGCTGGTGCACATGCGCACCAGCAGCCTTTTCATTGGCTGGAGCGCATCACATGGCTTCCAGCTTCGTCAGCCGTGATTGGCTGAGGTTGCTGGAAGCCATGTGATGCGCTCCAGCCAATGAAAAGGCTGCCGGTGCGCAAGCGCACTGGCAGCCTTTTCCATCCCCAGGACCCGGAAATCAGAGACATCGGCGGACGGCGGTGACGGTGAGGCGGACGGCGGGCGAATGGAGTGGCGATCGTCACCGGAGGGATGGTGAGTATGGTGTCTGTGTGTGTTTTTTTTTTTTGGGGGGTCCCGCGGGAGTTGTCCTTTAACTACTATATGGGGGCACAGAGGAACCTAATACTATATGTGCTGGAATATGGAACTTTAAATGTTTTCATGGCCCAGGCCAGATGAAAAAGGAAAGTTTGAGTGACTTTGTTCAGAGAAGACGTCACCTGTGAGTCACTGGCTATAAGTGCACTATCATCATTTGTACTGGTATCTACCTTTCTCACTCTATATGGGGATATTAGCCTATGTCCCTTGTATATGTATGTTGCTCTACAGCTACTGCACCTACTCCATACCCCATGAGTGAGAGTTCCCCATAGATGTAAATAGGCCATTCCTTCAATTATGAGATGTTTTGCTCTTGTTTAGTTATGAAGTGTTACCTATAGGAGGGACTTTCCAGCAGCATGGCGCCAGCTTATGTATATTAGGCCTCTCATCTTGGGTGTAACCGCTAATGAATGATTATCACGTTGTGTAACATCTATTACAGCATCACGTGTGGGAATTATCAGCTGTAATATACAGAGGAATACACTGTTATCACGGGTTTTGGCATTAACAAAGTGCAGCTAAAGTTTTTAAAGGAACAACAGGAGTTTGGTGTCTCATCCATAAGGGTGCGTTCACATGTACAGGATCTGCAGCAGATTTGATGGCCCAGAGTTACTTTGCATTGAATGTGCAACTTCAAATCTGCGCCATCAAATCTGCTGCAGATCTTGTACATGTGAACGCACCCTTAGGCTATGTTCACACTGCGTAAAATAACGTCCGTTCTCTGCGCCGCAAAACTACGGCCGTTGTTTTGAGGTTCCCTATAATAACTGTAATGCAATTTAACTACGGCCGTTGAATTCACACTACGTATCAGATAACGGCCGTTGTTTATACGGCCCGTGAAAAATGAACATGTCAATTATTTCCGGACGGTAATACTGCAACAACGGCCGTGGATTTCAATGCGGCCGCGAACGTAAAACTTATATCTGCCAAATTAAACTTGATTTTGATGTAAAAAATTTTCTGAGTGGTTTCTCGGGCTGGGCGCAGTATTTAAAGTAAATGACCTGTTTCATCCCGTTTATAATCATGCTAGGAATCAAAAGTTTCACGACTAGCCTGTACGATAGTAATTCTACGGCCGTTGTCTCGGCCTCAAAATAACAGCCGTTGAAAATAACGGCCGTTATCCGGAACATTTATGGCATCTCCTACTAGTTATCCTCATTCACTGGCTGAGGTGGGTACCAGCTGTGGCCAGAGACTGGCATGTCCTGTGCTTCGAGACCAGGACCAGGAAGGTAAGTACTGCTTTTTTTTTTTTCAGTCCACCTTCCTCTTTTTTTAAATTTCACTCTTGTTTTTAAAGGGAAGGTGTCATCAGAAAATTACCCATTGTATATGCAATATTTTTATGTTATATATTTTTTAAGAATTTTTGGTGACATTTTTTTAAATATTCAATTTTTCAATCTATATTATAAAATAATCCTGAGATCTTGCAGTTTTTATTCTCACCACTGGGGCTAATACTAAGGGCCCTATTACACCAACAGATTATCAGACAGGTTTTTTTAAGCCAAAGCCAGGAAAAGATTTGAAAAGAGGAGAAATCTCAGTCTTTCTTTTATGACCTGTTCTCTGTGTATATCCATTCCTTCCTTTTGCTCACAAAAATCTGTCAAATAATCTGTTGGTGTAATAGGGCCCTAAGCTGAGACTTCCTGTTGCGTCTGTGGTGATAAGAGGAGGCTGCTGTAAAGTGATCTGTACAGCATTGCAGCGTCATGTGATACCAGTAGATAGAGGAGACAATAGCAGCTCCCTGTGAAATGATCTCTTCACCGGTCACAGAGCGCGAGCAGTAATGCTTCACATTCATCTCAAGGGGTCAGACTCTGCTTATTGCTGTCTATGTCCGTGAGTCTTGCTCTAAAGCATGTCACTAAATGCTGTAAAGAACAACCCAGGCAAGATGGCCGCCCCCATAACAATGTACTGTAAAAGTATTGTAAAAAAAATATATAAATTTAACTCAGAAAATAGAAACATATTAGAATGAAAGAGTAAATTTTAGTATCTGACCTAATCAGTATAAGAAAATTTAGGTGAGCAGTAACTCATAAATAGTTCTGTGACTGATGGGTTTGAGCCCTTGTATCCTATGAAGAAGTGCTGGTCCCAGATGACAGACTTTAATAATGTTATCATTTTACCTCCATCTATATCACATGTACAGACCAGAAGCCATAGCACTGATGTGCACACTCATCTAAGGCTTCCTACCATTCATCCACATGAATTCACTCATATGAAGGTTTATTGATTATTGATCTATAAAACAACATAAAAACAATATTAAAATAAATGAAATGTATGACAATATATTCCTCTATATATAATCCTCTGCTATTCTGATATCATCCCCATAGTCGTCATTATAACTCAATGCTGATCACAACATCCTCTACAATGTGTTCAACCTCATTCACACTTACTTATTTTGGTCAGTAGTGATATTAACGCGATATTGTCCCCCTCCCCCCTCCATATCAGGAGTTTTCGGCACCATTCTTAAGCTTATATTCTGGACATTTCATATCTTACCGTATAAAGGATTTCTTGGTGGCCTCTCCCCTCAAAAATGCATCTTATTGTTAGTGGGCAGTGCCGTTTGGGCGGGGCTTCACAGCTATTGTGCCCTATATCCCTGCTTAAATAGGTGCCATAGGCCCCACCCTCTCTGTGATGTAGAATAGGCCGACCTAGAAGCTAGATATGCAACGGACAGATCAGAGTGGGTGGGGCCTAGGCCTCTAGGTCTGCCCATTCCAATGACGCAGCGGAGGGGGCGGGGCCTACTGCACCGTTGAAGACGGGGATATGGGTCGTGAAGCCCCGCCCATACAGGACTGTTAACCAACAATAATGTGCATATCCTGTATACGGTAAGATATGAAATGTCCAGAACATAAGATTAAGAAGGGTGCCAAGAACCCCTGATATGGGAGGGGGGTTGACAATATAACTTTAAAAACACAGAGGTAGTGAAGATGAGTCTATTAGGCTATGTTCACACACAGTTTTTACCCCTTTTCTCTGCCCTTGTAAAAAGGCAATATTACAGCTGAAAAAAATTAGCAAAGATTGTTTATCACTATTACTTCTTTCAATAGTAAAATGCCCCTTTATTCCCACACAAATTATTGTATAGCCATAAAATTAGGTGGCATTTCGTTATTTCAGGCAAAAACAGGCATTTCAGGCTTTTTTTTTTTTTTTTGCATGTGAAAGGCATAATTTTTAAAGGTTTAAAATATGTAAAAAAATAAAATAAATAAAGCTAAGTGGGAACATAGCCTTTACTTCTTCCCTGTGCAGGTTCTACTCCTAGTTCTCAAATACGGACACAAAATCCATATCTCAGTATTTTTACATTATCGCATGACCTGCAGATCAAATCACATCTATCTCTTAAGTATTAGGCCATGTACTGCAGTACCATACTTATAAATGGCATTCTCTGTCACTAGGTGTATGATGCCTTCAATGAGAGCAGCATAAACTAGTGATACAAATACTGAACATATCAGTGTATTACTTCCATTATTTTGTTCAGCTGTTCTAATATGCAGGAGAATAGGATTCTTGCCACACCCCTCCCCCGCCCTCCAGCTGCTGATTGACAGTTGCTCACTATACACAGCATGGATAGGTAACTGCCAATCAGCAGCTGGTGGGTGGAGTTTTCTGCTTCTCATGAATATCCAGGACTACTGAGCTCATGCACATAATGGAGAGGACTACTTATTGCCCATGTTATTCAGGAGGATATCTCTGCATCAGCTGCACAGAACAATATAAGTGATACATCATTCTGCTCAGCTTCTCTGTCACTAGTATATACTACCCTGAGATAGGACACCATAAACCTACTGACAGAGTCTCTTTGAGTTTCCTATAGGTCATTCATGTTTTTTTTTCTTCTTTAAGCTTCAGAAGATTTGCATGTCATTAAAAAAAATAAAAAGTTATTGGAAGGTGTAAACTGTTCCTCTTTCCTGATGGTGACATAGCTGGGATCCCAGTGGATTGGTGTCTGACGCTGCTGACATACAAGCTCTCCTCCTGTTGTTCCAATAAATATAAAGCACCGGAGGATATACAGGGTAACAGGGAGAGGCTGGACTCCAACCTCATCGAAGATAAACCTCATGCTCATCCTCACATGGGCTCAGTAAGTCTTCCTGTTTCTCATCGGTGTCTGGTAGATCTTTCCACACCAGTATGTACTTTCCTGGAAAACATAAAGAAACCAGAAATGTCCATTAGTAACATCTTAACTTACTAACAGGAGAGCTTTAGTCATTTTTTCCTTTCAAATCAACTGGTGTCAGAAAGTTATATAGATTTCTGATTTACTTCTATTTAAAAATCTTCAGTCTTCCAGTACTCATCAACTGCTGTATGTTCTGCAGGAAGTGGTGTATTCTTTCCAGTGCTCTCTGCTGCCACCTCTGTCCATGTCAGGAACTGCCCAGAGCAGGAGACGTTTTCTATAGGGATTTGCTACTGCTCTGGACAGTTCCTAACATGGACAGAGGTGGCAGCAGAGAGCACTGAGAAAACACCACTTCCTGCAGAACATAGAAGTAAATTACAAATTTATATAAGTTTCTATAACCAGTATTTTTCTTGCCGGAGTACCCCTATAATGGCTAAAACTTCCTTTGTGTCATATTTTTTGCACATTGCCATATCACAGCTGTGAGAGTGCACAACCAGTCCATCATGTAGTGAGGGTGGGAGCGTCAGAATGCAGTCAGTAGCTGTTCCCTTTCCCAGACTCACTCGTCTTATGTAACCAGTCTATCATGTAGTGAGGGTGGGAGCGTCAGAATGCAGTCAGTAGCTGTTCCCTTTCCCAGACTCACTCGTCTTATGTAACCAGTCTATCATGTAGTGAGGGTGGGAGCGTCAGAATGCAGTCAGTAGCTGTTCCCTTTCCCAGACTCACTCGTCTTATGTAACCAGTCTATCATGTAGTGAGGATGGGAGCAGGGAGGAGGGGGGGGGGGGTTGGATTTGTTTGGCACCCACCCAATTTATTTCTGCAGTTTGAAAGGATTACTTTCCAGAATGCAGTCAGTAGCTGTACCCTTCCCAGTGCTGGATGGTCCTGGATAACACTGAGCACCACAGCTCATACAATGGTCCAGCGGTTACATAAGGACCAACGTACTGTCCTGGTGATCAATACAAATCATCCGGAATGGATGGGTCTATGGTGGGGATTACAACTAAGCATCTTCAATATAATATGCTAATGTTCAGTACCGTCAGTGGCCTATATGACTGTCTATGGTAGAATCTGCCTCTCTGCCCCCTGGCTCCTCACATATATCCACCCCTTCAGTAACTACCAAGACACCAATGTCGGACCTGTTTTTAGGTACAGTGATCCCGCAAGTGACAATATTTCCACCATACAATGGACTTTTCTTACATTGTAACATTGAAACCACATTTGGCATACAATGCTACAGTCTAGACCTGCTGCATGTGTGATTGGCCGGGAGACCTGACCAATCAGAGCAGGGAGTTCCCTGGTGATCTCCTTGAAGTGTCGGCACTCATCCTGTAATGCCGCTCTTCAGTACAGTAGCACATGTCTTGTATTGCTCCTTAGATAATCATAATCCAGCAGCCACAGCCCACACAGCTCTGGGAGTCGGGTCGTGACATCATCATTTTATCCAGAAAGTGACATCACCATGTTATCCAGGAAGTGACATACCCATGTTATCCAGGAAGTGACATCACCATGTTATCCAGGAAGTGACATTACCATGTTATCCAGGAAGTGACATCACCATGTTATCCAAGAAGTGAAGCCTTGATGCAGTAGTAAGTACAGGGAAAAAAGCACTTTTTGTCCATTTCCCGTAATAAGTGTATATTGGTAATATGGTAATTTTCGCCGGACTTCTCCTTTAATATGTTATTACATAGGCAGAGTTAGACAAATTCCTAATGTACACGTATTATGGGAAATGCATGAATAGGGGGACATGTAACAAAGGGCGAAAAAGCCTTTTTTTGGCGCAGATGGGGCAGATTGGCGTAAAAATATTCGCAAAGGGTATTTTTGCGAATATTTTATTTGCAACTGCCCCATCTGCGCCACCTTCGCCAGTGGGGCGGAGAGGAGGCATTACAGGGGGTGTGGCGGCACGCAGAGGGTGCGCGGCCTCTGCGTGCGCCGCATTTATCATTTATCCGGAGAAAAAATTACCCTGAAACCTATGCCAGCACTGAGTTTTCGCACGGAGAGGCAATGCGCCTCTACATAAATCCCCTGAGCTGCGGGGACTTCATAAATTTCCCACATAGTGTTATTTCCATCAATTTAGTAGATCAGGCAGGCTTTAATTTAAAAAAAAAAAAAAAAAACGTGACGTCACGACCCAGGTGTATATACCTGCAAGATCCAGCAGGGGCTGCAGTATATGTAGAAGTATAAGTCTGGGTAGAAAGTATATGTAGTGGAATCATCCCTCCCTGCTGCCCCATGCCTGTGCATCTCCCTCCTGGTGCTGCCCGGTGCCATGCTTAAGGAGCGCTCACCCCGCTGCACAGCACTGGGCAGCACAGGAGGCAGTGGGGAAGGGGGGGGGCGGGAGGGAGATGAGAGCACGGGCACCGGGCAGCACTGGAGGGGGGGAGAGGTAGATGCACGGCACCGGGCAGCACGGGGGGAGGAAAGGGGATGCACGGGCACCGGGCAGCGCGGGGGGAGGAAGGGGGATGCACGGGCACCGGGCAGCACAGGGGGAGGGAGGGGGATGCACGGGTATCGGGCAGCACAGGGGGAGGGAAGGGGATGCACGGGCACCGGGCAGCACAGGGGGAGGGAGGGGGATGCACGGGCAGCGGGCAGCACGGGGGGAAGGAGGTAGATGCAAGGGTACCGGGCAGCATAGGGCGAAGGAGGTAGATGCAAGGGTACCGGGCAGCACGGGGGGAAGGAGGGGGATGCACGGGCACCGGGCAGCACAGGGGGAGGGAGTGGGATGCACGGGCACCGGGCAGCACAGGGGGAGGGAGGAGGATGCACGGGCACTGGGCAGAACGGGAAGGGAGATGTAGGGGCTCCCGGCAGCCCAGGGAGGGGGGACGGGGATGAATTCACTACATATACTTTCTACATAGACTTCTACTTTTATACTTCTACACATACAGCGCCCCCTGCTGGACCTCTCAGGTATATACACCTGGGTCGTGACGTCACTTTTTTTTTTTTCTTTTGAGAAGCCTTCCTGAGGGAGGGTAATAGTACTATATTGAGGGAAATAGTGCTATAGGTGCATCTCCCATAATTGTTGGTCTAACTTTGCTTATGTAATAACATATAGAAAAATAGATTTTGCCCAGAGTTCTTCTATAAGAAAAAATTATTTTAAAAAAAACCCCAGCTAACTGATACAGCAAGTTCCTACATAAAACGTTCAGAAAGAGCTGCTGGAGATGTAAAACCTTCCTATATAGGTGCCTGGAGCCGCCCCCACCGGGTATCCAAAGGGTGGGCTCACGCAGTATTGTTCTGTACTGTATAGAGCCACTACTACCGTGTTTCTCTGAAAATAAGACCTGGCATCATCTTGCAGGCTTTCTGGAGTAGTCATGAAATATAAGCCCTACTTCAATAATAAGGCCACTGGGTGTGAGGCATCAGCCAATCAATGCCAGACATGTTAGGCTCCTCCCTCACCTGCTCAATACAGGCTGCAGGGGAGGCAGAAGGGGTAAGAAGATGCACAGTAGGGGACATTGAATATGAGGAAATGGAGGGTACATGGGAGGTATAATGTATGGGGACTACGTGCAGGGAGGACACAGTATAGGGGAACAACTATAGATGGGGGAGGAAGGTATACAGTATGGGGGCCTAACTACAGAGGGGGGGGGGAGGCATTATATAGGGTGACTACCTAGAGCAGGCATGTCCAAACTTTTTTCGAAGAGTGCCAAATTTGATGAAGTGAACATGTGCGGGGTCCGACCATTTTGCTTGACATTCTTTGGACCATTAAAATGAATGCAAATAAACTTTTTTTTTTTACAAAGTTTATTGAAAACGGCACACTTTTTATACTTAAAAAATCCCGGGGCACACCACCAACCAAAATGGCACAAAATGACACTAAAACAGTACATATTATACATATAGTTAATAATATAGATTCTAAATGTATTTATACTCACTCAGTGTGAAACCTGAGCCTGTTTCGATAAACACAAAAGGGATATCCCTGTTTCTCTCCCCCATCCCCATGTTTCTCTCCCCCCTGCTTCTCCCCCATCCCCATGTTTCTCTCCCCCCTGCTTCTCCCCCATCCCCATGTGTCTCTCCCCCCTGCTTCTCTCCTGTTTCACCCCCATCCCTGCTCACCTTCCTTGAGATGCTCGCCGCGGGCGCCATCCCCCTCACCTACTGGCCCGGACGTGCTCCTCCAATGAGGGGAGACCAGGAGCGTGGTGCACCACGCTCCTGGTCTCCCCTGATTGGAGGAGCACGTCCGGGCCAGTAGGTAAGGGGGTTGGCGCCCGCGGCACACTGGTTGAAAAACACTGCTCTAGTGCACGGGAAAGGAAAGCCGAAATCGCGGACATCGCGAGATTTCGGCTTTCCTTTTCTGTGCACTAGAGTGGCGTGGCGCAAGGTATCTGTTGTTGCCGGATACCTGGGGGGGCCGTAAAAGTTCGGAACGGGCCGGACTTTGGACATGCCTGACCTAGAGGGTGGATGTATACAGTATGGAGGCCTAACTACAGAGGGGGGGAGGCATTATATAGGGCGACTACCTAGAGGGTGGATGTATGCAGTATGGAGGCCTAACTACAGAGGGGGGGAGGCATTAAATATGGTGACTACCTAGAGGGTGGATGTATACAGTATGGAAGCCTAACAGCAGAGGGGGGTGGGAGGTATACAGTATGGGGGAAGAACTACAGAGGGGGAGAGATGTATACAGTATGGAGACCTAACTACAGAGGGGGCAGGGAGGTATATAGCATGGAGGCTTAACTACAGAGGGGGCAGGGAGGTATACAGTATGGGAACCTAACAGCAAAGGGAGGAGGGAGGTATACAGTATGGAGGCCTAACTACAGAGGGGGAGTGGGCGGGGGGGGGTGTTCAACATGGAGGCCTAGCTACAGAGGGAGGGAGGGAGGTGTACAGTATGGAGGCCTAACTACAGAGGGGAGAGGGAGGTATACAGTATGGGGAACAACTACAGGGGGGGGGGTATACAGTATGGGGACTACCTGCAGAGGAGGAAGCAGGTACACAGAATGGGGACTACCTGCAGAGGGGGGATGGAGGGAGGTATACAGTATGGAGGCCTAACTACAGAGGAGCTAATTACTAAGGCTATTAATTCCTCAGGGACCACTGTCTTCATCCCCCTCCCTACTCACTATTCCTTATTGACTGTAAGAAGTGCTGAGCAGGACTCTCTTGTCTAACATATCTCATGTAAGAGCTTTATTTGACAATTACATGGATCAATCCCGCTCCAAGTACAAGGAAGCAGATCTGCACCACATAATATGTCAGTATTCACTTCCCCCAATTTTTCTTTTTTATAAAAAAATAACTAAAAAGGTCATTTTCCGCTGACGAGGCACTGCGCTGTAATACGTCTTACATCCAGCAGGTGGCACTGTTAAAAAGGGAAAGCAAAGAATCCACATGAAATTCTGAAGACAAAAGGCGCATCTGTGGGAGAGCGGAGTAAAGTTTACACACGTCTATGCAAATCTGTAAGACAATATAACAAAACGACTTCATTGTTATCCTGATAATGGGTAATCGGGCCAAACAGTGCCATGATTACAGCCCTATAACAATGTCGTCTAATATATTCAGATTCCCCCTAGTGCTTCATCAATATTCTTGGCTCTCCTCTTCTTGTCGATATAGTCCATAAGTCATTCTGTCACCATGCCGGGGTGTTACTAGCACTGCAGTAATGTACTCGCCCAATAGAGTGGATCCTGTACATTGCTGTAGCCCGCAGGACAAGGTTAGATGGGTTTGTGCTCTGCTGATAGACCTTCCCTACACTCAAATGAACCATAATAGCAATATAAACAGCTAAATACCATAGGACATTGTGTGCATGTTGACTCAATCCTTGTTTCTCTGCACAGACTTCAATAACAAGAGCCAGAGAGTGTGTGTCCCAGGGAATGCTAAACATGTGTAACTTGGCAGCCGTCCCCGGAACGGATCACAGACAGGCGAGTCCTGCTTTATCACCGCTAAACACCTGTAAATGGAACACTACCCTGGGAAGAACAATGGCGTCAGCTCACCCAGCCAGAATAATGCGGGCAGTCATTGTAATAGAATGTCAATGTATGGGCTGGAGTGGATTAATGCGATCATTAACAGAGCTTACAAGATCAGCGCCCTGTAAGTCCCATGAAAAAGGTTTATTACTAGAAACTAGAGGAACAAAATAGGGAATAGTGTAAAAAAAAAAATCACTTTCATGGAAGGTAGCAAATCTACTGTCAGTATTAAATAAGCAATACATAAAAACAAGTCAGGCCTAAAAGGGTGTGCCAGGTCTGCTAGATCGGCGCTCGCTTACAGAGCCTATTACACTGCTCCATGGTCATGCGGCAAGGGCTATATATATATATATATATATAGTACGCAAAATCCATGCAGCGCTTGCTCTATATTGAAAATAATAAAGTTATACTTACCCCTCCAGGCTCCTCCTGCCTCTTCCCCGCAGCTGTTGACACAAGAGATCACTGGCTGAGACAGGACAGCACCATAGTCAGTGATTGCCTGAGCGGCTGTCATTACAGAGACGTATCAGAAGCCTCAGTGATGGCTGTGATGAGCAGGGAAAAGCCAGGAGGACACTGGGGAAGCCTGGAGAGGTAAGTATAATTTTATTATTTGCTATATACATCACTTTCATCAGCTGTGCACCTCCTATTACACATGTGTCAATGCACCTTGAGGCTATGTTCACACTACGTATCTTTCCGGCCGTAGTGCGAACCGCGAATTCACGCATGTAGTTTTGAGGTTGATGTGTTCGCTTGAAAGTATACGATATACGCCAGCACAATGCACACTACGTATGAGCTTATGGCCGGATCGTATACATGAAAAAGACCATTGTTTGAGGACGGAAATGTTGAAACTCACGGCCGTGGATTTCCATGCGCTTCCCTACGGAGTACTTATTTCAGCCAAATTGAACTAGATTTTTCGATCCAAAAGGTTCTGTGTGGTTTACGGGGCTGGGCGAAGATTTCCAAGTAAATGACCTGCCTCAGATCGCTTCAAAACAAGCTAGGGAAGCATAACTGTACTACGGGCGTATGTTCGCGGTTCGCCCGCATGTTCACAATTCGGCTGCATGTCTATTTTTTTCCACGGCCGTACTTTCAGCCGCACATGTACGGCTGCGTACTAACTACGGACGGACTCATGCGTAGTGTGAACATAGCCTAAAGGAGATTTATGGAAATGACCACAGTTCTACCCACTCATAGCAGGAAATAGGATATTATACTTGCCTGAATGATCCATTCGGTTACAGCTGTATACATACTGGCTACGAAACATCCATAGGTGGCCATTATTACATGATAACAGACACGGGCGACATGGCGCCACCACGTGGTAGCCAACTTCATTACCGCTGCAATTGTACAAACAAAGTCTCTGTAAGTCAGATGAAGGTGACACGTACAGTACGTATAAGTCTAGTAGGCAGACACATAAATCCCATGTCTCTTCCATACTTACCATCGTAGGCAGGCTATATTCTTCAGCTTGCATCTGCATGCCTCCAGGTAATAACAGCTGTCCACAAAGTCTACAGAACTGTAGAAAAGAAGAACACATTGGCCCAGATTACAATGATCCACGTGCAGCAGACGTCCAATGTGCCTGATGTATTGCTCTATGTGGTCTACTCTCTAGACCAATTATTAGTTTGCTAGAATTCTCTGACAGATATTGGTGACGCCATCGGAAAAGTCTCTTTAAAGTTCCTAATCTGTATTTTTTATGTATTTGTTGATGTTTCATCTGTAAAGAATATGGATCTGAAATAATTACAGATTCCCCCATAGATTTGTATGGGGACAATCTGTCCTGTAATTATAGTCCGTACAGAACTTTTCGCGGATTATGGATTAGTAAATGTATGGACAGTGTGAGCAGCCTAAACCAATGGGCCCCAAACTTGTCCGGATTGTTGCGGATCTACAGTTATGGTTAAAATTGCCCGTGGTTGGTACAAACAGCTACTGGTTCACAGGTATAACTCCAGGGCTGCTTGTGATCCCCTCTTTATATGTTGGTGCGACTAATGGTCCTATTACACAGAGCGATAATCGGCCCGAATCAGGCCTGTGTAATCGCTCCGTGTAATAGAAACAATGATCAGACTATGAAATGTCAGAGGTTTGGGCAAGGGCTGCATTAACATCGCTAATGATGTCCATGCAGCCCTTACTGCCTGATTATCAGGCTGTCTAATAGGTCCAGTAAACTCTGTTAGGTCCGTTTACTAAAATGATCGGACCGTAGTCAGCCTGTGTAATAGTACCATTAGGGTAGCTGTAAAATTACTGTGACATAAGACAGATATTCAGCCACCTACTGCTGCGAACGAATGGCGGTTAACATTCATTGTTATCAGTGAAGATCTCCCGTTTACACAGAGAGATGTGCGGCCGATAACGATGATCATTTGAGCCGCACAAAAGGTCAAAAAGTTGACTTAGGGCCCTATTCCACCGGACGATTATCGTTCAGATTATCGTTAAATCGTTTGAATCTGAGCGATTAACGACCAAACGAGAAATCGTTGATCGCTTTATAAGACCTGGACCTTTGTTTATCGTTGCTCGTTCGCAAAACGTTCACATTGAGTAAGACGTCGTTCGGTCGTTAGCAGTAGATACGAACGCAATAGCGAAGAAAAAACTATCGCAAATACGATCATAAGTAATGATTATCGTTCCATGGAAATGAGTGAACGTTTTCAGGTCTTTCGCAATAGCGGTCGTTTGAGATCGTTAATTGTTAACGATTATGCAAACGATAATCGTCTGGTAGAATAGGGCCCTTACTCAACGGTTGATCTCTGCCACTTTTACATGGGCCAGGTAATTGAGAGTTCCTAGGAATGCTCTTTGCCGACAATCGGTGCACGTAACAGTATTTTCACACACGTTGGGGTTTCATTGTTAATGCACTGAAGGGCAGTTAGGCGGCAATAAAATAACTTTTCATATGCTGCTGTCCATGGTGATAATAACATTTCCTTCCATACTTGTTATTATGTATTCAGTCTCTTCCCCCCAGTTCTAAACTGCTGATTTCTGCTGAAGACACAAAAATCTGTGTTTGAGCTTTTCTGTCTGTCTCTCCCTCCTCCCCCTCCCTTCTGAGATGGCTGATATAAACAAGTCCCTGACTGGCTTTATCTACAACTTTGTAGCTTCTTTGTAATACTGGGAGGATTATTCTGAGGTCAAGCTGCTAATAAACTCACTGTGATGAACCAATCCTCCTAGCATTACAAAGTTGCTATAAAGTTGCAGATAGTGACTTGTTTTTTTTTTTTTTTGAATTCTAAATTTTATTTCAATTTTCTCATTTTATAGACACAACAAAACAGAGCAATAGCAGAATAATATCGAGCCCAACATAGGCCATGTTAACAAACAAACCAGTGAACCAGGGCCCGTGGCGTCACGCAGGGCGTTGGGGCCGTGTCACTTACACTGGGCTGCGGGGGCAGCCACACACAAACAGCAAAGAGAAAACAAGAAAACAATAAGCCCGCGTAGGCGGGTCCCAATCCCTATGTAGTAGACCAGACCTGCACACATATACCATGAGGAAGGGGACGGGCCAGCGCTCAACCAGGATGGTACCACAGGGTAGCAAAGGAAAGGCAGGGAGAAACGGGGGGAGAGAGAGAATGGGGGGGAAAATGAAGGGGAAGGAGGGGCTAAGCAGGGAGGGAGGGGTAAGCGGGAGGGGAGTAGGGGGCCGGTAGCTCCTCACTGAGCCAAGAGAGCCTTATAGTCAGGGGAGTCAACGTATTGTTCCCAGTAGAACCAGGTCCGGTAGAACCGGGAGTTACGGTCCTGGAGTTGAGCAGTAAGGTCCTCCATGCATTTGATCTCTTCCACTTTCCGGAACCACATAGCAAGGCTCGGGGGGTCTGGCTGTCGCCACAGGGCCGGGATACAAGCTCGGGCCGCATTGACCAGATGCCGGAGAACCGAGGACCGATAGCTCTTAAGAGGGATGTCGGACACGTGCAGAAGGAAAAGAGCAGGGGAGAAGGGGAGTGGGAAGTCAGTGAAGGTGGAAGCGATGCGCCACACCTCCCGCCAGAAGGGCACCAACTTGGGGCAGCTCCAGAACGTATGGAGCAGGGAGCCTTCTTCCCCGCAATTCCTCCAGCACAGCGGGGACACCTCTGGGAAGATCTGGTGAAGACGGGTAGGAACCCGATACCACCTCGATAAGAGCTTGTAGCCTGCCTCTTGGATGCGGGTGGAGATCGAGGAGGAGTGCGTGCATGTGAACACTCTGTCCGTTTGGGCCGCCGAGAAGGAAGTATCTAGATCTTCCTCCCAGGCCACCAGAAAAGGTGGAGGTGGCTGCTCCGGAGGGGAGCCCAACATGGCATAGATTGTGGAGAGAGAGTGTCGGAGAGGGCCGGGGCCCAAGCAGAGCGATTCAAATTGAGTAGGCGAACGGGCGAAACATGATGGCATGGGAAGGGTGCGGAGGAAGTGGTAGAGCTGGAGGGACCTCCAGAACCCCAGGGGAGCGGGGTCTGTCAACAAGTTGAGGTCTGACAATGCGGGCCAGGTCCCACCTCTGAGAAATGAGCGCGCTCGGAAGTGCCCCGCCCGGAACCACGCGCGGAAGCCAGGGTCCTCAATGCCAGGGGAAAAGGACGGATTGCCCAGGATCGGGAACAAGGGGGAAGGATGCGGGGCCAGGAAACCAGCAGAGAGGTGTTTGTGACAGATCCGCAGTGTCGGGGCAATGGTGGGGTGGGAGCTCATATGGCGGGCCGAGTCCGGTAGCCAGGGTGCGGCCATCAGGGGTACCGACGCCAACGCTTCTTCCAGGCCCACCCACTGCTTTGTGGTGGCATGATGGTGCCAGTCCAAAACTCTGGTCAGGTGGGCCGCCACGTAGTACTGATGGAGGTTAGGGAGACCAAGGCCTCCTCTAGATTTGGGGCGGTAAAGGACAACCTTCGCCAGTCGGGGCTGTTTATGCGCCCAGATAAATTTGGTGAGAAGGGACGACAGGCGCCGGAAAAATGACATCGGTACCGCTATTGGTAGGGCCTGGAAGACATACAGGAGGCGTGGCAGAACGTTCATTTTGAAGATAGCACAACGGCCAAACCATGAAAAGGTGCCCCTGTGCCACCGGAGGAGGTCCCTCTCGATCGCTTGCAACAGAGGTGGGAAGTTCACTTTATACAAGTTGGAGACGACAGGTGTGAGCTGCACCCCAAGGTATTTGAGGGACGTGCGGGACCAGTGGAAAGGGAAGGACGCCTCCAGGGAGGCGGCCACTGTTTCCGGAAGAGAGATATTGAGCGCCTCGGATTTCTGCAAATTGATTTTGTAATTAGAGAGCGTCTGGTACCGGGAGAGTTCCGACAGTAGGTTAGGGAGCGAGATAGAGGGTTGAGAGAGGAAAAAAAGAAGATCGTCCGCGTATGCCGCAACTCTGTGTTCCACCGGCCCCACCCGGACCCCAGTTATGTCCGGGTTGCGTCTCACTCGTCTGAGGAAGGGCTCCAGGGTCAGGATAAAGATGAGGGGGGAGAGAGGGCAACCCTGCCGTGTTCCATTAGAAATAGGGAATGGGGCGGAGAGAAGGCCACTGACTGACACTTGGGCCGAGGGATGGGAGTATAAGGAGCCAATCCACTCCAGCATATTGGGGCCTAGGCCAATATGTCTGAGGGTGGCAAAAAGGAAGGGCCAGCCTACCCTGTCAAAGGCCTTCTCTGCGTCCGTTGAGAGGAGCATGGCAGGGTGGCCTGTGGAGTGGATCTTATGGATTATGTTTATGGCCCTCGTGGTATTGTCGCGGGCTTCCCGCATGGGCATGAACCCCACCTGGTCAGGGTGGATGATATTTTGGAGCAGAGGCGTGAGACGGGCAGCAAGGATTTTAGAAAAAAATTTTAGATCCAGGTTCAGGAGGGATATGGGTCGATAGTTTTGACAGTGAGAGGGGTCTTTACCCTCCTTGGGAATAACGGAAATGTGAGCGCGGAGGGTGTCCATGGGGAGAGGAGAGCCGGTGGACACCGAGTTAAAAGCCGATAAGAAGTGATCTCGTAATAGAGGGCCAAAGGTTTTATAGTAAGGCAGGGTAAGTCCGTCGGGGCCTGGAGCTTTGCCCGAGGGGGACGTCTTAAGCGCCCAGTCCCAGTCCTCAGCCGTAATGGGAGTTTCGAGGGAAGCCGCGTCACCGTCAGACAAGGCCGGGAGGCCCGAGTCGGTCAAGTAGGAGGATATGGTAGACTGGAAAGGTGGGGGGTCGGGGGTCGTCGGGGCCGAGGGCAGGCCGTAGAGGGACACATAATAGTCCCGGAAAGAATCCGCTATCTGAGAGGAGAGTGTTCGCTTTGGGCCAGAAGGGGGGGAAATGTGGGGGATGAAGGAGCGCGCCCTTTGTTGACGCAGAGCCCGCGCCAACGTCTTGCCCGGTTTATTTCCGAATTCAAAGTAATGGCGGCGACACCGCGCCAAGGAGGCCTTGGCGGCGGTAAAGGTCAGATCTCGCAGTTTGCCGCGCAGGATCGCAAGCTCTGCTCCCGTGTCCAGGGCGAGGGACCTCTTATGTTGTTTTTCAAGATCCGCGATCTGCGTGACCAGGGATCTTATTTTGGCAGCCCTTTCCTTCTTAAGGCGAGAGGCTAACTTGATAAAGGTACCTCTAATGAAACACTTGTGCGCTTCCCACACTATCAATGGAGAGGAGTCAGGGGAAACGTTAGAAGAGAAGTAGATAGATAGGTCCGCTCGGGCCTCCGCAAGGACCCCGGGGTCCCTCAGCAAGGTATCGTTCAAACGCCAGCGCCATGACCTCGGCTGGGGGGGGGGAGAAAAGCAGAGAAAGAGAGACCGCGGCATGGTCTGAGAAAGTGATGGGGTCGATCCCAGCCGCAGAGACCCGGTCTAAGTGGGCATGCGATACAAAGATGTAGTCAATGCGTGAGTAGACATTGTGGGGATGAGAGAAGAACGTGTAGTCTCTGTCCCGTGGATGAGATAGCCGCCAGGCATCCATTAGCTGGTGGGAATGTAGAAGATGTTTCGCCCGTCGCAGAGAAGAGAAGGAGAGAGAAGAATGGCCAGAGGAGGAGTCAAGAAGAGGGTCAAGAGCCATGTTGAGGTCGCCTCCGAAGATGGACATTCCCTCCACAAAATCCTCCACCTCCGAGAGGCATTTTTCCAGGAAAGCGACTTGGCCGACATTGGGGAAGTACGCCGTGCCAAACGTGCATAGAGCCCCAGCCAACTTACCCTTAACAAACAAGTACCGTCCCTCCGAATCCAACCTCTGGTCAACAAACTCCCATGGGGCCGAGCGTGCAACCAGTATCGACACCCCTTTCGTTTTGGAGTCAGGCGAACAGCTATGATATGCGTCCGGAAAGTGGTGATCTGTCAGTCTCTGCACATGGTCCCTACGAAAATGAGTCTCCTGAATGAGGACTACTGAGGCTCGTTTTGCCCATAGGAGACGCAGCAATGAGGAGCGTTTCTCCGGGTGGTTCAATCCCTGCGCGTTAATCGAGAGACAGAGCACTGTCGACATGGCTCAGTGAGGAGCGGGCCTAGGCCGTGGGTAGTGGGGCGAGAAGGGGAAGGGAAGAAAGGGACGGGTGGGGGAGAGAGGGTAAGAGGGTAAAGAGCGTAAGAATAGGGGGGGAGAAAGAGGGGGGAGGGAGGTGGGAGGCAACAACCTCCCGAGGACTAGGGAGGACGGTGTCTCAAAGAGCTCCGTCCAAGAACCTGTACAGGGGGTGGTAGAGAAGCGCAGAAGAGCAGACCGGGAGACCCAGCCCGGGCCCAATGGACCGTTGTGAAACTGAGAGGGGACCTTAAGGAATGGGCAGGAACAGGACCTAAAAGAGGGTAATGTGGATGGGGGTGGAAGAAGAGAGGACACCCTTAGAGGGAGGCCATGGGAGCTACTAAGTGTAGGACGGAGGTCCGAACTGTCTATGGGCTACAGGCCCCGTAGACAGACTACGCCAAAGCTGCGCCCGCATCATTGTTCCCGGCCTCACTCAACAGAGACAATGAATAACAGTAATGAAAAATAATGAAAAACAAACAGACAAAAATAACATCCTATATACCGAACAGTAAACCAGAGGGAGGTAAACCCGAAGTCTCCAGGAACCAGCTCGGCCATCTAACGACAACAGGGATGAGGGGGGGAGAGGTGGAAGGGGTGGGAGGAGAGGGTGTGGGGGGTAACAGGCAGGGGTGATGGAAGGGTGTGGCGGGAGGGAGGGGGAGGGAGGGAGGGGGAGATAAGAGGGAGAAGGGGGGGGAAGGGGCAGGGGGACAGGGGGACAGGGGGGGGAGGAGGACCGGGGGGGAGGGGGGGCAGGGGGACAGGGGGGGGGGGAGGGAGGGGGGGGGGGGACAGGGGGGGGGAGGGGGGGGGGGGGGGGCAGACCAGGGGAAGGCCGGGAGGAGCGTCGTTAGATGGAGACCAGGGAGCAGTTAGGGAACATTATCAGCACACAACAGGCGTGAGCAGGTCCGACTCTAGTATCTGAACGGCCCCAGTTGCGTCACTATGGGCCTCGGACAGTCCGGTGTTCAGACAATTCGGTGCGCGGACCCCGGCATGTGGTGGAGTGGACCGATGTTAGGAGCGAGTTAGGGGTTTGGGAGGCGGGTCAACCATAAGCGCCTCGCTAAGGGTACAGGGATGAGGCAGAGTCCCGTCCCGGGGGGAAGATGCTGTCCAGAGGGGACGCCAGGAGGCGCAGTGTGGCCAGGGGTTCAGGGCCAACGAACCGAGGCAGTCTTACTTGGAGCGGGCCCTGCACGGTGCTCTTGTGCAAAGGAGAATGTCCGCGCCCCCGAAAGCCAGGATCACATGCTGGAGGGGGAGAGCTCGCCACCTCTGTCGGAGGTCAATCCCCGGATCGTACCATCTGCTCTCAACAGGTCTCCGTCTGGCGATGGGGCGGAGAGCGGCGTTCCCGGTGGCGTGGGGAACGTGGAGAGCGGGGGCTGCCCCGGCGCGGGGAACGGGACCTGCGTGGTTCTTGTCTTGGGGAGCGCCCACCCGACACCAAGCCAGCAGGCGGGGGTGGAAGCACAGGCTCCGTCCAGTCCGGTAGATCCAATGAAGAGAGGCCAAGCAGCTGCAGAGCCCCCGGCAGGTCCGCCATGGTGCGGAGAAGGTAGGTCGTCCCGGCGTGTCGGATGATCAAGTGGAAGGGGTACCCCCATCTATAGGAGGCCCCGGTTTCTCGGATAGCATCCAAAAGGGGGCGAAGCATGCGGCGCATGGCCAGAGTGCGCCTGGACAGGTCCGGGAGGAGGATAATTTCGGCTCCTTCAAATTCCAGGGGTCCTCTCTCCCACGCACGTTGGAGGATCGCTTCCCTCTGCTGGAAGTAATGGACCCGGCAAAGCACGTCACGTGGACGGTTCCGATCCGTCAGCCGTGGGCCCGCTACCCTGTGCGTGCGGTCTAGTTCTATGTGGGTATCGGTGGGGTCCCCCAGGTACCTGTTGAAGATGTACCTGACTGCTCGGGTGAGGCGGTCTGGGCCAATGTCCTCCGGTAAACCCCTGATCTTGACGTTGTTGCGGCGACCCCGATTCTCAAGGTCGTCCACGTGGGCGATGAGATCCGGCAGTAGGGTGTCGTGGGAGTCTAAACGGGGCGTTAAGGCAGATAGGGTCTGGTCTGCCGCGTCTTGGCGGGCCTCCAAACCCGAGACCGCTGAGCTAATGGCTGCAATGGAGGATTTCAGCTCCGCCATGTCCCCGGCATGTCTCTCATCCATGCGTGCCAGCTGCGCGGTCAGGTCAGCTCTGGTGGGGAGGGCCTGCAGCAAAGACCTCACCTCTGTTAATAACGAGGCCGGCGCCGGATCAACCGCGGGGTCCGTACCCATAGAAGGTGTGGGTGACTGCCCTACCTCCATCGGCGGTGTCCGCAGGATCCCCGGTATCGACTGGCTCAGCTCCGGGAACGCCGGGGAGGCCTTCTGTGTAGCGCGCCTTGTGGCTGGTGCGGCGGCCATCTTGGCTGGATGCAAGAAGGACGGAGAGAGCCGCGTGGCGTGCGGGATCACCCGAGCAGATCGTGGCAGGAGTGTCCGTGGGGTGGCCGAGTGAGTAGCGGGCGTCTTCCTACCCCCAATGGGCATAACTGTGTGGCGGTAATAGAAGATAAAGTCCCTGGTTCAGCGTGTGGGGCCCGGAGCTGCAGTCAGGTGCGTCTCTACCCGGCCATGCTCAAGCCACGCCCCCCGATAGTGACTTGTTTACATCAGCCGTCTGGAAGGGGGAGACAGAGAGAAAAGCTAACACACAGATTTTTTGTGTCTTTAGCAGAAAGCCGCAGATGAGAACTGGGGGAAGGAGACTGAATAGATAATAACAAGTATGGAAGGAATTGTTAGTCTCCCTATGGGAAGGAGCATATCAAAAGTTATTTTTGAGAGGAATACACCTTTAATTGTCTTCCTCTGGGACAGGTTGCAGGCAACCTGGAGAAGTCTAACCCAGTCCCATTTCTTGTAATATTTGGTAAGCATGGTTTCCCATATAGTAACCACTGAGTTGCCGTCATGCTGTGATAAAACCACGGGTGTGTAGACTTACTAGGTGGGAGGGATATCTGTGGAGAACATCTCCTGGTCGGTTCCCGTCAGCAGCTCGGCCTTCATCCCTCGTGTGCTCAGCACCTGCTTACAGAACCTGCAGTGCAGCACCGACACCTGCTTCTCCTTAAAGATGGACGCCACCACCGACATGATGCTACAAGGACAAAACAGGCTTCATTACCATATGTTACATGTATTACTTCATATAAGGAGCAGAAATAAACCTGTAAAGCGTCCAGAGTCCCCGCAAGGTACAGGTGCCAATAATGGCCGCTCGTGAAGAGTCCGCACATTTACATTCAATGGGTTCGGTTAGTATGTGACCTACAGGGAACTTTGTAGGGACTGGGCACGGTAACCATCATAGTAGCGTGGAAATGTTCACTCCATTTTGGAAAGTTGAAAAACTTTTTTCTTATGGTGGGAACTATTCATGCTGTTCCTATGCTAAAAAATATATAAGCCAATGTAAATGTATAGCTGACAATCACAGGCGAGCATGCTGGAGTCCGAGCGTTCAGCATCTGATTCCCAGTATCTGAAGAAGTTGGATGCAGATCCTTGGAAGTCCTGGAAAACAAGGATACAGCCATAGGCCTAATACAGCCTGTATCCATCACAACAACTGGCCCCCAGCATGCTCGGGTTGTGCTCATCTCTACTCACAATGAGTATCTAGACTTTCCTTGGAGCTTGTTGTATGTGCCGAGCCTGTACATTATACCTGCCTGATTAACCCCTACACCTGCACACACAATAGCGACTACACTAATGGTCCTTTTACACGGAGCGATTATCGTTCAAATTTTCACAATAACGGTCGCATTTGAGCGATAATCGGCCCGTGTAAACACAGCGAGCGATCAAGCGACGAGCGAGAAATCGTTCATCTTGATCTTTCAACGTGTTCTCAAATTATCGCTGGTCGCTCGCTGAAAATTCTCAGATCGCTTCGTGTAAACAGTCTTTTACACATTCACCCTATGTGTGAGATGGGCTTAAACAATCTAAAAACGATCGCAATAATGATTTTTTTCAAACAATTTATCTTTTTCGTCTTAACGCTGATCGTTATAAAAATAAAATCGCTGCCTCAAAATCGTTAAACCATAGATTGGCCAAATTATGGCTCAGTGTAAAAGGACTACTAGGGTCCTATTAGACTGCCGATGACAGCCCAGTCAATAATGTAAATGAGCGCCGATCTGCTAGATCTGAGCCTATTACACGGCTCAGTGATCGTTTAGCAAGGGCTGTGTGTGTACAAATATATATATATATATATATATATATATATATAGTTAGCGATGTCCGTGCATGTTCAGGCTCCCAGTCTTCTCCCGCCCTCTTCTTTCACTCTTGGCGACGCTGCTGCAGTTTCAGAGTGGTCTCTGAAGTGACAGGGCGCTCAGCAATCATTGGCCGCGACCACCGCGACTTCCCTTACACCGATATAGAGTGAGCAGAATCCTGTACTATTCCCTGTATAATAGTCCTGTGCTATTCCCAGTATAATAGTCCTGTACTATTCCCAGTATAATAGTCCTGTACTATTCCCAGTATAATAGTCCTGTACTATTCCCTGTATAATAGTCCTGTACTATTCCCAGTATAATAGTCCTGTACTATTCCCTGTATAATAGTCCTGTACTATTCCCTGTATAATAGTCCTGTACTATTCCCAGTATAATAGTCCTGTACTATTCCCAGTATAATAGTCCTGTACTATTCCCAGTATAATAGTCCTGTACTATTCCCTGTATAATAGTCCTGTGCTATTCCCTGTATAATAGTCCTGTGCTATTCCCTGTATAATAGTCCTGTATTATTCCCTGTATAATAGTCCTGTACTATTCACTGTATAATAGTCCTGTACTATTCCCTGTATAATAGTCCTGTGCTATTCACTGTATAATAGTCCTGTACTAGTCCCTGTATAATAGTTCTGTACTATTCCCTGTATAATAGCCCTGTACTATTCCCAGTATAATAGTCCTGTACTAGTCCCTGTATAATAGTCCTGTACTATTCCCAGTATAATAGTCCTGTACTATTCCCAGTATAATAGTCCTGTACTATTCCCAGTATAATAGTCCTGTGCTATTCCCAGTATAATAGTCCTGTACTATTCCCAGTATAATAGTCCTGTGCTATTCCCTGTATAATAGTCCTGTGCTATTCCCTGTATAATAGTCCTGTACTATTCCCTGTATAATAGTCCTGTGCTATTCCCTGTATAATAGTCCTGTACTATTCCCAGTATAATAGTCCTGTACTATTCCCAGTATAATAGTCCTGTGCTATTCCCTGTATAATAGTCCTGTGCTATTCCCTGTATAATAATCCTGTACTATTCCCAGTATAAAAGCCCTGTAGTATTCCCTGTATAATAATCCTGTACTATTCCCAGTATAATAGTCCTGTACTATTCCCTGTATAATAGTCCTGTACTATTCCCAGTATAATAGTCCTGTACTATTCCCAGTATAATAGTCCTGTACTATTCCCTGTATAATAGTCCTGTACTATTCCCTGTATAATAGTCCTGTACTATTCCCTGTATAATAGTCCTGTACTATTCCCAGTATAATAGTCCTGTACTATTCCCAGTATAATAGTCCTGTACTATTCCCAGTATAATAGTCCTGTACTATTCCCAGTATAATAGTCCTGTACTATTCCCAGTATAATAGTCCTGTACTATTCCCAGTATAATAGTCCTGTACTATTCCCTGTATAATAGTCCTGTACTATTCCCTGTATAATAGTCCTGTACTATTCCCTGTATAATAGTCCTGTACTAGTCCCTGTATAATAGTCCTGTGCTATTCCCTGTATAATAGTCCTGTACTATTCACTGTATAATAGTCCTGTACTATTCCCAGTATAATAGTCCTGTACTATTCCCTGTATAATAGTCCTGTACTATTCCCTGTATAATAGTCCTGTACTAGTCCCTGTATAATAGTCCTGTACTATTCCCTGTATAATAGTCCTGTACTATTCCCTGTATAATAGTCCTGTACTATTCCCTGTATAATAGTCCTGTACTATTCCCAGTATAATAGTCCTGTACTATTCCCAGTATAATAGTTCTGTACTATTCCCAGTATAATAGTCCTGTACTATTCCCTGTATAATAGTCCTGTGCTATTCCCTGTATAATAGTCCTGTACTATTCCCTGTATAATAGTCCTGTACTATTCCCTGTATAATAGTCCTGTACTATTCCCAGTATAATAGTCCTGTACTATTCCCAGTATATTATTCCTGTACTATTCCCAGTATATTAGTCCTGTGCTATTCCCAGTATAATAGTCCTGTACTATTCCCAGTATATTATTCCTGTACTATTCCCAGTATATTAGTCCTGTGCTATTCCCTGTATAATAGTCCTGTACTATTCCCAGTATAATAGTCCTGTACTATTCCCTGTAAAATAGTCCTGTACTATTCCCAGTATATTAGTCCTGTACTATTCCCAGTATATTATTCCTGTACTATTCCCAGTATAATAGTCCTGTACTATTCCCTGTATAATAGTCCTGTACTATTCCCAGTATAATAGTCCTGTACTATTCCCAGTATAATAGTCCTGTACTATACCCTGTATAATAGTCCTGTACTATTCCCAGTATAATAGTCCTGTACTATTCCCAGTATAATAGTCCTGTACTATTCCCAGTATAATAGTCCTGTACTATTCCCAGTATAATAGTCCTGTACTATTCCCAGTATAATAGCCCTGTACTATTCCCTGTATAATAGTCCTGTACTATTCCCTGTATAATAGTCCTGTACTATTCCCAGTATAATAGTCCTGTACTATTCCCAGTATAATAGTCCTGTACTATTCCCTGTATAATAATCCTGTACTATTCCCTGTATAATAGTCCTGTACTATTCCCAGTATAATAGTCCTGTACTATTCCCAGTATAATAGTCCTGTACTATTCCCAGTATAATAGTCCTGTGCTATTCCCAGTATAATAGTCCTGTGCTATTCCCTGTATAATAGTCCTGTACTATTCCCAGTATAATAGTCCTGTACTATTCCCTGTATAATAGTCCTGTACTATTCCCTGTATAATAGTCCTGTACTATTCCCTGTATAATAGTCCTGTACTATTCCCAGTATAATAGTCCTGTGCTATTCCCAGTATAATAGTCCTGTGCTATTCCCTGTATAATAGTCCTGTACTATTCCCAGTATAATAGTCCTGTACTATTCCCTGTATAATAGTCCTGTACTATTCCCTGTATAATAGTCCTGTACTATTCCCACTATAATAGTCCTGTACTATTCCCTGTATAATAATCCTGTACTATTCCCAGTATAATAGTCCTGTGCTATTCCCAGTATAATAGTCCTGTACTATTCCCAGTATAATAGTCCTGTACTATTCCCTGTATAATAGTCCTGTGCTATTCCCTGTATAATAGTCCTGTGCTATTCCGTGTATAATAGTCCTGTACTATTCCCTGTATAATAGTCCTGTATTATTCCCAGTATAATAGTCCTGTACTACTCCCAGTATAATAGTCCTGTACTATTCCCAGTATAATAGTCCTGTGCTATTCCCAGTATAATAGTCCTCTGCTATTCCCAGTATAATAGTCCTGTACTATTCCCAGTATAATAGTCCTGTACTATTCCCAGTATAATAGTCCTGTACTATTTCCAGTATAATAGTCCTGTGCTATTCCCAGTATAATAGTCCTGTGCTATTCCCTGTATAATAGTCCTGTACTATTCCCAGTATAATAGTCCTGTACTAGTCCCTGTATAATAGTCCTGTACTATTCCCAGTATAATAGTCCTGTACTATTCCCAGTATAATAGTCCTGTGCTATTCCCTGTATAATAATCCTGTGCTATTCCCAGTATAATAGTCCTGTGCTATTCCCAGTATAATAGTCCTGTACAATTCCCTGTATAATAGTCCTGTACTATTCCCAGTATAATAGTCCTGTGCTATTCCCTGTATAATAATCCTGTGCTATTCCCAGTATAATAGTCCTGTGCTATTCCCAGTATAATAGTCCTGTACTATTCCCTGTATAATAGTCCTGTACTATTCCCAGTATATTAATCCTGTGCTATTCCCAGTATAATAGTCCTGTGCTATTCCCAGTATAATAGTCCTGTACTATTCCCTGTATAATAGTCCTGTACTATTCCCAGTATAATAGTCCTGTACTATTCCCTGTATAACAGTCCTGTACTATTCCCTGTATAATAGTCCTGTACTATTCCCAGTATAATAATCCTGTACTATTCCCAGTATAATAGTCCTGTGCTATTCCCAGTATAATAGTCCTGTAGTATTCCCTGTATAACAGTCCTGTACTATTCCCTGTATAATAGTCCTGTACTATTCCCTGTATAATAGTCCTGTACTATTCCCTGTATAATAGTCCTGTACTATTCCCTGTATAATAGTCCTGTACTATTCCCTGTATAATAGTCCTGTACTATTCCCAGTATAATAGTCCTATACTATTCCCTGTATAATAGTCCTGTGCTATTCCCAGTATAATAGTCCTGTGCTATTCCCAGTATAATAGTCCTGTACTATTCCCAGTATAATAGTCCTGTACTATTCCCTGTATAATAGTCCTGTACTATTCCCAGTATAATAGTCCTGTACTATTCCCTGTATAATAGTCCTGTACTATTCCCTGTATAATAGTCCTGTACTATTCCCTGTATAATAGTCCTGTACTAGTCCCTGTATAATAGTCCTGTATTATTCCCAGTATAATAGTCCTGTACTATTCCCAGTATAATAGTCCTGTACTATTCCCTGTATAATAGTCCTGTACTATTCCCAGTATAATAGTCCTGTACTATTCCCAGTATAATAGTCCTGTACTATTCCCAGTATAATAGTCCTGTACTATTCCCTGTATAATAGTCCTGTACTATTCCCAGTATAATAGTCCTGTACTAGTCCTTGTATAATAGTCCTGTACTATTCCCAGTATAATAGTCCTGTACTATTCCCAGTATAATAATCCTGTACTATTCCCTGTATAATAGTCCTGTACTAGTCCCTGTATAATAGTCCTGTACTATTCCCAGTATAATAGTCCTGTACTATTCCCTGTATAATAGTCCTGTACTATTCCCAGTATAATAGTCCTGTACTATTCCCTGTATAATAGACCTGTACTATTCCCAGTATAATAGTCCTGTACTATTCCCAGTATAATAGTCCTGTACTATTCCCAGTATAATAGTCCTGTACTATTCCCTGTGTAATAGTCCTGTACTATTCCCAGTATAATAGTCCTGTACTATTCCCTGTATATTAGTCCTGTACTATTCCCTGTATAATAGTCCTGTACTAGTCCTTGTATAATAGTCCTGTACTATTCCCTGTATATTAGTGCTGTACTATTCCCAGTATAATAGTCCTGTACTATTCCCAGTATAATAGTCCTGTACTATTCCCAGTATAATAGCCCTGTACTATTCCCAGTATAATAGTCCTGTACTATTCCCTGTATAATAGTCCTGTACTATTCCCTGTATAATAGTCCTGTACTATTCCCTGTATAATAGTCCTGTACTATTCCCTGTGTAAAAGCCCTGTACTATTCCCAGTATAATAGTCCTGTACTATTCCCTGTATAATAGTCCTGTACTATTCCCAGTATAATAGTCCTGTACTATTCCCAGTATAATAGTCCTGTACTATTCCCAGTATAATAATCCTGTACTATTCCCAGTATAATAGTCCTGTGCTATTCCCTGTATAATAGTCCTGTACTATTCCCTGTATAATAGTCCTGTACTATTCCCTGTATAATAGTCCTGTACTATTCCCAGTATAATAGTCCTGTACTATTCCCAGTATAAAAGTCCTGTACTGGTAACCAGTCCCCGAGCAGCTAAACACAACCACACTGAGCGAGCACATCCTACACTACAGGAAACAGGAAGTGATGGCTGATAATAGCTCCGCAGGTGTCACATGTACAGCTGAACCTCACATCCTGATCACTATGTATGATGGGGGTCACACTGTATGATGGGGGTGGCACTGTATGATGGTCACACTGAATGATGAGGGGTCACACTGTATGATGAGGGGGTCACACTGTATGATGGGGATCACACTCTATGATGAGGGGTCACACTGTATGATGGGGGGGCCACACTGTATGATGGGGGGGTCACACTGTATGAATGGGGGTCCCACTGTATGATGGGGGCCACACTGTATGATGGGGGGGTCACACTGTATGATGGGGGTTACACTGTATGAATGGGGGTCCCACTGTATGATGAGGGGGGTCACACTGTATGATGAGGGGGTCACACTGTATGATGAGGGGGTCACACTGTATGATGAGGGGGTCACACTGTATGATGGGGGGGTCACACTGTATGATTAGGAGGGGTAACACTGTATGATGGGGGGGTCACTATGTATAATGGGGGTTCACACTGTATGATGGGGGTCACACTGTATGATGGGGGTCACTGTATGATAGGAGTCACTATCTATGATGAGGGGTCACACTGTATGATGGGGGGTCACAATGCATGATGGGGATCTCACTGTATGATGGGGTCACACTGTATGATGAGGGGTCACACTGTATGATGGGGGATCACACTGTATGATGGGGGGTCACTATCTATGATGAGGAATCACACTGTATGATGGGGGTCACACTGTATGATGGGGGGTCACTATCTATGATGAGGGATCACACTGTATGATGGGGGTCACACTGTATGATGGGGGGTCACACAGTATGATGGGGGGTCACACTGTATGATGGGGGGGTCACTATCTATGATGGGGGTCACACTGTATTATGGGGTCACACTGTATGATGGGGGGTCCCAATGTATGATAGTGGGGTCCCACTGTATGATGAGGGGTCACTATCTATGATGAGGGGGTCACACTGTATGATGAGGGGTCACACTGTATGATGGGGGTCACACTGTATGATGGGGGTCACACTGTATGATGGGGGGTCACACTGTATGATGAGGGATCACACTGTATGATGGGGGTCACACTGTATGATGGGGGTCACACTGTATGATGGGGGGGTCACACTGTATGATGAGGGACCACACTGTATGATGGGGGTCACACTGTATGATGGGGGGTCACTATCTATGATGAGGGATCACACTGTATGATGGGGTCACACTGTATGATGGGGGGGGTCACACTGTATGATGGGGGTCACACTGTATGATGGGGGGTCACTATCTATGATGAGGGGTCACACTCTATGATGGAAGGTCACTATCTATGATAAGGGGGGGTCACACTGTATGATGAGGGGTCACTATCTATGATAAGGGGGGGTCACACTGTATGATGGGGGATCACTATCTATGATGAGGGATCACACTGTATGATGGGGGTCACTATCTATGATGAGGGGTCACACTATGATGAGGAGTCACTCTGTATGATAGGGGTCACACTGTATGATGGGTGGTCACTATCTATGATGGGGGTCACACTGTATGATGGGGGGTCACACTGTATGATGGGGGGTCACTATCTATGATGGGGGGTCACTATCTATGATGAGGGATCACACTATGATGAGGAGTCACTCTGTATGATAGGGGTCCCACTGTATGATGGGGGTCACACTGTATGATGGGGGTCACACTGTATGATGGGGGTCACACTGTATGATGGGGGGTCCCAATGTATGATAGAGGGGTCCCACTGTATGATGAGGGGTCACTATCTATGATGAGGGGGTCACACTGTATGATGGGGGGGTCACACTGTATGATGGGGGTCATACTGTATGATGGGGGTCACACTGTATGATGAGGGGATCACACTGTATGATGAGGGGTCACACTGTATGATGGGGGTCACACTGTATGATGAGTGGTCACACTGTATGATGGGGGGTCACACAGTATGATGGGGGGTCACACTGTATGACGGGGATCACACTGTATGATGGGGGTCACACTGTATGATGAGGGGTCACTATCTATGATGAGGGGGTCACACTGTATGATGGGGGTCACACTGTATGATGGGGGTCACTATCTATGATGAGGGGGTCACACTGTATGATGGGGGTCACTATCTATGATGGGGGGTCACACTGTATGATGGGGGGTCACTATCTATGATGGGGGGTCACTATCTATGATGAGGGATCACACTGTATGATGGGGGTCACTATCTATGATGAGGGATCACACTGTATGATGGGGGGTCACTATCTATGATGGGGGTCACACTGTATGATGGGGGGTCACACTGTATGATGAGGGGTCACACTGTATGATGGGGGGTCACTATCTATGATGGGGGGTCACACTGTATGATGAGGGGTCACACTGTATGATGAGGGGTCACACTGTATGATGGGGGGTCACTCTCTATGATGAGGGATCACACTATGATGAGGAGTCACTCTGTATGATGAGTGGTCACTATCTATGATGGGGGGTCACTATCTATGATGAGGGGGTCACACTGTATGATGGGGGGTCACACTGTATGATGGGGGATCACACTGTATGATGGGGGTCATACTGTATGATGGGGGTCACTATCTATGATGAGGGGTCACACTGTATGATGGGGGGTCACACTGTATGATGAGGGGTCACACTGTATGATGGGGGGTCACTATCTATGATGAGGGATCACACTATGATGAGGATTCACTCTGTATGATGAGTGGTCACTATCTATGATGGGGGTCACACTGTATGATGGGGGGTCACACTGTATGATGGGGGGGGTCACACTGTATGATGGGGGTCACACTGTATGATGGGGGTCACACTGTATGATGAGGGGTCACTATCTATGATAAGGGGATCACACTGTATGATGAGGGGTCACTATCTATGATGAGGGGGTCACACTGTATGATGGGGGATCACACTGTATGATGGGGGATCACACTGTATGATGGGGGATCACACTGTATGATGGGGGTCACTATCTATGATGGGGGGGTCACACTGTATGATGGGGGATCACACTGTATGATGGGGGTCACACTGTATGATGGGGGTCACACTGTATGACGGGGATCACACTGTATGATGGGGGTCACACTGTATGACGGGGATCACACTGTATGATGGGGGTCACACTGTATGATGGGGTGACACTGTATGATGGGGGTCACACTGTATGATGGTGGGTCACACTGTATGACGGGGATCACACTGTATGATGGGGGTCACACTGTATGATGGGGGTCACACTGTATGATAAGGGGTCACACTGTATGAGGGGTCACACTGTATGATGAGGGGTCACACTGTATGATGGGGGGTCACTATCTATGATGAGGGGGTCACACTGTATGATGGGGGGTCACACTGTATGATGGGGGGGGGGGTCACACTGTATGATGGGGGGGGTCACACTGTATGATGGGGGTCACACTGTATGATGGGGGTCACACTGTATGATGAGGGGTCACTATCTATGATGGGGGGTCACACTGTATGATGGGGGGGGTCACACTGTATGATGGGGGGTTACACTGTATGATGGGGGGTCACACTGTATGATGGGGGGTCACTATCTATGATGAGGGATCACACTATGATGAGGAGTCACTCTGTATGATGAGTGGTCACTATCTATGATGGGGGTCACACTGTATGATGGGGGGTCACTATCTATGATGAGGGGGTCACACTGTATGATGGAAGGTCACACTGTATGATGGGGGGGTGACACTGTATGATGGGGGTCACACTGTATGATGGGGGTCACACTGTATGATGAGGGGTCACTATCTATGATAAGGGGATCACACTGTATGATGAGGGGTCACTATCTATGATAAGGGGATCACACTGTATGATGAGGGGTCACTATCTATGATGAGGGGGTCACACTGTATGATGGGGGATCACACTGTATGATGGGGGATCACACTGTATGATGGGGGTCTCACTGTATGACGGGGATCACACTGTATGATGGGGGTCACTATCTATGATGGGGGGGTCACACTGTATGATGGGGGATCACACTGTATGATGGGGGATCACACTGTATGATGGGGGTCACACTGTATGATGGGGGTCACACTGTATGACGGGGGTCACACTGTATGATGGGGGTCACACTGTATGATAAGGGGTCACACTGTATGAGGGGTCACACTGTATGATGAGGGGTCACACTGTATGATGGGGGGTCACTATCTATGATGAGGGATCACACTATGATGAGGAGTCACTCTGTATGATGGGGGTCACACTGTATGATGAGTGGTCACTATCTATGATGGGGGTCACACTGTATGATGGGGGGTCACTATCTATGATGAGGGGGTCACACTGTATGATGGAGGGGTCACACTGTATGATGGGGGGGGGGTCACACTGTATGATGGGGGGGGGGGTCACACTGTATGATGGGGGTCACACTGTATGATGGGGGTCACACTGTTTGATGAGGGGTCACTATCTATGATGAGGGGGTCACACTGTATGATGGGGGTCACACTGTATGATGGGGGTCACTATCTATGATGAGGGGATCACACTGTATGATGAGGGGTCACTATCTATGATGAGGGGGTCACACTGTATGATGGGGGATCACACTGTATGATGGGGGTCACACTGTATGATGGGGGTCACACTGTATGACGGGGATCACACTGTATGATGGGGGTCACACTGTATGATGGGGTGACACTGTATGATGGGGGTCACACTGTATGATGGTGGGTCACACTGTATGACGGGGATCACACTGTATGATGGGGGTCACACTGTATGATGGGGGTCACACTGTATGATAAGGGGTCACACTGTATGAGGGGTCACACTGTATGATGAGGGGTCACTATCTATGATGAGGGGGTCACACTGTATGATGAGGGGTCACACTGTATGATGGGGGTCACACTGTATGATGAGGGGTCACACTGTATGATGGGGGTCACACTGTATGATGGGGATCACACTGTATGATGGGGGTCACACTGTATGACGGGGGTCACACTGTATGATGGGGTCACACTGTATGACGGGGATCACACTGTATGGTGGGGGGTCACACTGTATGATGGGGGTCACACTGTATGATGGGGATCACACTGTATGATGGGGGGTCACACTGTATGATGGGGGTCACACTGTATGATGGGGTCACACTGTATGACGGGGATCACACTGTATGGTGGGGGGTCACACTGTATGATGGGGATCACACTGTATGATGGGGGGTCAAACTGTATGATGAGGGGGTCACACTGTATGACGGGGGTCACACTGTATGACGGGGATCACACTGTATGGTGGGGGGTCACACTGTATGATGAGGGGTCACACTGTATGATAAGGGGTCACACTGTATGATGGGGGTCACACTGTATGATAAGGGGTCACACTGTATGATGGGGGATCACACTGTATGATGAGGGGTCACACTGTATGATGAGGGGGTCACACTGTATGACGGGGATCACACTGTATGATGAGGGGTCACACTGTATGATGGGGATCACCCTGTATGATGAGGGGTCACACTGTATGATGGGGATCACACTGTATGATGGGGGTCACACTGTATGATGGGGATTACCCTGTATGATGAGGGGTCACACTGTATGATGGGGGGATCACACTGTATGATGGGGGGTCACACTGTATGATGGGGGTCACCCTGTATGATGGGGGTCACCCTGTATGATGGGGATCACTATCTATGATGGGGGGGTCACACTGTATGATGGGGGGTCACACTGTATGATGAGGGGCAGGTACAGGAAGACTAAATGCATCTGCAACCATGGATCCGTTTCATCTGAGGCAGGGATGGGGAACCTCGGCTCTTAAGCTTCGCTTTGGCTGTGCAGGCATGATGGGAATTGTACTTTTGCAACAGCTGAAGGGCCAGTCTCCAGTACTTATCAGCTGCTGCATGTCCTGCAGGAAGTGGTGTATCCTCTTGAGTCTGACACCGTGCTCTCTGCTGCCACCTCTGTCCATGTCAGGAACTGTCCAGAGCAGCAGCAAATCCCCATAGAAAACCTCTCCTGCTCTGGACAGTTCCTGACATGGACAGAGGTGTCATGTCTGCTCATTCCGGCCTTATGTCAACTGGGCGTTCCTACTCAGTGACTGACAGGTATATATGTATGCACATATATATACATATATATATATATATATATATATATATATATATATATATATATATAATGTCGACCAATAAACATGCCTGTCATTTTGACGGTGTGTGAACGTAGCCATATGGTGACTGTGGCCAAATGTTGAAGGGGTCATCTCTGCTAATTTGTCTCCTTCTCCTGATATTCTGCTCATTCCCTCCTATTGATGACAACTCGTTGTCTAGGTTACTGACCCCCACTCTGCTCTAAAAGCATTGGTCTGGCTGGTGTATATTTAGCTATAAAGTTAATATATAAAGACAACGGGGAGATTTATCAAACATGGTGTAAAGTGAGACTGGCTCAGTCGCCCCAGGCAACCAATCAGATTCCACCTTTCATTTTCCAAAGAGTCTGTAAGGAATGAAAGGTGGAATCTGATTGGTTGCTAGGGGCAACTGAGCCAGTCTCACTTTACACCATGTTTGATAAATCTCCCCCAATATCTATATATACACCAGCCAGACCACTGCTTTTAGAGCGGAGTGGTGGTCAGAGCCTATCTGTAAATGGAAACAACTCAAAATGGAGATTTAGGTATAACTGTATACCCAGACGCAACTCAGCTGAAGACCACATACCCGCTGACTACAGGCGATATGCTGCAATATGGTCTGACATACAGTAGCCGCAGTGTAGGTGACGGCTAGTACTGGTGGGAGTGACATACTCTAGATGTAGATGTGTACACAATATGGCGACACTGTGATAACATTACAGGCTGTGGACCTGGTCACTCTGCCAGCCCTATGGGGTCAACCACCCGCCCACACCAGCCTGCATAGTATAGTAACTGTATACCCAGGTTACTGGAGCGCTCTGCACCAGCGCTGTCAGGTAGCAGAGCCTGGATGTAGTGGGAGCTGTCAGTCACTGTATCCACAATGGACCCACAATGGTGGTCTCACTACCAGCCGTGCCATGCCCACTACTGAGGACACTGCACTCTTCTCATCATCTGGAACATTGTTGCGGCTCATGTGGATGGTGGAGGGACCGGGTCCTGCAGTGTTATCACAGTGTCGCCATATAGTGTACACATCTACATCACCACTTCTATCATTACTAGCCAGTCCTATAACACAGAGCGATAACCAGCTCCGAGCTGATAGGTCATCAGCTGATCGTGCCGTTTAATCCCGCCTAAAAATCACCAGCCGCTGGGCGCAGATTGCTATATGTAATAGCCATGCATGACCGATGAATGTATAAAAAAATAATAATAAAGGTTATACTTACCTGTCTGTGCTCCCCGGTGTTCTTCTGCCTTCTGCCCGCTCTCTGCAGCCACTTCTGATTCAGTCTGTGAAGCGACAGGCGGCTCAGCCAATCACCAGCTCAGGAGTCCCAGCAGCAGCTGCAGGCAGAGGCTAGAACACCGGGGAGCCTGGACAGGTAAGTATAACATTTATTTATACACTTAAGGCGAGGGCTGCACTGACATCACTAACACACACACACATACATACATACATATATATATATATATATATATACAGCTCTTGCTCATCCAGACTATCAGGCTGTGTAATACGGCCCTAATATCAGGACGGATGATAATGCTGCAGCTTTCGGGTCGCTCTGTTTGCTCACATGACGTCACTGCTGCCGTCCAGGACGCCCGCGGACAGGAAGGAGTTAATGTACCTGATTGCTGCCCCGGCCGCACTTCCGCCCTCACTCCGGCCTCGCTCGCAGTTTGAATCTCCCGCTCGTGGCCCCGCCCATCTATTGGCCGCCACGCATCACCTTCCAATCAACCACATCGCGGCTTCAAATCTCACCCTCGCCCTGTGATTGGCTGCCACATAAGCCACGCCTTCCATTGTAGGCCATTGGCTTATACACTTGACAATCAAAGCGCGTTGCCCACGCCCCTATCCCTGGAGCGACACACCTTTTTTTCAATGACGCTTCTCCACGCCCATTAGGTCAGAAGCGCCCAGCGATTGGTTGAAGCGCACGCCGCCTGGCCACGCCTCCCAGAAACATTCCATTGGTTTTCCCGACTGTCCGTCCGCACCTCGGCGCGTCGCCATTAGTCCGGAGCCGCAGAGGGGGCGGGGCTTAGGTGTTCCCCTGGGAATTGTAGTTGCAGCAGGAGATCCCTGCCTGCTCTTTTCATGGACGGAGCGGGATGTGAGTGAGGATGAAGAGATTGCAATTGGGATTTAGGAAGAATCCACATTAGCGCCAGTGCAGAGGTAACTGCGGGCCGGCTGCGGCTGTGTGCCGCCTCACCGGAGACAAAGGGGATGCGGGGATTTAGCGGGGTGTGTCGGCTCCTGTGTGCATCATGTGTGGGAATGCGTGCAGGGGTGGGGGGCTCCTACAGATGGCTGCGGCTGCCACACTCATCCTGTTGCTTGTACATTACACTTCCTGGCTGCCCTGCTGCTCACTCAGGGGGAGAACAATAGAGCTCTGGTTGGGGTGGGGGGTCCCCCGGGCCCCTGGGGGTGCTGATCCTGCTGGTGGGGGTCCCTGGGGGTGCTGATCCTGCTGGTGGGGGTCCCTGGGGGTGCTGATCCTGCTGCTGGGGGCCCCTGGGGGTGCTGATCCTGCTGCTGGGGGCCCCTGGGGGTGCTGATCCTGCTGCTGGGGGCCCCTGGGGGTGCTGATCCTGCTGCTGGGGGCCCCTGGGGGTGCTGATCCTGCTGCTGGGGGCCCCTGGGGGTGCTGATCCTGCTGCTGGGGGCCCCTGGGGGTGCTGATCCTGCTGCTGGGGGCCCCTGGGGGTGCTGATCCTGCTGCTGGGGGCCCCTGGGGGTGCTGATCCTGCTGCTGGGGGCCCCTGGGGGTGCTGATCCTGCTGCTGGGGGCCCCTGGGGGTGCTGATCCTGCTGCTGGGGGCCCCTGGGGGTGCTGATCCCGCTGGGGGTGTACAGAGAGGGGACACAGCCCATCCTTGCACCCTGGGAGCAGCACATCCATTAAGAACACTCCTAGATGCTTCCACCTCTCTGCATGGAGTGAGCCCCTTATCCCCTCGGAGACGCCTCTGGATTCTGCTGTCCGTGGACAATGTGTCACACATTGATTGTTCTTTACGACACATTGATCATTGGTCCCGGATCAGCGCCGTCACGTCCACTTTCACCCCTCACACTTGTGCGCCGACGTTTTCTCTGCTTTGTTGTAAATCCTCTGATCCTGTTTCCTGAGCCATTCTCTGCTCCCTGTGATGTGTAGTGATGGAGCTCCTCTCCCTCCTGGCTGATCCTCTCCTCTCCCTCCTGGCTGATCCTCTCCTCTCCCTCCTGGCTGATCCTCTCCTCTCCCTCCTGGCTGATCCTCTCCTCTCCCTCCTGGCTGATCCTCTCCTCTCCCTCCTGGCTGATCCTCTCCTCTCCCTCCTGGCTGATCCTCTCCTCCCCTTTCCTCTTACTTTCTGCCAGTTCTTCTTTCTCTTTTTTTTGTTTTCCTCTCCTGCTGGTTTGGGTGCTCCCCTTGGCTGGTAATGCCGGACCCTCCATAGCCGGGGTCACAGATCTCCCTTCCTGCCACATCAGACTAAAATAGGGTATTTTATGTAATGTATTGTTCTCTGTGAGATGAAGGCGTGCGCCCAGTGTCCTCATTGTGTGCCCCTCTCCTCTGGTGTATAAGGTGCTGCTGTGCGCCCCTATCCTCTGGTGTGTGAGGGGGTGCTGGGCACTCCTCTCCTCTGATGTATGAGGGGGTGTCGGGCGCCCCTCTCCTCTGTATGAGGGGGTGCCGGGCGCCCCTCTCCCCTGGTGCCGGGCGCCCCTCTCCCCTGGTGCCGGGCGCCCCTCTCCCCTGGTGCCGGGCGCCCCTCTCCCCTGGTGCCGGGCGCCCCTCTCCCCTGGTGCCGGGCACCCCTCTCCTCTGGTGTATCAGGGGGTGCTGGGCACTCCTCTCCTCTGATGTATGAGGGGGTGCCGGGCGCCCCTCTCCCCTGGTGCCGGGCGCCCCTCTCCCCCGGTGCCGGGCGCCCTTCTCCAGGCTCTGTGTACATTTATCCATTGATGGGAATGAGCGGAGATTCCATTGAGGACAATGCAGATGACTGGGGGGGGGGGGGTGTACGGCGCTTTGTGTACATTATTTGGTTACATTGTTGCATTGTTTATTTGAGATAATATTTATATATAAGATGACAATGTCACCTGTCAGCGTTTCCTTTATCCGCCAGTGCTGGGGAGTTGTTGCCTTTGTAGCCGTGTTATAACATTCACTTTTACTGCTCTTTTTAATCTATTGCCCTGTTGCATTTCCAGCCCCGAAAAGCCGCCCCCCCCTGCTGACTCCCTGTCTGTGTGAGATCATTGGCGGAGGTGAAGAGAACCATGCAGCTGATTTGGGGAAGGACTTAGCACTCTGTACTGTTAATGTCTGCAATCAGGAGAGGACTGCAGGAGCCAGGGCTGTCACTGCTGCCGCTGCTGTCACTGCTGCCGCTCGGGATCTGGTGCAGGGAATAAGGCCAAGGTTGCTGCATGCTGTCTGAAGCCCCCGGAGCCCCCCATATCCCTCTCACATCCAGTCTCCAGTCCTGTCCCCTCTCCATGGACTGACAGACAAGCGGAGGATTCTAGCACCACCACATTGATCGGAATCTGCACGATCTCTTCTTCAAAGCCCGGGTTGTAGCAGCCGAGCCGGACAACATGACCTCGCCAGCCAAATTCAAAAAGGATAAAGAGATCATTGCGGAGTACGACACCCAAGTCAAAGGTATTGGACTCCATAGACTGTGCCGCTGTATGGGGAGGGGGGCTTGTGTGCTCTGATATAGAGAGCGGTGTAGGATGGGGAGTAGCTGGATGGCTTCGCTGAAGGGCTGGGCGGCCGTGTTAGCTGGGCGGCCGTGTTAGCAGGCCTGGATCTTTCCAGGCAGTAAGTAATGATCAGCCACTATTAACCCCTTTCCTGGTGCAGAGATTTTCCTGATCTGTTTTGCAATCCGTCTTGTGACCGTGCAGGCGGCGTTCTGAATACTCTGCATAATGCGGCGTGTGGAGCCTGGTGTGACGGGGAGTTAACCCCTTCTCAGCTCTCATCCAGGATCACAGTCCTGCTGCTACTTGGGACATTACTATGTTGGTTGTCGGTTTCAGCTTTTACTTCTGTACCATTGTCTTTACTTTATATTCAGGGTTACCTTCTGCGTCGGGGGGAAAAAGTGGTTGGGGTCGTGCTAGGAGGCTTCTTATAGAAATGGCGTCATGAAGAAATATTGGTTATTAGTGCTTTGTATTAAAGGAATAGTTCACCATTTTTTGTTTTTTTTCAATTAAACTGATGCCAGAAAGTTATATAGATTTGTAATTTATTTCTATTGAAAAATCTTCCAGTACTTATCAGCTGCTGTATGTCCTGCAGGAAGTGGTGTATTCTCTTCAGGCTGACACAGTGCTCTCTGCTGCCACCTCTGTCCATGTCAGGAACTGTCCAGAGCAGCAGCAAATCTCCATACACATCCTCTCCTGCTTGGTTCCTGACATGGACAGAGGTGGCAGCAGAGAGCACTGTGTCAGACTGGAGAGAATACAACACATTCTACAGAACATACAGCAGCTAAGTACTGGAAGACTGAAGAATTTTTATTAGAAGTAAATTACTTGATTTAAAGGAGGATTTTTTTTTTTGTGAACTACCCCTTTAAAGGGGTTATCCAGTGCTACAAAAACATGGCCACTTTCCCCCTACTGTTGTCTCCAGATTGGGTGGGGTTTTGAAACTCAGTTCCATTGAAGTAAATGGAGCTTAATTGCAAACTGCACCTGAACTGGAGACAACAGTAGGGGGATAAGTGGCCATGTTTTTGTAGCGCTGGATGACCCCTTAAATTTCAATCGAATAGTAAATGTGTTTGTATGTGTGTTTGTTATGTTGGCGTAGTGGTATAGGGCGTATAGGTTCAGCATGTGTCTTTCTTATGTATTGAGAGATTTGGCCGGTCACCTTATCGCTGGATTTCATCAGATTGCCATAAGCTCAGCCATTAGAATGGGATCAGATGTCGCATCTTATTTACTCGTTGCGCAGTCACATGAGGTACACTGACATCCTGGGGGGTCATTCCGCACAGGATCAGGTGATATTATGGTTTCTCTAGATCAGGGGTCGGGAACCCCGGCTCTCCAGCTTTAGCTTTGGCTGTCCAGGCATGATGGGAGTTGTAGTTTTGCAACAGCTGGAGACAAAGATTCCCAACCCCTGGGCTGGATAAGTTTTATTTATTATCCAGTATACTTTCTGTATCAGTTCCTCGTGGGTTTAAACATCACTGCATGCTGTCATCTAGTAGAAACCTTAAAGGGTACCTGTCGTAAAGCTCCTCTTCCTAGATCGGCTGCGAGGTGAGGCCAGGTCGGGTTGCTTTGGATATGTCCCACACTTTCTGCACTATGCCTGTTCTGAGTAAGGGTGCTTTCACACACACCGGATCCTCAGCAGATTTCACGCTGCGGAATCCACTGTGGATCCAGTGCCTGTTCATCCCAATGAGAATACTGCTGCGTGTATGTAAATTAACCCCCCGGTGGCTGGAGCATACATCGCCTGTTCCACACTCCGGCTTGCTTCGGGGGTTCTCGGCTGGACGTCATGCTCTTCTAATCAGTGGGCATCGAGGCAGCGCACTGATTGGCTGGGCGGGACAAGCAGACACTGGGAACCCCCCGGAGCCGGAGGAGGTGATGTATGCTCCGGCTGCCGGGGGGGGGGGGGGTAATTTACATAAATGCAGAGGGATGTCAATTCTCATTGGGATGAAAGGACACTGGATCCACATCGGATTTTGCAGCGTGGAATCTACTGTGGATCCGGTGTGTGTGAAGGCACCCTGAGGCTGTGTTCACGCAACTTTTTTTGAGGTGAAAATACGGCTTTATTTTGGTATTTGCGACTGTAAATTATGACCATGCTCTTTAGTTACTGTAATTATCTGTAATTATCAAAATATTTTCACCTTCAAAAAAACATTATGTGAACATAGCTTAATAGGCCTTACACACGGAACTTGCTGGCTATGGCCAAGTGTTCCTGTGTTCTCTTTTGGGAGGGGTAGTACATTGGAAAAGAGCTCTGGCTGCAGCTTATTTCTATCTGAACAAAGGGATCGGACAGTGATTTTCCATCATATCTGACCCCTATCTCAACCATCTGAGAGAGCTCCATACACTTTAGATTGATGGTTGAACCCACTGTTTGCAGCGAGAACAGCCGACTATAGTCCTAGGGCCCTTTTAGTTTCCCTCTGGGGACTGGCATGGTTTGGGCGGCATAAAAGTGATGACAGGGTTTTTAACGCTTTAACCTATAATAGCAACCTATAGAACGTAAGCTGTGTAATATACAATGTAGCTTTGTGTGACTTGTAAATCCTAGTCACAACTTCCAGATACCCCAGGCTATGTGCCCAAGGGTAGTATTTTGCCCCTTCTTGTAAATCCTGGCTGGACTCCTAGCAGAGAGAGAGTGAGAGTCCTGATAACCCCGCCCACACCTAGTGATTGGCAGTTTACTTTGCCTGTATGCACACACAGTGATAGTGGGGGAAGCTGTCAATCACTAGATGTGGGCGGGGTTGTCAGGACTCTCACTCTCTCTCTCCTAGGAGTCCACACAGGATTTACTCAGCTTTTAAATCCAGTTTACATAATGTCGCCGAGCTCGGCTTCTCTCGGATACGGCAGAATAACTTGCCGGACAGGTTCACATTAATCTGAAATAAAGCCATTACACAATACATGGCGTGTAGTGCAATACTATAGAGAGGAATGATAAAACGGTAGTATCGCATGCACATATGGTTGTCATGGCCGCTAAGGTGGAGGCGCCATCCATGTCCTGAGAGCGTAGGCGCTGTCCTGTGGTCGCTGCAGTCCCTGACACACACAGTGCTGATGGGGACCGCCGCTATACATCGCCTGTATACTCTGCTGGAGACATGGAGACTTCATCTACTTCTCTCCAAGGTCTAAGGGGCCTAATAGGCAAAGCGATTTCACCTCTTCCTGGCAAATGACGGAACAATGTGGAATTACACTGACCGATTAGTGACTGAATATGGAATTACACTGACCGATTAGTGACTGAATATGGAATTACACTGACCCATTAGTGACTGAATATGGAATTACACTGACCCATTAGTGAATAATTATGGAATTACACTGACCGATTAGTGACTGAATATGGAATTACACTGACCGATTAGTGAATGAATATGGAATTACACTGACCCATTAGTGAATTATATGGAATTACACTGACCCATTAGTGAATGAATATGGAATTACACTTACCGATTAGTGAATGAATATGGAATTACACTGACCGATTAGTGAATGAATATGGAATTACACTGACCCATTAGTGAATGAATATGGAATTACACTGACCCATTAGTGAATGAATATGGAATTACACTGACCCATTAGTGAATGAATATGGAATTACACTGACCCATTAGTGAATGAATATGGAATTACACTGACCCATTAGTGAATGAATATGGAATTACAGGCAACGACTAACAATGATTTTGGTGTCGGCACTAAATCAAAAGCCATGAGCGATTTGTTGTTTGATCCTTCGAAAATTTGAACGATATAATTTTCGCACAATAATCGTCCTGTGTAACACTGGAGAGACTGGATCCCACCTGCACGTGCGGCCCCTGTCCTGCTCCGTTTTCTCTATAATTGTCCCTTTAATACGATCCCCCTCTCTCCATGGGAAACAAACTTCAAAGAGCCTCTCTTTTACAGAATCTGAGTAGCTTCTTTGTATGGCCGAGCTGCGTCTGTTCCGGATCCTCCACAATATATGTAAGGGCATCAGGCAGTTACACGGTGTATATACTATATACTGGTATATAGGACTTCATTTCCCTGCAATGTCGCTGGTTCCTCAAAAAAAAACAATACACCTGCACCTTTGCGTCCTATTACACAGAAAGATTATCCTGCAAAAAATTCTTATTGCTCAGATTTAAACGATAATCTCTCTGTGTGTCTGCAGCAACGATCAAACGACTGGCCAACGACTTCTTTGTATCTCATTGATCACATCTTTTGGGCCGACCATAAATTTGTTGGTGTATGTTCACATTGTTCATTGGTCTTTACGATTGTAACTAATGGCTATGGTTCAATGTATTATGGTGTGTGATTTTTAGGCTGCTCTTTAGGGTGTGTTCACACTGAGGAATCGAAGAGGAAAGTTTTCTGTTTGAAATTTCTTTTTCTTCAGCTCTTGGGGAAATTCAAAGCAAAATCCGCCCAAAGAATTGACATGTCAGTTCTTTAGGAGGAAAGCGGATCCATGGCGGAGCATTCCACCGTGTGAACAACAGAGCCGGAATCCCATTGAACACTACGGGACATTGCTCTGTACTGAATGGTGTGTTTACACAGATTTATCTGACAGATTATTGAAGCCAAAGCCAGGAACAGACTATAAACAGAGAACAGGTTATAAAGGAAAGACTGAGATTTCTCCTCTTTTCAAATCCAATCCTGGCTTTGGCTTCAAAAATCTGTCATATAAATCTGTCTGTGTAATAGCGGCTTTTAGAAAGAAGTTGGCTAAAGCCGCTAATTCCAGCAGGTCCTTTTACAGAAGAGAAAAATCACTACGAAAAAGTCGTTTATGCGATGGTAATATCTGCTGACCCCTGCAAACGACTGAACACGAGTGTTTACACTGAAAGACTTGCACACGATTAACAATTATTTTGAGGTCAGCTCAGCAATTACGACATACGAAATTTTCGTTTATCGTTTGATTATTGCCGCGTTCACACCTGAAGATTATCGCTTAAATTTAAGTAATTTAACAATGTATTGCACGACAATCGGCCTGTGTAAAAGGACATTAAGGCTTATGGGTGCCTCTGAATTGTCTTCGGACAGATGATTCTGGGGAAAGAACCGTTGGGCGTGTCACCTGCCTGATCCTTTTGTTCTCTGAGGGGTAAGCTGCAACCAGAGGAGTCTGCCAGCAGCTTAGTTCTTTTTTTTTTTTTCTCCATCTAAACATGTCATCACTTCACCTAAAGAGAAGGTTTTTCAGGCGGCACGTCTGTGTCAGAGCGGGTGCTCGTAGTAGGAAAAAAATTCCCATAGTATTATGAAAGTCCATTCTCGGCACTCACCATTTTCACGCATTAAAAAAAATACTTTATGCTTCAAAAATACAATGGCAACAGGACATTTCGGCGTCAAGCCTTCAGTTGAGAAAGGCTTGACGCCGAAATGTCCTGTTGCTGTTGTATTTTCTGATGAATTTTCTACAACAAAAAAAACATTTTTTTGAAGCATGAAAATGGTGAGTGCTGAGAATGGACTTTTATATCACTTCTCTTAAGGTCCTATTAAGACAATCTCAGACGAGATCATTAACGTATTACACCGAACGATAGTCGTTACTACCATCGCTTATGCTGCGTTTACACGGAACAATTATCGTTCAAATTTTCGTGATAACAATCGCATCTTCCGTGTAAACCCAGCGAACTTTCAAGCGACGAGCGAGAAATCGGTCATTTTGGTCTTTCAGCATGTTCTCAAATTGTCGTTGGTCGTTTGCTAAAAATTAGCAGATCTTTGTGTAAACAGTCTTTCACCGATTCACCCTATGTGAAAGATGGGCTTAAGCGATCTTAAAAACGATCGCAATATCGATTTTTTTCTAACGATTTTTCTCCACCTAAACGCTGATCTTTATAAAAACCAAATGGTTGCTTCAAAATCGTTAAACGATCGATTTGAGCGAATTATCGCTCCGTGTAAACGCAGCATTACTCCATCTGATCCCAGCAAATGAAGGATCAAATGTGGAATTACAGAGAATGAATAACGATGATTTTGGTGTCTGCACCGAACGATGAACGATTTCTCGTTGGTCATTTGATCTTTGCTGCCTTCACACAAACGGATTATCATGTAAATTCTAACAATATAAGGATAATCCGCACAATAATCGTTCCGTGTAATAGGGGCCCTTAGCATTTACGTGTATTGGGGGGGTGAGAGATGGCTGTCATTTGTATGTGGGTACTTTGGGGGGAATCCTGTGTTTTCCACATGTCCAGCCTTTAGTAAAGGATTTGGCTAATGTATTTATGGACCTGATACTGCTCATAGACATCTACACGAGCTCTGAGGAAGTGTGGGATGGTTGCTGAGGTAAATCTTCTAGGCCCCAGACACGTTTTTTCATTGGCAGGGGTAGCATGAACCGTGTAGCGCTAATAACCATTGCACGATAATTAATACCAATAAATTCAATAAATTTGGATAAAACTGTGTCTAGCTCTCTGTTTAACTTGCTTATATATCTATATTTTGTATGGTTTTATTAGGTAGCGACGGGCTGCCTAGGATTCATGTACTCTTTGATATCAGATGTGTATATGTTATATGTATGTAGTTGGATACTAGTTCCATTAGTCAGCACTTCTTAGGGCCCTATTACACTGGACAGTTATCGTGAGAAAAATCGTTATATTGTTCGAATTTAAACGATAATCGTTCTGTGTGATTGCAGGCAACAATCGAAAAATCGTTTGTGTGTCGTTGATCATTAATTTTAGGTCCAGATCTAAATCATCGTTAATCGTTCGCTGTAATTCCACATTCGTTCGCTCAAGTTCCGTATTTGTTCACTAATCGTTCAGTGTTAATTGCACATTGTTCATTATTCCTTCTGACCCCAGCAAAACAAACGATCATAGTAACGATCGCAGTAACGACCGTAGTAACAATCGTAACGAACAACCATCATTCTGTGTAACATGGTGAACGATTTCAGGTTAACGATAAACAATGTCGTTTGCGATCGTTAGTTGTTAATTGTTAAAAATCGCTCCATGTAATAGGACCCTTAGGGTCCGTTCACACTACGGATTGGACACCGAGTCTGCGGGCAGGCACCTATTCTGCAGTGTGAACAAGCCCTTATTGTTTTTGTTTCCTTTTGTATAAATTTTCTTTTTTTTTCTCTAAATATATAGCTTTTAGTAATTTAGTACGCTTTACTATTCAATGACATGCGTTGCCAAAATAACCTATAGAAACTGGGTGAGTCCCTTCTGGCAGCGAACGTGTTGAATAATAATAATAATAATACACCCAGGTTTGGATGGGTCCAGCCGCACCCACAGCCTGAACACTGCGCCCCATTCAGAATGTCTGCAGGGCGAGGTGCGTGCCGGGGTGTGATGATAAGGAGAGTCCTCGCTGTGTACTCTCTATGTCTGTCCTGATTGATGGACCATCAGACTTGCACAATCTTCCTTAGCAGAAGACTTTTTGTGTTGTTTTTCCTTTTTCCGGCCTATTTCGTGTCTTTTCGATATTCAGAGCTTTTCTCCTCTCTCCGAGCTCTTCTCTGGTCTCCTCCAGTCCGAGCAGCAGAACGTCCCGCAGCTGCATAGCTCTGACCAGAGGAAGCCGTAGAATTAGGCTGTGATTTATTTCTCTTGGCAGCCGGCCTAAATGACTGCATCCATTCATTGCCGGCCCCTTCTCTCCCCCCCCCCCCCCCCCCCCCCCCCCCTCTGCTCCATCTTCAAGCAGTGGTTCCTTTGGGATCATTTATAACACATTCACTTGTACAGATATAGTCTTGCTATCTCCATGGGAGTCCGACTGGATCAGTTTTATGTATAGTCTCTTTTACTACTGTGTAAGGTGCACATACTTACTACATAGGGGGCGGCCATATATAATAATGGACTGGAAAGGGGGTAATCTGCTAGTCTAAGCAGGAAATGAATGGGGGGGTGCTACACAGTCACCCTTCACAAATACACTTTTGGGGTACATTACCAGCAAAAATGTATTCCAACACATACCATGGTGGGCCCATTGAGAATGCGGTTGGGCAGATGTGGAATTGGAAATTTGGGACCCCTTTACTCTGCTTGTTCCTTATAGGACCGGGGACTCTGATTATTAATCCATGGTTCTTTTTCTGATAAAGTGCGGTACTCCAGCAAAAAATTATTTATTTATTTTTTATAAAGTCGACTGGTGTCAGAAAGTTAAATGAAGTCGTAATTTACTTCTATTTAAAGATCTCAAGTCTTCCAGTACTTATAAGCTGCTATATGTCCTGCAGGAAGTGGTGTATTCTTTCCATTTAGAAGAGAGAGGGGTGCACAACAGGAATACTCGGTGCTAATTACGGACGGATTTTTCATCCAAATATAATCCACAAAAGAATCCGAAGCACTCGTTTTTTCATATGCATAAGTGTTTATAAGTTTATTTACAGCGTGCAAAAAGGTAAGGCCAGGAAAATAACAATACTTTCTTTAGAAAGACCATTTTAATGGCTTTATAGCGACTGTGGACGTTTCGATCCTATCCATGATCTTTCTCAACGTGGCTGGGGTATGGTCTGCAGTGGGGCGCTCCTGGCGCTATAATAATAATTCTATTAATAAATAAAATATCCTATGGCGTGTCAAGCGCTGTGACACATATAGGCCATTTGGTGCATTGGGGGCTGTAATACATAATCTACATAATAGATGTAGATTAGTAATTGGTGTGCCCTGCCCTACAGGAACATAATGTAATTTTTAAGAATTTTTGGTGATTTTTCTGTTTTATTAATTTTTTTAATTAAAAATTAGATTCATTTTATTAAATTTCCCCCCTAATCCTGAAATATTGCAGTTTTTAACTAAGCTGTTAAAAAGTAAGTAAGTAAGTAAGCTGTCACTTCCTGATCTGTAAAGATGGCTTTTCTGCAGTCTTTTCATTATCAGGACTGCACTGAAGGGTAACCCCTGCATATATAGATAGCAGAGGGAGAGACCTCTCACTATGGGTCTGTAGGTGAAGCCTACTATCTGGTGATTGGTAACACATCAGCAAACGCTAATCTGAGAAGTCTTGAGAAAAGAGAGGTTTTCTATGGGGATTTGCTGTGGCTCTGGACAGTTCCTGACATGGACAGAGGTGGCAGCAGAGAGCACTGTGTCAGACTGGAGAGAATACACCACTTCCTGCAGGACATACAGCAGCTGATAAGTAACGGAAGACTGGAGTAAATTACAAATCTATATAACTTTCTGACATCGGTTTATTTTTTTTTTTATTTTTTTTTGCCTTTAAATAAGGTGCCCTATAGCAGTAATGAAACATTTTGTTCTTATTTTCTAGAATTTTTTTTCTCCCTGCCCTGTTTAGTTTCGGTAAGCTTGTAAAGTGACTCTTCAGGGAAGGCGAGTTACACTCTCAGTAGGGGAGCTCAGATGGTCATTAACCTCTAAGGTAATCACGTTTCCCAGATTCCAGGCAGGATATTCCCCCCACCTCCTCTAACAATGCCGCAGTGTGACTCCAGCAGCCGCTCCGCTCCGCCGCCACCACTCTCCGCTTACAAATGATTTTTAGATACAAAGTTTTCAGTATCACTGAGCTTTTCTGCTTGACCTAATTATGTAAATTCCACCACAGATAATTCTGGAATTCCACTTACTGCGCGGTCGTAAACGTCCTCCATGGCGGCTGGAATGCAGGACGGCCGCGCTCATTAATGCTGCACGAGACCCATCGTACTCTCAGGGGAGCAGAGTTTTTCCTATAGACTCCATAATGGACTCTCAACTTTTATGTAGCTTACAAAACAGGTCAGATACATTGCGCTGCTTCCTGCTGTGGGATTAAATTGGATTTCAGGCCTGGTTCACACATGTGCGCTGCACGAGAACGGAGAACAGAACCTTGTCAGGAATAGCGGCCAGTAAAGAAGAAACAAATACGAGACTGGCCGCAATTTCTGATGGATTCTCTGATCGCAGAGATTAATGGGCGAGATTCTGGAAGATCCGTGAACAGGCCAGGATCCGTGTTACAAAGAAATAGGACATGTTGTAGCGCGGATCCGCAATTGTGGCACGGGCCACTCTCTTTAGAATGTAGTGGTCTGTGAATTGTGGACCAGTACAGAGGCACAAAGTGATGTCCACCATTGGGTCTGCAATCGCAATGTGTGAATGTAGCCTTATCCAGCATCAGTAATTGTAAGAAATCAGAAGTGGAACATACTGGGGGAGATTTATCAAACATGGTGTAAAGTGAAACTGGCTCAGTTGCCCCTAGCAACCAATCAGATTCCACCTTTCATTTTCCAAAGAGTGTGTGAGGAATGAAAGGTGTAATCTGATTGGTTGCTAGGGGCGACTGAGCCAGTTTCACTTTACACCATGTTTGATAAATCTCCCCCATATGAGTTTTGGCTTAGGCCCCATTCACACGTCCGTAGTTCCATTAGGACTATTAGATTATAATGGCCCCGTTCACATGTCCGTACTTGTATGGGGCCGTGATCGTCCCGCTAAACAAAAGGACCTACCTGCGTTTGTATTATGGATCACTGTCTTCTATGTAGTGGATTGTGAATTGCAGAGCCGCACTACAGACGTGTGAATGGGGCCTTACTGATACAAAATCCTGGCTTTACTGTGTGCCGCTAGTTTCCTGATAATTGAGGGTTTTACCTAATGGAAGTCTCAGCTATCGGTCATTTATGGTGGATCCTGTGGATTATGTCATAAATGCTTAAAGTGTCACTGTCGCTTCATTAAAGTTTTTTGACATGTCGTAGAGTCATGTCAAAAGTTTTGATTGGTCCGGGTGTAAGCGCGGTTCTCTCCCGACTCTGTGTCAAGTGATCAGTCGGGCAAAAATTTTGTATCCGTAATCCTTATATTTTTTGTGCACCAGCAACAAAGGGGAAGGTGATTGTTAAATAAAAGGCGGATGGTTTAAAATAGTCACTCGTCTGTATTTTCAACAGATGATACTAATGTTTCTTTTAAAAAAATTTATGGATCCTCAAAAATTACGGACTGTCCCATAGGCTTGGAACAAGCTGTGCTGCATTTATGGTCCATACTAGAGCCTGTCAGTATTATGGATCCATAAATGTATGGACAGTGTGAACAGCCCGATTGAAATCAATGGGCCCTAAATTCCCCAGTAATTGTGGATCCGCAGTTATAAACAAAACTATGGAATATGTGAATGTGGCCTAATACTTTAAGATGGAATTATTACCCTTTTAATAATAGTCCTCTCTGGATAATATTGGTGGACCTTCCCCATCGACTTCCTTAGGCACTGTGCACATGGAGCAAAAGTGGCGAAATTCTGCGGCAGAGATGCCGCCAGCCTCCCTGTCATAATGAGTCTATAGGAGGCTCCCCTCTACGCACTGAAGAATAACCTATGGGAGCCTCCCATAGACTGTCATTATGACAGGGAGGCGGGTGAATTTCGGCTACTTTTTCTCCGTGTGCACAGAGCCTTATACCTTATCAGGGCAGACAGTTTGTCCCCATGAGAAAAACCTCTTTTTTTTAAACTTTTGTTACATGTAGAAGCTTAGTAGCGTTCACCTGTAAGTAATGTAACATTGTCCTAGTTACACATGGGGGATACATGAGGGCATTGGGTCACAGTGTTGCTCCGCAGAATTATCTGATAGTTAATGTAGTTGTGCAGAAATGGTTGGTATTGTGGCAGGTGTGGGTGGCGACCATTATCAGTTGCCGCAGTGTTGCCGCATAGACCGAACGCCCTAACCTGAGGGCGTCATTTACATAGTCATTATTATTCATATGTATATGTAAATGTAGCCGTGATTGATAGAAATGAGACTTGTTCAGTCAGTTCCATCACACAATTGTTCAGTTACCGAAAGCTCCAGTAACTATCCACAGCTTCTGCTTTATGGACTGTGATGTTCATAGCTATGGATGCCACAGACAACATCACATATATACAGGAGCAGATTTATCATGGGGGTTACAGCAGGATTCCCCATCACTATGCAGGTCCTACACCATATTGACCACATCTATTACCATGCACTTTGCCCCAAATTTTTGAGTCTGATCGTTTGTTTACCGGTGGCTGAAGAAGTTGGATCCTAGAGAGTCCTGGAAAACATTGCTGTATGTGGCCTATGGCTGTATGCATTTTTTCCAGGACTCCCAAAGGCTGCATCCAACTTCTTTAGCCACCAGTAATCAAATGCTGAATGAACGGAATCCGCCACACAGGGAAGTCTATTACAGCTCTTAGCTGTCGGGCCACCATGGCCACAAACCCCTTTATGCCGAACTTTTTCAGAAGTGGTGAGTACAATGTATATCCGCCAATTGTTTGCCCATGTGAGCATTGGTGGAAAGCGTTGATACATTCCACTATTCTGTATATTCTTCAGTACTGTATGAGACCGGTGTGATGCGAATGGTGGCCCAACAGGACATTGTGTGGATGTGCGTTTGTGTCGTGGTATGGTCTCGTGGTGTAGCTGGCGCGTTGGTGTCGTGGTATAGCTGACACGTTGGTGTCGTGGTATAGCTGGCGCGTTACTGTCATGGTATATAGCTCTCATCATCATTGCTTCTTGTACAAGAGTCACAATTCTTCCCTAATTTTATAGACCCTAATATCCATAATGCTTCATATCTATCTATCTCTGTTATTGGTGTGGTGTAGTTGATGGAGCTCGGCCTCAGTAATCTCATTATAGCGTCGGCGTTATGAGGGAGAGATGAACTGTACGGGGTTATTTGTCTTGATTTATGACAGCCGTGGTTTTCGATGTAGATGGCGTCTGGTATTTCACGTTCTTCCATCTGATTATGCTTTTTCATTACTCTTTAATGGGTATCATTTATAACAACTGGTGTGGACAGAATACAGAGCGGTTTCCCATAGCAACCCATCACTTCTCATGTCTCATCTACAGACCTGCTCGGTGGCTACAGGACACTTATATATTAGTACGCTATGTTATATTATTGCATAGACTTAGTATACAGGGTCCTGCTCTCTATGGCTGTACACGTAACACTAAGCACATAATATTATTATATGGAGCTTGTTTATAGGGTCCTGCTCTCTATGAGCTGTATATGTAACACTATGCACATAATATTATTATATGGAGTTAGTAGATGGGGTCTTCTATGGCTGTATGTGTAACACTATGCAGGTGATATTCTTATATGGAGCGGTGTTCTGTATGAGCTGTATATGTAACACTATGCAGGTGATATTATTATATGGAGTTGGTATATAGGGTCTCTATGAGCTGTATATGTAACACTATGCAGGTGATATTATTATATGGAGTTAGTATTTAGGGTCCTGCTCTCTATGAGCTGTATATGTAACACTATGCAGGTGATATTATTATATGGAGTTAGTATATAAGGTCTCTATGGCTTTACACATAACACTATGCAGGTAATATTATATGGAGTGGTGTTCAGTATGAGCTGTATATGTAACACTATGCAGGTGATATTATTATATGGAGTTTGTTTATAGGGTCCTGCTCTCTATGAGCTGTATATGTAACACTATGCAGGTGATATTATTATATGGAGTTGGTATATAGGGTCTCTATGAGCTGTATACATAACACTATGCAGGTGATATTATATGGAGTTGGTATATAGGGTCTCTATGTGCTGTATACATAACACTATGCAGGTGATATTATTATATGGAGCGGTGTTCAGTATGAGCTGTATATGTAACACTATGCAGGTGATGTTATATGGAGCGGTGTTCAGTATGAGCTGTGTACAGCACTATATATACTCCTTCCCCGGCCTCGCTGCCATTACCATAGTGCTGACTTGCTGTTCTGCAGAGCGCAGCAGGTTTATGCTGAATAGTCGTCTGTGATGGGCCGCTTGGATGTTGTTTTGTATCTTGGCAGCGCTCTAACAAACCAGTAGAGAGTGCCATGTGGGAAGAGTGGGGTGTGTGGTAACCATGGCGACAGCCCCTGGGGGTCTCTGGCCTTTGTCCCTGTGACAGCTGCTGACCTTCTGCGGAATTAAAGTCAGGAGGTCAGTGACTGCTGTGGTGCTGGAGGAGGTCAGCTCGGTGCGGAGGGACGGACGTTGCGTCCGGTGCACAGCAGCACAGTTCTCTGGGCTTGTGTGGCTCTGCAGTGCGGCACATAGTAGAGAAGGAGTTAAGGAAATCTTGGGCCCTTTGCCCAGCTGTCTGATGAATTAAAGGCTGTGATTAAACAGAAGGCCGCGTGCCCGGGATCCGCCTGGAATGTGCCTTGTGCTCGCAGGATACCCGCACACTGTCACCGGGCTCTCCGTCTGGACCCTATAGCTTTAACCCCTCGTGTGCCCATCTAACAAACCACGCTTGACCCTTGCAGGTGACTTTATAGCTACCCTTTAGATGACACTGCGTATTTGTGAACGGTATTGGCTTACACCATTGAAGGATATGGCACGGGTGGGGGCGTCATGAATATTTCAGCACCCTGCAGTCACTTTGGGTCTCCGATTTCCTGAATAATCAGGGGGAAGAGATTTGGACTGAACGAGAATTGGGTAAAAGGAACCAACATTGTGTATGTCCTCCGTCCTTCTGTATCAATGCTGTGAGGGGGACATTTAGGTCATCAAGAGGATGGTGCCATGCTCCAGGTTATATACAGAGGTGGGCGCTGAAGTGCAGGGGTCACAGACGTACGACCAGGGCACACCCATTGTTGGTGACAATAAACCAACACTTCTTTGCTTCTCATTGCCAAAGTGTGAAGATCCAAACAAATAGACATTTTATAATGCGTACGGTATAGAGATGAGTGAACCTCAAGCACGCTAGGTTTCATCGGAACAAGAATGTATGGCCTAAGGCTGCCTGGAAATCATGGATACAGCCATAGGCCCAATCCATGTTTTCCATCTTCTTCAGCCACTGCTAATGAAATGCTGCACGTTCTGGTTCGGATGAGCTCTAGCGTTGCTCAGGGTTTTACTCCTCTCTATTATAGTACAATATTTTGGTCGGAGAAGACCTTTGGTTGGTAGTGTCTGCTGGCATGTCACACAAAGTCGGGAAGGTCTATCCAGCATTTTTGGGGTCTGGTGTACAACGCATCCATCGGAGTCCTTTTTGTTTTGCCTATTCAGTAAAAAAAGACTCTGCAACAGAAAAGAGGTTGGTGTGAACACGCCCTTACTGTTTAGAGTTGTTCCCAGATAATGGTACACATACACGTTGAATGTATCTGATCCTTATATTGTTAGAAATCATTCACTGCATGAAGAATCCCTAGGGCCACAAGCGCCTTCTGATCACCTTGTTCGCGTTCTTTGGATGACACACACCAGTTTTATAGACTATTGATTCTGGATCCACAATGCATTACATTGTTTAGCTAAGGATCATTAGTGTGCCCTAAAATCGCTCTTCCTTTGCATCTGCGGGTTAGACCGTCCTATCTAATAATATGCTCCTCTTTCCCGGCATGTGTTCGGTGTCTCTCTAGGAAGAGCGATTCTCCGGTCCCTGCTCTCTGGTCTGTGCTCGTCACACATTTTATTACTGCAGCAGAAAGTGATAAAGGATGAAAGGAGACGCTTCTTCATCTTCTTCTAGTAAAACTTTTCATCCCTCAGAAGAGGGTGCAGGAATCCCAGGCCAGATGACACAGGAGAGCTCTGCAACAAATCCTGGGGCTTTCCATTGACTCATTACGCCTGTGGTTTCTTTCATCTCTCCATTCGCTCTCGTTTTCTTGCATATACACTTACACGTTTTTCCTCGTCCTTCTAAACAAGCTTTTCCCTGCTAGAACCGTCACATCCACTTCCTTAGAAGACGACATTAGGCGTCTCCTATCTAGTCTATATTGTGCGTCTTACTAACATATTGCGTTCTGGCATGTTTGACTTGGCAGGATGCTCCCCTGGAGCTCGGCCTAGGAAACCCTTCTGCCTACACCTCTCCAGGATTCCTTTAGCCACCCAAACTTGTCTAGGATTCTGGCAGGGGAAATGCTGCTCTCAGCTATTTGTGGAGTATGTCTTTTTATATAATCTGACTAAATGTTGCTGGACCTGGTTGTGTTCCGGACATAATATAGCCCTTATGAAGGGGAACATAGTCGTCGGAACAGGTTTTCCTTAAATTTATTCTATGAAAGCCAAAATCTCACTGCGATTGGTGGTGGAAGATGGGTCTAAAGTGGTAACTGTGTAGAATTGTCAGAAGACTTTCATGCAAAGTGCTGCAGAATCTGTTGGCGCTATATAAATTATTATTATTATTTATTATTATTATTTATTATTATTATCCTGTTTTCATCTTTGCTGAATGGTTGAGAGGACATTGCAACCTCGGAGAATACTTAGCAGTCTACTATCTAGTAAACTATTTCAGCTAAACCGGTGGTGCACTTTGAAAAAAAAAAAAAAAGAGCTAGCGCTTATTTTTGGGGGTAGGTCTTATTTTTGGAGAAACACTGTGTACCCCTACACTGTAGCCCCACTCTATATGGTATTAAGCTGCCCTGCTGTATGTCCCACTATTGTCTATACTGTAAGTTCCCCTGTAGTTGGGGCCCCCATACTTTATACCTCACTTCCCCCTCTGTAGTTCTTCCCCCATATTGTATGCAAGTCCCCTCTGCAGTAAGCCTCCCCCATACTGTATACCTCCCACTCCCCTCTGTAGTTGTTCCCCCATACTATATACATTCTTTCTTCAGTGAGGACCCCCATACTATATACCCCCCTCTGTAGTTCTTCCCCCATACTGTATGTACCCCTCTGCAGGTACTCCCGACACTTTACACCTTCCCCCTCTGTAGTTGGCCCATGTACCCTCCATCCCCCCATATTTAATGTCCCCTACTGTGCATCTTCATACCCCTCTTGCCTCCCCTGCAGCTTGTGCTGAGCAGGTGGGGGCGGAGCATAACAAGTCTGGCTCTGATTGGCTGCTGCTCAGCACCCAGTGTCAGGGATCTGGTCAGCTGACTATAACTAGGGCTTATTACTGGAGTAGGGCTTATATTTCAAGCCTGCTCCAAAAAGCCTGAAAAATGATGCCAGGTCTTAGGGCCCTATTCCACCGGACGATTATCGTTTGCATAATCGTTAATGATTAACGATCTCAAACGACCGCTATTGCGAAAGACCTGAAAACGTTCACTCATTTCCATGGGACAATAATCGTTAGTTATGATCGTAATTGCGATAGTTTTTTCTTTGCTATTTATTCGATGCGTTCGTATCTATTGCAAACGACCGAACGATGTCTTATTCAAATATATTCTCTCTGCTCTTTTCGCCTTCTTCAGATCACATTACACGTGTATATGTAACACACAGAATGGAGCTTTATTACACATTTTTCCTTTTAGTTTTCAAAGTGTTATATATAATCACCCTTAGCCGTAACTGTTTGCTGTTTTATAGGGTAACCATTCAAAAAGATTTGCACATTATACAACGCCGTAATAAAGCCACATTGTGCAGCGGAGCTTACAGTCGTATTCCTTTCTACCCCCCTCCCCCAATCCATGTGAAGACTACAACAGAAAGGAGGCTGATTCTACTGCAGCTGTGTGACACTGACATGTATTGTGGAGCATCAAGGCCTATTGTTCTCTCTATGAGATAAAACATGGCACCGAGGAGACGTTCTCAGAGCCGCTGGTAGATGTAGTGATTTTTCAATGGATATTCCCGATAAGAAATCCTTTCTGATAAGCTTTTTTTGTATGATCAAATGTATTGGATTGAATTCTTTAAAAAAAAAAAAAAAAAATCCCATTCTACTGCTTATTGATTGGAAGCCGGGGTGTGTTTTTTTTTTTTTTTTGTTTTTTTTAATCAGACAAGCCATAGAATATATTTTACCGTCGGATGGACCAAACCATACCAGTTAAAGACTGTTTTTGGATTGATTTTGACCAGTTGTATCCTTCCCATGGTTCAGATGAAAGATTATCAGGTCATTTATAGTTATTACAACAATTCATCAAGGGGTATTCCAGGAAAAATTTAATTTTCCACTTTCCTAAAGATAGGGAAAAAGTAGGAGACCGCCAAGGGGGTCCAACCTCTGCATCCCCTGGCGATCTCTGTGTCGGGTCTCGTCTTCTGTACTATGAATAGAGCTGCAGGTACGGCACGTGACCCCCTACTTAAATCATTCCTATGGAGCGACAGAAAGAGGGGAGTAAGCCAGAAGAGCACTCTACTTGGCTCTTTCCGGCGCTCCATATGAATGAATAAAGTAGGGGGTCACGTGCCGTACCTGCAGCTTTATTCATAATACAGAAGCCAGGGGCCCAATATGGAGATCGGTGGGAGGTACAGAGGTCGGACCCCCCGGAATCTCCTACTTTTTCCCTATCCTTTGGATAGGGGAAAAATAATTTTTTGTTAGAAAACCTCCTAAAGGCAATGTTCATGATGGCCGTTATTGATTGGCCAATATTTAAATACAAATAATGCTTGTTGTTCGCATAATAGCAGCCGTTGTTTTAACGTAACTGCTGTTACTCGTCCCTAAATGATGGCCGTCCAATAATAACAGCCGTCATTTTGACAGTGTGTGACCATAGCCCCAGTCCATTGATCTTTGTTTTTGTGAAAATCTACTATTTCGTAGCCTATCGGTGCTGTGCTTTTCAAAAGTTACTTAAGGTGGATCCTGCAGCGAGACGGAAACCCAGAACAAGGAGCCTTTATGGTAATGTTTTTCCTCTCCTATTTGAGAGACAGATTAAACCCTTGAAAAATGACAGCTGTTTCTGCTGCCGAGATTTCCTCACTTCTTTCCTAGTGAAACAGGGAACTGACTTTGGCAGAGAGCTGACCAGTCAAAACACACACCGCTTGTAATTTAAGATCTCTCCGTTCCAGGCCTCGGTCTTTATAGAAGGCTGGCTGTATATGGATTTCTAGAAAAGTTGGCTTCAGATATCCAGGACTTCTTACTCTGATACTGAACGGGATCCCTGGCGTGCTATGATCAGCCAATCGCCAATTCTTTGCTAAGTCATCACAGTGGACTTCTCTTTTCTCGTCTCGGGGACTGGCATTACAGACATGTGGAGTTGTCACACAATCACGTGGGCAGTCGTGACTCCATAGACACATGAAAGCTGTGTATTCTTCTTCTCAAGCATAAATGTCATGAATGATATCTTTCTATATCTTGCTCTGAACAGTCCCGCTTTCCTATGGAGCTCTGTCTAATTTCACCTTCTTGGTCACATAGGGGTACTCTGTATGTCCTGTCCATACTGCTGTATGTCCTGCAGGAAGTGGTGTATTCTGCTGCTATCTCTGTCCATGTCAGGAACTGTCCAGAGCAGCAGCAAATCCCCATAGAAAACCTCTCCTGCTCTGGACAGTTTCTGACATGGACAGAGGTGGCAGCAGAGAGCACTGTGTCAGACTGGAAAGAATACACCACTTCCTGCAGGACATACAACAGCTGATAAGTAGTGGAAGACTGGAGATGTTTAAATAGAAGTAAATTGCAAATCTATATAACTTTCTGACACCAGTTGATTTGAAAGAAATTTATGGTGGAGTTCCCCTGTCATGGGATGCTAGGTAACATGTTACTATGTTTTTAGGGTCGGACAATACCCATGCAAACACTGGTAGCACATAGAAACTCCGTGCAGATGTTGCTATTTAAACCCACAACCCCAGTGCAGGGCTAAGAACCGTTCAGCCACTGTGTAAGGCCTTTAAAGTAAAGCTATTTCTCCCAAAGTAAAGGTGTAGGGAAAAAAAAAAAAGTTCACAACCTTAAAATGTAGGTTTTTTTTATCGGCACATCCCCCTTTTGTACAGGAAGATGCGTGGCCATTAGCGATAACGAAGAGTTGTGTGTGGAAGGAGAGTTAACTGATTAACCCCTTCTTTACTCATACAGTGCTCTTTATTCATACAGAACACCCTACCTACCTTATTTTTGGGCTGTGGAATCCTCTGTGTTTCAGTTCTTACTTATGGGTAAATATTGCTTTGATATAGGAGATTTCGATTACAAACACATTCCTAGAACAAATGATTCTCATTTTCACTGTATAAACACAATATATGTGGAGACAGATACTATCCAGTCCAGCAGTTTGTCTCTAGATTGTATTAAACCCCTATTACACGGGGCAAGGGAGAAGGAGTGCTTGCTTTCTACTAGTTCCCCGCTCGCTGCTTGCACCGGGTGGGGGTGGATCGCTAGGCAGCCTGTAGCAGATAGCAGCGGTCTGCTGCCGCCGCTCCTATTCCATGGGGTGATGGCAGCAGATTGCTGCTATCTTAGCTGCTTGTCTTTCAACATGTTGAAATCGTTCATATCAGCTGATTGTTGTTGATTATTATGATTATTATTATTATTATTATTATTATTATATTACTATTGTGTTACTATCTAGATTCTAGACTGATCTCCCCATGGCTCTATTGAGATGTGACGCCAGGACGTTGGTTCTTTGATACTTACTGTGCTGCCCATTAGCGTGAATAAACGGATTGCAGAATAACCTGATCTATTCCTCTAATATTATAAGTGATATATGAGGTTATGTATAGTCCTGTCCCTAGGTCTGTATAATAATATGCCTATTCTGGGCCGCTCCCATCCATTCTGCCGTGTTAATAAGAAGTGAGGATGCGGCAATCTTGTTATCAGCTCTGGTACCCGGGAAGTGTAAAGGTTTCCATGGCAACCTCCTTCCGCTCCGAAGATGCTCGGCAGCTGAGACCGGAGCGTGCTGAGGCGCCGACACCTATCTGCCATGCTGCAGTCACCTCCCATGTGAGCACAACTTGCCTGGAGTACAGGAGACGCGCGCTCCATCCTCCCCTCCCCCATTAATATCCCAAAGCGCAAGGAGAAGAAAGGTCACGTAACCGAGACGCTGCTGGTGTGCGCAGATATCACTGGGGGCTCATTGTACTTTAAGTATTTGTGGCCAAAACCTAGTAGTGCGTCCAAAACGCATGAAAACGTGCAAATCTTCCACGGGGAACCTTCCACCCTCCAGCTGCTGCAAAACTACAACTCCCATCATGCCTGGACGGCCAAAGCTTTAGCTTTGGTTGTCATGTAGCAGTGTCTGCGTTGTTGCATGGCAACCATAAGGTCACCGTTCAGAGAGGAAACCAGGAAGTGATCAGATACATAGGGGAGACATTTGGGGCAGTAATTTTTTAGTTACAAAGCTTATATTTCTACGCCTTTAAGTGCTCTTCATACTGGCATATAAAACACCAGTCCTTATCATGCCGCTTCATTGTCTTAAAACATATATTCATACTCCCTCATGATGTGTATCTACATTACATTAGGCTTGGCCTGGAGCCCCTTTAATAAAATCTGGGCTGAGTTACCTGGAAGGGAAATACATGATTATTTCCGATGCTTGGACGTCCATATTTCATGGTGTGGTGATCAGTCAGTGTCACCTGCCAGCACTAGATTCTGCTTAATCCGCAGGCTAGCTAAAAATCTAATGTGTTAGCAAGCCTTAAAGGGAATTTATCATCAGAAAATGACCAATTGTTTAAAGCAATCACATTCACTTTAAGTTTTACATATGAATAAAGCCGTGCTCTGGTTTCCGCACGTGGCGCCAGTCTATTACTGAGCATGGGCCGGCCCGCCTCCAGTGGTTCACTTCCGGCCGGTGCTTGGTAATAGATTGGCGCCATGTGCGGAAATCGGACCGCGCAAAACTTAAAGTGAATGGACAGATGTTATATTCGCTTTAAAATCTACTTGCCCCTCCACTCACTCCTGGTCCTGTTACTGCCCAGCAGAAATGCCCCTATGATGTCACCGCACCCTGTGCACGAGGACCCTGCGGCCAGTCATCACGACATCAGCAGGGTACCTCCGGGGTAGTCTGGAATCCCGACATACAGGAATTTTTACTTGTCTACAGTAGAACTTTATGTTCCTTTTTCTTCTTTGTATAGTGACTTATCGGTAGATTATATGGATCTAACCCGCTCACGGTTCCCCTTTAAGGTGAGGTTTAAGTGATTGACAGAATAGCTTTGATTTTACAATACAAATTCTGTCAGGGTGACAAATCCTTCTGTGACTATTGCTTATAGCTATATAACCTCTTCATCGTTGGTCGGTCTGTGTTTTACCCTTCTCTCTGTTTTCCTTCCATATTTTGCCGGCAGCCTACTTGCTTTAGATCAGGATCACTTTGCCTCGTTCTATTTCTGCCTGTTAAGAGTGGCAGCAGATGGTGATGGGGAAGTGACCATGTGCCAGACACCGCAGCGCCCACACCCCACCCTTCTCTCTAATCCGTTCCCTTCCTCGCTGTCGTATAGCTCAGCACGAGCCGCAGCCGTATCCGACGCCCCCTTCTTCTCCCTCCGCTGCCTGTAAGGAAATGACACTGCTGGAAATGACATTTATAACATTTTGTGTACAGCGCTTTGAAATCCTGTTTGAGGAAATGGATCATATGATACCGACTGTACAGTCAGTGACTGACAAAAGGGAAAACAAAGGCCCGGATGTATTGTTTGCCTATAACAACCAATCACTGTGCAGGTTCCATTCTACCAGAGCTCGCTAAGATATGAAAGCTGCGCTGTGATTTGTGCAGCCATTTAAATACATTGGTTTCAGCTGCACATCCCTTGTTTAGGAACCTACTACACGGGACGATTATCGTGCAAATTATCGGTATATCGTTCAAATTTAAGAGATAATCACTTTGTGTAAATGCAGCAACGACCCCCGAGAAATTGTTTGTTTGATGCTGACACCAAAATCATTGTTAATCGTTCGCTGTAATTCCACATCGTTCCTTCATTTTCTGGGATCAGATGGAATAAATGATCGTAATGAACGACTATCATTCTGTGTAATATGGTGAACGATTTCAGGTTAATGATCAACAATCTCGTTTGCAATTGTTAAAAATTGCTTTGTCTAATAGGGCCCTCTTACACGGAGAGATTTATCTATCAAAATATGCGATCAGCTGACCAGTGAGCATTCCCACTCCTTGGCTGATCACTAACACACGATCACACGGACCGAATAAGCTTTTCTAGCAACGATATTCGACTCATGTAAAAGGGACTCCTCTTTTAAATTGTACAGAAGTTTGGATCTGTGTATATCCCTAGTTTACAATTGCCCCTTTAAGGGTGCGTTCACACGTACAGGATCTACAGATTTGAAGTTGCAGATTCAAAGCAAATCTCTGTCATCAAATCTGCGCCAGATTCTGTACGTGTGAACGCACCCTTAGGGTAGCTTCCCACGTACCGTATCGCAGTGGATTTACTGCTGTAGATCTGCAGCAGATCTGGCTAAGTGAATGAACACAGTGCGGATTTAATGCTGTGTTCGTTCATTTAATCAAATCTGCTGCGATACGGTACGTGTGAACACACCCTTAAACAATAAAGCTGCAGTGTCTTTTCATAAAGAGGAACTATCGGCAGGTAAGTTGAATCTAACCTACTGATAGCCTCCTCCTCGGTGCCCTGTTTGCAATAGGATGCTATGTCTTTTACCTTCTTCCTCAGCACCGTTCCTGTGCTGTTAGCAGTGTAATCCTCAGTCTGGAGCACCGTTAGGAGCACTGACCTGTCTCCAGTGCGCAGCTGGCCCACTCCATTGCTTATCATGAGAAGGAGCAGGCTGGATCGGCACTATGTGAGCGGGGCAGCGCTCCTAACAGTGCTCCAGACCGAACATTACACTGCTAACAGCACAGGAACAATGTGAGGAGGAAGGTAGAAGACACCATGCTCCTTGGTGCCCCATGCGCAATAGGGGACTATCAGCAGGGTAGATTTGTCTAACCTTTTGATAGTTCCCCTTTTAAAACTACTTTCTAGGTCTTGTTCGGCAGGAATGGAAATAGTTACTTTAACATTGATGCATGTATTGGGGGCATTAGGTATTCAATATAGGCTGAGCTGGAGGCCTCAGGGGGTAAATATAAGGTGTAATAGGACATCCGGGTTCATGGTCCAATCGCCGTGCCCCCCCGCAGGGAGGAGAAATAGAAAGAAAATTGAATCTCTTGCTGCCGAGCCCTTGGGCAGCCATAGCTACCATGTCACTTATTAATGACTGGAATAACCTGTGAAAATTATCATTATTTTTTGTCTGGTAAGGAGCATTGAGAGTCGCCCAGTGACTAGATAGATGCCGCTCAATCCATGGTTGTGCCATCAGTTAGCAGTTCCTGACTCATCTGATCTGTATACTTAGATTGGTCAGACACGAATGTTATTTGAGGTTGGCAGATTAGAAGCCGCTTATCTCCCAGGGAAACAATAAAATCCAGCCTGTCACATCCACATTTCCCTCAATATTAGACTGGAAGACTGTTTAGCAGACCCCAGAGAGTAGGTACAAAGTAATCTGGATCCACCATAAAAATGGATGATTATGGGCAGCTTAAATAGAATTTTTTGAGATCTACTGGTGTCAAAGTTATACAGATCTGTAAATTACATCTACTTAAAAATATCCAGTGTTCCAATACTTATCAGCTGCTGTATGTCCTGCAGGAAGTGTTGTATTCTTTTCAGTGTGACACGGTGCTCTCTGCTGCCCCCTCTGTCCATGTCAGGAACTGTCCAGGGCAGTAGCAAATCCCCATCTGGACAGTTCCTGACATGGACAGGTGGCAGCAGAGAGCACTGTGTCAGACTGAAAAGAATGCACTACTTCCTGCAGGGCATACAGCAGCCGATAAGTACTGGAAGACTGTACATTTTTAAATAAAAGTAAATTATGAATCTATATAACTTTCTTACACCAGTTGATTGAAAAACAAGGTAAACAGTTATCCTTTCTTTAGCTCCCATGGTACTGTGTAGTGTCTTCTAACCAAAGAAACAATGCATTTCTCACCTATTTTATCTGTCCCTATACTAGCGGAATGCACATCCAGTCCCTGGTATTCAGGACTGGAGATTGCCCCCATTCCTGTAGTCTTTTATAGTCTGTTTTACCCATTAGCCCTTAGAGCCCCACATTGAGGTTAATGGGACAGGGCTCCTTGTTAGAGGATGAATTGGTGGAGTCTGCAGAGCTCCAGCTAATTGTTTTATGGGTCATTTCCTGCTGATGAGTCTCTAGGGAGACCCCGGGAATCCTCCCTTCTGGCATGGAGTCCCTGGGTAGTGGAGAAGAGGTCAGTGCTGTCACCTGGCAGGCAGCCTCTGCTGTTCACAAGCAGGCGAGAAGATGCCGGGGCAGCTGCTAATGGCTGTCATCTCAAGCACATGGACAATATGCCTGCCACCATTAGGGTTTACCCACCCAAGTGTTAATTTCTATCTCTCCGGGTAATTACTCTCTAGTGACTACTAAAACACATTATTATGGAAATAACACTTATTCTATGGAAACCGGGAAGAAAAATGACTTGTTGTCCTAAACCCTCCCAGAACAAAAAGCATCCCTGCCACCGCCGATGAGGATGGAGGAGACGGGGCTCGGAGCAGGGGTAACCCGTATACAAAGTAACACAGCCATCACTACCCATATATATCCCAATGATTTCCCAGGGGATGGGAGTCTGTGATAAGAACATTTTTTTATGTTATGATTTTAGGTTAATTTTATGTTGAATCATTAAAAAAAAAAAACCAGTGCAGGAATAATGGGTTGTGGTATTGTTCTTCTGTATTCTGTGTCCCAGTACTGCGTATATGACCTGATGGGCGGTCCCTTTTTTGTATGTTCATTTTTATTTTACTTTATTTATTTTTAGTACTGAATCAGGTGTATTTATATCATATACCAAGCTAGTTTAAAAATAATAATAATTAAATATATATATATATCCACATACATACAGTGTGTGTACACCATCTATCTGTGTGTGTGTATATGTGTGTGTGTATATATATATATATATATATATATATATATATATATATATATATATATATATTACTATAAATAGACAAAAGTATAACATTTTTAAAATATATGACGCCTGCCTTATTATATAGAACAGTAGGTTAGGTTTACACACAGTAAAATACCAAGATGCAGCCAAAATTTCCCATTGACTTCAGTTACATTGAAAATATGGCCATGTTTTTACCTCAAAATTACAGACGTATTGTAATTATTTTACTGTGTATGAATATTAGCTTTAAAGGGGTGTTCTCACCTCAACTAACCTATACTAGTTATACTATAATATACTATACTATAAGTGTACTAGTTATACTTGCAGGGCTCGTGCAGTAAAATATTTTTGCATATACAATCATTTAGGAAGCTCCTCCTCCTGATACGCTGCTTTTTCTTCTCCAGCTCGTTTTCTAGGTTACCGACCACCGCTCTGCTCTAAAACCAGTGTATATATAGATATAATATACATATTCATATATTATACCGTGTATAGATACAGGGCCGGCTCCAGCTTTTTGTGGGCCCTTGGGCGACAGAGCCTCGGCGGGCCCCTTTGAGGAGCAAATCATGGAGAGACAGGCGAGGAAAGATTTGCAGCAGAAGAAACATGCGGCTGCTGCATATCTTTCTCCTCCTGTATCTCCTGATCTCTGCAGTAGTCAGGACTCTGGAGGAGTCAGACCCAGTCACAGGATTATATATATATATATATATATATATATATATATATATATATATATATATATATATATATATATATATATATATATCATGCTGGTGCTGCTAGTTCTCTAGTATACAGCTCCTCCTGTGTGTGTGTGTGTGTGTGTGTGTATATACATACACACACACAGAGCAGGAGCTGTATACTAGAGAACTAGCAGCACCAGCATTATATATATATATATATATATATATAATATGAACATGGTGAGACCTCTAGTTCTCCTATATACAGGCCCTGCAGTGATATACAGTGTGTGTGTGTGTGTGTGTGTGTGTGTGTGTGTATATTATATATATATATATATATATATATATATATATATATATATATATATATAATATACACACACACACACACACACACACACACACACTGTATATCACTGCAGGGCCTGAATATAGGAGAACTAGAGGTCTCACCATGTTCATATGATAGATAGGAGATAGGGAAATAGATAGATAGATAGATAGATAGATAGATACAGATATCTAGTTGTTTTGTGTATAGAGGTCCTGCTGTAATATCTCTCTATATATATATATATCTATATATATATATATATATATATCTATATATATATATATATATATATATATATATATATATATATATATATATATATATACATACTGCTGTAATAGATATATATATATTACAGCAGGACCTCTATACACAAAACAAGTAGAAGAACCAGCACATACAGGACACTTAGTTTGCAGAGCCTACCTGCTGCCCTCTATCAGGTCATGTGTCCGATCACATGACCCGTGACATCATCAAAGGTCCTTCAGACTCAAAGGTCCTCTTTCCTACTCGGCTGTAGGGAAGATTTGTGATGGAAGACAGGTGCTCGGGGGCCCCAGTATGGATCGGCGGGCCCCTAACTGTCACATGCGGCCTCTAGGGGCCCAGTCCCCTTTGTTACTACACTTTTTTTTCTTTTTTACTAACAAAAAAAATGTAGTAACAAACGGGAGTGGGCCCCTAGAGGAGCTGGGGGCCCCGGCATTTGCCCTACTTAGCCGGGTGCTGACGCTGGCCCTGTATAGATACATCTCACTATATCTAAATATACACCAGCCAGACCACTGCTTTTAGAGCAGATTGGTGGTCGGTAGCCTTGACAATGAGCCGTCAACAATGGGAAGAAAAAACAATGGGAAGAAAAGAGCAGCGTATCAGGAGAAGGAGACAAGTTTTGCTAAATGAATACATTTTACTAAAATATTTCACTAGACGAGTCCTACAAGTATAAAGTATATTAGTTGAGATGAGAGTACCCCTTTAAAAGGAGAGTGATCCCTCTTTTTCATATGTAGGACCACAGGCCGGTACACACAGCTCTCTGCACTTACTTTAGCATGTTACCTTTCATCATGTTGTCTGCGATCTGATCAATTTTCCTGTCCCATTGCAGTGAAACTGATGATGGCCGGGTGACGGGTGGACAGTGGGCTTCAGTATGGCTGTGACGGGTGGATAGCGGGCTTCAGTATGGCTGTGACGGGTGGATAGTGGGCTTCAGTATGGCTGTGACGGGTGGATAGTGGGCTTCAGTATGGCTGTGACGGGTGGATAGTGGGCTTCAGTATGGCTGTGACGGGTGGACAGTGGGCTTCAGTATGGCTGTGACGGGTGGATAGCGGGCTTCAGTATGGCTGTGACGGGTGGATAGCGGGCTTCAGTATGGCTGTGACGGGTAGATAGTGGGCTTCAGTATGGCTGTGACGGGTGGATAGCGGGCTTCAGTATGGCTGTGACGGGTGGATAGCGGGCTTCAGTATGGCTGTGACGGGTGGATAGCGGGCTTCAGTATGGCTGTGACGGGTGGATAGTGGGCTTCAGTATGGCTGTGACGGGTGGATAGCGGGCTTCAGTATGGCTGTGACGGGTGATAGTGGGCTTCAGTATGGCTGTGACGGGTGGTTAGTGGGGTTCAGTATGGCTGTGACGGGTGGACAGTGGGCTTCAGTATGGCTGTGACGGGTGGATAGCGGGCTTCAGTATGGCTGTGACGGGTGGATAGCGGGCTTCAGTATGGCTGTGACGGGTAGATAGCGGGCTTCAGTATGGCTGTGACGGGTGGATAGCGGGCTTCAGTATGGCTGTGACGGGTGGATAGCGGGCTTCAGTATGGCTGTGACGGGTGGATAGCGGGCTTCAGTATGGCTGTGACGGGTGGATAGTGGGCTTCAGTATGGCTGTGACGGGTGGATAGTGGGCTTCAGTATGGCTGTGACGGGTGGATAGCGGGCTTCAGTATGGCTGTGACGGGTAGATAGCGGGCTTCAGTATGGCTGTGACGGGTGGACAGTGGGCTTCAGTATGGCTGTGACGGGTGGATAGTGGGCTTCAGTATGGCTGTGACAGTGCTTGTCACTCACAGCACATGGGGCATTGTGAGGGAGAGGGGGTGCTGCAGCACCGCGGGCATCATCATTGGCACAGCCCCTCCTCTAGGACTAGACAGAAAAGGCATTCTTATCAGAAATAACTCAATACAAGGTAACATGAAAGTACAGTATGGTTTAGTGAGCTGTGTGAACCTACCTGTGGATTTATATGTGCATAGGCGGTGTTCTTTTCTGAATAAAGGGGAACTCTGGTTAAGAAAAATGCAGTCCCCGCCCATAATCTAAGCTGGTGTGTAATGGTTGGTTTGTCTGCAGCACATCCTGACTCACACCCCGATGCTGCTGAAAATCCTCACTGCCTGCTCCACTCTGTCTCCACTCCTCTGTCCTCCCCCTCCCCTCTGAGACATGATCACATGATCTGTCTAATCTGTTGCCACGCAACCTGTAGCACCTCATCTGTAATCCCACCCACCACTGACATTACACAGTGATCACCTGACCGATGATGGGTAAACAGCAGCCTCTCCTGAGTAGTACAGGGGAAAGGAGACACTGTTTCATCTATCTCTAAACTATGTTGATGGATGGATAGATAGATAGACAAATAGATATTGCGTTTACTGTGAAAAGCAGAAGCAGATGGAGCCAGTGATGGGCGGATACTACAAGACAGGGGTGGGTACTCAACAGTTGCTCTCAGATGCAATGCATGCTGGGAGATGTAGTTTCCCAGGGGTAGTGATGTAAAACTGCGATCATTTGTAAAAGCTTAAATCTAGAGCTAGGAGCAGCATAGACAAATGGGAAAGGTGTCAGTCGGTGGGGGATCGGATCGGTGAGTGCACCTATATGCTTTTTGAGCATTGTATATTTTTTTTATTTTTTTTACTGAGATCACTGGAGTTCCCCTTTTAACTATCACTATCTGTGCCCGGCTTCTAATAAAGAAAAAAAATGTTGGAATGTCACCAAATGGTGGTGGTTAATAAGTATGCAGCACTTTATGGTTGTGTTTGCACCTGAGACCTCATGGGTCGACACCTTTTAGCCATTTAGTGACATTAGTGGCAGAAAGTGAGAGTTCAGCAGCCACAATTGTTTTGGATTAGTTCCACCTTCCATTCCGCACGTCACACTGGTGGAAATTCCTGTTATTTTACGACTAGAGATCAGTGGAACTCTTCACTTTCATCTTCTAAGAGCGGATTCTGCTTTCTGAGTCCAATAAAGAATCCGTGACAGAGCAGGTGATATAATAAAACCTTTTATAGATTTCCCATATGGAATATAAAAGTAAAGCTCAGTGCGGCCAGGACGTAAGGCGGCAGCCATAAACGACAGGACTTGTTGTCATACTGTGATAACACATGGTCCTGGGGATGCAGAGGACCAAACAAACCTCTGCTCTTCTTTTTTTTTTTTTTTTTTTTTTTTTTTTTTTAGCATAGAACAAGTTAATCTAGAAAAAGGCATTGCTGCTTTTGGTGTAGGAGACAGTAGGAAGGGGAAGGGGTCTGCCGCCCTGTAATTACAGGCGGCTCTGATGTCTGCCGTGCCAAATTAGACTTTGGGAGGGAACAACTTCTCTTGTCTAAAATTAGAGATAATTTGTCTGGTAGAAGTGGCTGAAAGGTTTGTGCGTCCCTCCGATGCGGACGGGCCACCTTTAAGATGAGGTATGGGTTGGGGGGGGGGGGGGGGTATGTTTTGTGTATTCCTCCTCCTTTTATTACACTAAAATGTATTCATGCCGGTGGGAAGAAGCTGGAAACTAGATGCTTCCTCATTTTGGAGGGATAAAGGGGATTATACGACTCATTCTCCCACCCATCTTGCTAATGTCATACTGAAACCAGAAAGAGCCATGATTTGTCACTTAAAGGAGAAGTCTGGCAAAAATGTTTATTAAAGTATTGTGACGTCACTTCCGGGATAACATGGTGACGTCACTTCCGGGATAACATGGTGATGTCACTTCCTGGATAACATGGTGATGTCACGCCCCGACTCCCAGAGCTTTGCGGGCTGTGGCTGCTGGAGAGGATGATGGCAGGGGGACACTGAGGGATACAGGGCACTGGAGGGACACTGAGCATCCACCTGCCATCATCCTCTCGAGCAGCCACAGCCCGCACAGCTCTGGGAGTCGGGGCGTGACATCACCATGTTATCCAGGAAGTGACATCACTATGTTATCCAGGAAGTGAAGACTTGATGCAGTAGTAAGTGCAGGGAAAAAAGCACTTTGTGAGCATTTCCCGTAATAAGTGTATATTGGAGATTTGTATAACTTTTTACAACAATACTTTAATAAAATTTTCGCCGTACTTGTGAGATCTGCAGCCAAGTTGTCTTTCTATAACTGGAGAAGAAAAGGTAAATGAATGGGCAGGTGTGTATGGACAATACTACTGCATGAGGTGGACGTATCCAGGCCGAGCGGTGAGGGCACCGAGTTCATTCATTGCCTTAGGCGAAATGTCTAAGATGTGAGCAGCCCCAGACTAGTCCTTACTATTTTACATATTTGTGATGCCTGACTCATTTCAAGATACTCAAAGTAATGGTGTGGGTTTTTTTTTGTTTTTATCTCCTAATATGTAACAAAGTAAAAGGCACATGTATTTGTTCCTAAAGTGCCCAACTAATACCTATGCCTTATGTTCCCTGGTGGTGTATGTGTGGGCAAGGTTCCTTTTCCCGTGGTATCCCACCCTGGGAGAAGTTTAAAGGGAATCTGTCACTCTGTTTAACTAAAACCCTAAAATTTCTTTCCTCTTTGTCCGAACACGTTTGTAAACGTCCATAAGTTTGGATACGTAGATGTAGGACATCATTGATGATCCTGCCATTCAGGTGCATGTAATTCAAAGGCTAAAACAGCCCGCTAGCCTTCGTTTTGAGATCCTGACCACTTTGAGCTGCTGCAAGCAGACCAGATGTGGCTGGGGGGGGGGGGGGGGGGGTTATAGATAGGTGGGACCCACATCTGTAAGACTTTCATAGTGTATTTTAGTATCATACATATACTTTTAATTGCTCTTCTCTCATCTTGGTGCCAGATGGTACCAGATACCAAAGGACATTTTCAAAAAACATTGAGTCCATGCATCATTTGGGTATGTTCTGTTGAATATACAGCCTTTTTGCTACTCAGTGTATATGAGTGGGTGTTACAAGCATACATTCTGGTTGCAATACCAGACATTCTGGTTGCAGATATGAGTGAACCTCAAGCACGCCCTGGTTCTTCCTAACCTGAACATCACATTCAGCTACTATGTGCCTCCAATGTTAAGTTGAATAGACCATATAACCGTAATAAAAGCGATATAAGAAGTGGTAATAAAGGATTATAGACGCAGAGTAAAACATTATAATGTCGCTGGTAGCTGAACACTACATGAATGGAATCTCGGAGCCGTGTCCTTTATATTTGTAGTGAATAGTTAATAACTATCTAGACCCAGAGAGAAGAATTACACGAATCCCTCCCCGTGTGCTGTTATACTGTGTCATTATATCGTAATGTAATAAAAGGTTAGTGAAAACAACACTTAGCAGCTGGATAGGAGAATTGTGTAATGTATCTGTATGTGTAGAGTGAGGTGAGTACTGCGAGTGTGAACACCGGGCAGGATCCGCTATCCGCTTACATACAACTGCTGCTATATGGCCATTTGTGTCATGAGAACTTTTTGTATTGTTTTATTTGCTTCCTTTGTTTCATATTTTACCTAAGACCATAAGTCTGTAAACCATCAGAACTCTGCTACGGTATATATACTGCAGCATGGCCATAGAGATGAATAGAATAGTTTGGAAACGTACTTTTCATGCCCGTTACGATACTGCCAAGGCCACGAGACGTGACTGTAATGTGAACAGGCAAAAAAGGACGATGTCACAGACAACCTAAGAGGAAGTTGTTCAGTAAACGGCCATCTGACATCCCTTATGTATGGCCAACTTTGGTCTTAGGGCCTATAAGTTCCACTATTAAGTGAAGGTATTGAGGGGTCTATAGTAAAAACAAAATGTTGAGTAGTAGAGATCATTGCGATTCGATACCGGTGGCTGAAGAAGTTGGTTGAAGCCCCAGGGAGTCCCGGAAAACATGAATACAGCTATGGCCTATGTCTATGCCGAATAACCAGGCTCGAGCTTGCTTGACTAGCCCTCATCTCTAGCTGGTAATAGTGTAAAAATCCATCCTATGGTAACAATGTCAGACCTTGTCATGCTCATAGCCACTGAGTTGTATGGTCCCCCAAAAGGACCCAGCGTAGACTGTTATTCTGGTATACTTTGACTTCTATATACCTGTATGATTTTGGCCTGCAATATTGTGGTGTTATTGTGGCATTGCTTGGATCGCCACATGCGTGCATACCAAGTGCCTAAGACCATCTCAGCCAATGTGAGCAGAGCCCAGGATATCATTTGGTGATCGGTGGGAGATTGACCACAAGTGAAAGGGCTGGAGGTGCCAAACCTGTAACGTACCTGGGTGGCTTCAGTGCCGTGTCGGCTCCACCCCCTTCAGGGATGTCAGCAGTCAGACCCCCATGATCAGCAGGTGTCAGTAACCGTACATTTGCAGGTATTACATGGCCTATCATGAATTTGCCCAAATTCACATTACTGATACGTGGCTTAGAAGAGACAATGGAATAAAACAAAAGATCATACGTTCTTATTCAACAGCTGGCAAAAATTTAAAAAAATATGTCTTTAGGGGGTTTTCCAGGATTTACCCAAAATTGATAGTGGGCAAGGACTGAGAGGGTAAGTTTAAAATGACTCATCCCTCCCAACGCTTCTGGGCTTTGGAGTCCCAAGAGAAAGCGTATGCCGCCATTGCCGCTCGCTGTGTTTGGGACAGTGTCGGACTGGCCCACCAGAGCACCAGAGAATCCTCCGGTGGGCCCCCACCTTTAGAACCTGCGCTAACACTGACTGACGTGTCATTTCTCACTGGTTCTTCATTGGTGGGGACCCCAGGATGATTTCCTCTGGTGGGCCCCAGATACCCCAGTCCGATACTGGCTCGGGATTCCTGTAGTCAGTGACTAGCCTTGGTGGTCAGGTGACTGCTGCAGGAGTTCCATTACCCAGGCAAAAAAGGGATAAGAACGGTAGACCAGCTGATGAATAAGGATACCAAAAAGTGGTTCACTCCGCATGAAATTATAAACAACTTTTCTCTACCACAAACGCACTTTCTTTATGTTAAACAGGCATACTCTTTTTGCTTGGCTAGGTTACGTAATTTAGATGTAGAAGCCACTTCTCACATGCTTGATGGCATAGTAGGGGAAAGGGCCAGAAAAACCTCTGTACACTGCCCTGCGTGCTAACTTTCTGAAGATAAATCCTAATGCCCCTATTCCACAGGTCGTTTAGAGGAGCAAACGAGCGCTATTCAACGCGGCTGCAGCGAGCGGGTGAGTGCAGGAGGGGCGGGGGGGCTGCCCGGGGGATCGCTGATCGTCCGGGCAGCCCATAGGATACAGCAGCGTCTGCTGCCGATGCTCCTATTCAACGGAGCGACGGCAGCAGATCGCTGCTATATCAGTCGCTTGTTTTTCAACATGTTGAAAAACAAGCGACTGCAACGATCAGCCGACATGAACGATGTCGGCTGATCGTTGCACTCTATTCCACCGGACGATTATGGTCTGTAGCGGTCGATATCGGCCAAATACGAACGATAATCGTTCCGTGGAATAGGGCCTTAAGGCTATCTTTCCTACATGGGTGAGATGGACAAATGACCCCCAAATACAAGAATCCATACTCCAAGGGTGGCAGATAGTTCGTAAATGAACGGTGGAGAGAAACCTACTTTGTTAGCACATGCAGCGTTGTACGGTTTTAATATTCTCCCCTCCCCCGCGTTCGCTGATAGAATAACAACTTGCCCAAAGTGTGATACACTGCTGACCAACTTATGGCACGGGGTGTGGGAGTGTCAGCAAACAAGAGCCTATTGGGATAACATATCCTCCTATATCTACACACACTGGAAGGTCAGGATCCCCGTCACCCCTCAGGCCTTCTTATTTCTCCAACTTCGCCCTCCAGACGAGGAGGACAGAGAGGGAGCAATCCCAGAAATGGCCCATATTGTGTTACATGTAGCCCTGAGATGCCTGTTTCATAAATGGTTGGTGAAGGAGGTCCCGGAGGTATCTATGGTGGTGGCCCAACTGAAATTATTATTTGGGATTGATAGAATCTATGCCAGGCGCCACAAGACACTAGGAACAAAGCGATTTTTTTAGTAGGTGGAAGTCTTTTCTGATCTCACTACCAACCGCAAGAAATTGCGGCTATTGTTTTTCTATTTCGCTGCACAGACTGGTATTGCAAAAGCGACCTCGCAGGGACTCTGGGGCCCCTTCGCCTTCCTACTGTGGGTCGTAGAGGTACTGGACAGATGGAGCAATCCACATAACATCTTAATGGTGCGTTCACACCTACAGGATCTGCAGCTGATTTTCTGCAGCAGATTTCATTTAAATAACTGAACACAGCATCAAATCTGCTGCAGATCCTGTAGGTGTGAACGCACCCTAACTGTTCATTGTACTGTTCTAGGAGGCGCTTCATATTTTCCACACCCTAGTGTTGTGAGCATATGCTGTGTTGCTTGTCATTCTTATACAGGTGATATGGACGACCATTGGAGGCAGATGACGTGGACCAAAATACTATAAAAATCAATGTAATGACCATTCCAATAAGGAAAAAAAACATATTTTCCTTACTCTACGCAAAGACTGGGTCCGTGGAGGCTCCGTTACAAGTCATGGTAATAGCCAGATGTTCCTCCTGAGGAGGAAGCTCTATGCACGAGTGTGGAAATCCAGAAACCCTAGCACCATGCAGAGGCCCCACGTGTTTCACTGTCTGCCGCAGCTTCCTCAGGAGTAAGCATTTCTCACAGGGACTCTGAAGCCTCAGGCCGCTGCCAGGGAAACACAGGGAGTTTGTGGTCTTGTAGACTGCAGCCATGGCTTTTGTAGCACTACAAAACTGGAAGTTTAGCCCTAGCCCAAGTTTTTGTTTTTAGTCCTATAAGACATTTATTGTTGTGGGGAATGGAGCTGCTTTCTGCTAGGCCTCTCCTACAGGAAGTGTATCTTATCCCCGACGCCCCTGACAATGAGCCAATACAGATAGAAACATGTCGGCCCTTCCTCCTCCATGAAATATACACGACTGCTCCTTTTTATTAATCTTTTGTTCCTTCCCTCCAGTATTATCCTGATGTAGCATATCTTTTGTCTTCCCTGCGGATATGCGGCTAGTCTTTAGCGGCGGTCTAGCTCTTATTATTATTAGCTCTCTATGACCTTAGCGAGATCTCCTCCGCACAGAAACAACGCCTTCTCTGTATTATCTCAGCCATCACCTCTCTCCATAAAATCCCACATCATGGAGTTTCCTGGACGATTAGATGTTTGGTTTGCTGGTCTGATGACTGTTCTAGAATACTAATAGAGAGCATTGTGCAAAGATTTGTGTTTCTTTTTATTTTTATTTTTTTTTTGTTTTTGTACACTAGCTTTCTAGTACAAACATCGATAAATTCCCCCAATAATATTTCACGTTTTTCATATCACCTGGTCTATAGATAGATAGATTTGTACTGTTTATAAATCTCCAATCTTTCAGTACTTATCAGCTGCTGTATGTCCTGCAGGAAGTGGTGTATTCTTTCCAGTCTGACACAGTGCTCTCTGCTGCCACCTCTGTCCATGTCAGGAACTGTCCAGAGCAGCAGTAAAACCCCATAGAAAACCTCTCCTGCTCTGGACAGTTCCTGACATGGACAGAGGTGGCAGCAGAGAGCACTGTGTCAGACTGGAAAAAATACACCACTTCCTGCAGCTGATAAATACTGGAAGACTTGAGATTTTTAAATAGAAGTAAATTGCAAATCTATAGAACTTTCTGACACCAGTTGATTTGAAACACCCGAGTACCCTTTTAACCCTAGTCTGTCCTGGTCTTGGTGATCATTGCTCCATCATCGCTACCTCATGGTCCACTTTTAGACGTCCCCTGGACTTTCGCTTCCATCCTTTATATAGCCCGTACTTTTACTGTTCCTCTACTTTAAAGGGGTTATCCAGCGCTACAAAAACATGGCCACTTTTTCCCCTCTCTTGTCTCCAGTTCAGGTGTGATTTGCAATTAAGCTCCATTTACTTCAATAGAACTGAGGCCCAAACTCCACCCAATCTGGAGACAAGAGAATGGAAAAATTGGCCATGTTTTTGTAGCACTGGATAACCCCTTTAAGTGCACCCTTCATTTTCATACAGAGGATGAAACCAATGTGGTCTTGGTTTCCGAAGTCCAGATTGGTGTTGAGAAGTGGAAGGTCGTCCATTTTGTCTCTTGGAGTGTTTTTGGCTTCGGTATCGGAGACAGCGTGACTGTGTGAGGTGTCTGCTCGCAGTACATGATACAATGCAGAATTCAGAGTTTTAGGCCTCTGGTCACAGGAATTCCTTTCATTGTGAATAATCCGTCCACATTGTTTCTTCTATGGAGCCTAAATGTCAGTGGCTGAATGTGATATCCTAAGGACGCTCCCCGCTCTGACCGCCACACGTGGTTTCACTTTTCTTCAGATTCCACACAATAGTCGCTGTATTAACAAATCTGTGTAATAATTGCAGTTGTCAGTGGCGGGAGCGGGCGCGTTAGGGGTTAACGTCTGTGCCCTGACTTGTGAGGGCACATGGGATGAGTGTCTGCTGCTCGGGGTATTGTGGGCTGTCAGGAATCCAGGCATTGTGGGCTCGGCACAGCTGAACAAAGCAGTATTGAGCCCCACTATGCCCTGCTGCATTGAAATCTGAGTGGGTCAGGAAATTCCTGACATTGCTGTGGGAACACTCGGAGACCCACTGCTACTGCTTCAGCGAGTGTGCCGCAGACAATGTACAGCCAGCCCACCTAGAGGAGTGAGGAGAGGGGCTCCCACCCAGGGCAATGGCAGCCCTCCGCTATTGTCTGCCTGACAGAGGGCCAGGAAACAATACAGAGGTCAGCTTGAGTCATCCATGTGGACTACATGAATTATGGCACCAAAGGCCGTCTTGTAGAGCATTTATGGCCGGTTTTATGGACGTCTTTTTCCTTCTAGGGAATGTTCTTTGTTTGGTGGATCAGTTTTGTAATTCTACGTGGAGCTGTGTTCCTAAAACTTTCTTAGTCGCCTAGCCGTAGATCTTAAGAGGCACTGTCGCTAATATTTAATATATAAAAAAAATAAGAGGTCGTAATTGCAGTTTTGGAATATGCTCTCTCATTTTTTTGTATTTTTTTTTTTTTTTTTTTTTAAAGATTTAAATCCAGTGTTATACATATAGTCACTAGGTGTCCCCCTTAGCTACTTGTAAACATACAGTGGTAAAGAAACCTGGAGGTGTTTGCATTGTACGGTCAGCTCTCCTGTCACACAGCACCAAACTCTCTGTAACCCAACAGTGACATTATACTGACTGAATTGGGACATAACAAAGAGCATTGTCATCAGCTGATCATTCTCTCTATTACACGGAGCGATAATCGTTCAAATCGGCCTAATTCGGCCAATAATCCCTCCATGTAATAGGGCCCTTACTCTTGTGGCCCCTGAATCAGAGTCAACAGCAGCCATGAGTGGAGTAAGGGTACTATTACACAGAACGATAATCGCTCCATGTAATAAATACAACGATCAGCCGATGACCACGATAATCGCTGATATAGGTTTGGACCTATTTTCGTCGGGCGCCGACCGCGGACCGCTACGTCTAATAGCGGTGCGCTGCCGGCGACTGACCATATACATTACCTATCCAGCTGACAGGCCACTCTGAAGCCAGAGCGAGCGGGACCCGGGGAGAAGAAAACCGCAGCAGCCCTGGAACGTGGATAGGTAATGTATGTAGTTTAACGATTATCGGGCCGTGTAATAGGTCCAGTAAACGAGCGACGATCTAGCACATCGCTGCTCGTTTACAGGTGTTATCGGGCCCCATCGGCCCGTGTAATACAACCCTAAGGTTGAAGAGCTCAGCGACAGCAAAGAATACAATAAGGGCCCTATTACACGGGACAATTATTGTGCAAATTATTGCTATATCGTAAAAAATAAGGGCAAAATACAGCTGTATTTGAATAAATAGGGCCTGAAATAAAGAACATGATCGTTATTTCAGGCCATATTTATCCAAAAACTGCCGTATTTTGCCCTTATTTTTATGTTGTGTGAACATGGCCTAAAGCCCCTATTACATGGGCCGATGCTGAGAGGAATCTCAGATCAGCGCTCACTTGCTCCTCGTTCCTTGCTCGCTGTTGCCGCTAGGGATGTCGGCCTGGGTGATCTTTTTATTAACTGGGTAGTCCATAGCGCATAGCATAGATAACATGTGAAAAGACAATGATCAGACAACTTTGTGTGTGTCCGCTGATCGCTGCCTTTTAACAGTAGCTATTAAACCAATAGTCGGCCGATAATCGCTTGTTGTAGTTGGGTCCTTAGTCTCCAGCTTCCAAGTATTGGCGAGAGAACTAAGCAGAGGCCCACTAACAGCAAGATACAGATAGTGATCAGACTCTTACAGGCCGTACATTATACAGAGTATATACACGCCCGTTATACAGAGTATATACACGCCCGTTATACAGAGTATATTCACGCCCGTCATACAGGGTATATTCACACCCGTTATCCAGAGTATATTCACACCCGTTATCCAGAGTATATTCACACCCGTTAATAGTGATGGTTACCGCAGACGGCCCTCCCATTCATATATTGCAGAGGATTTCCCCCTGTATAAAAGCTGTGTAAGTTACTGTCCTGGTACGTTATTCTGGAGCCCGGCCATAGTGCTTGTCCTGGGAATAACTATAACTAATAAGGGGTGAGTACCAGTGACTGGAGAAGCTGGATGCAGCCCTGGGGGGTCCTGGTGTATATAGCCTTGGGCCTATGGCTGTATCCCATGATTTCCAGGACTCCTTAGGGCTGCATCCAGCTTCTTCAGCCACCGGTAGTCACATGCCATATGGCTTAGAGTTTAGTTTTCCTCGAGTACTAAAGGGAATTAAAGGGAAAGTGTCATCAGAAAATGACTTCTTCTTTAAATAATATTTTTATGTTAAACATATTTTTTAAGAATTTTGGGTGACATTTTTTTCTGATCTATATTATAATATAATCCTGAAATCTTGCAGTTTTTATACTCACTAAAACTAAGCTACTTCATGTTTCTGTGGTGATAAGATGAGGCTGCTGGAAAGTGATCTGTACAGCATTGCAGCGTCAGGTGACACCAAAAGCTAGAGGAGACAATAGCAGCTCCCTGTAAAATGGCAGACGCTCAGTTTCATATTCATCTCAAGGGGACGGAGTCTGTCTATTGTCATCTATGTCCATGAGTCTTGCTGTAAAGCAGATGGCCACCCCCATAAAAACACATAAAAAGGGTGGGCAGGCTGTAGGGCTGGGCGATATTGGCCTAAATCAATATCGCGGTTTATCGCATATGTAGCTGCGGTAACGATAATTGGACGATAACTATGACACGCCCCCTTAGTAAGCCACACCCCTTTTACAGGCCACACCCACTCGGCCGTGCCAAACTGGGGATAGTTTGTTTCAATAAAGTTAAAAAAAAGTACAGTAACTCAATGAGCAGCAACCCAAGCTAGGTACACACTACAGGACATGTATATACAGGTATACAGCTATGTGCACACTACAGGACGTGTATATACAGGTATACAGCTATGTGCACACTACAGGACGTGTATATACAGGTATATAGCTATGTACTATAGGTACCCAGAGTATATATGATGGGTATATACAGTATGTATGATGGGTATATATATAGTATATACAGGTGACAGTACAGGGACGTACATTATAGGGGGCTGTAGATGGCACTGCACTGACACGCTGTAAAGATATCGATCTATCGTTCGTGACAGACGCACATCCAAGGCTGAAGTAGAGGGTGCTGAACACAGAAAGGCCTTTGGCAGGGGGTCCCAAAATACAAAGCAGCAAGAGTCCGCAGCACACCAGCATATAGTGAAGAGATAAGCATGCTTGAAAATGATTCTGGAGTGAATTGAAACGTCGTATCCTGCACCTTATTTGATGGAATGAACCACTCTTCACTACATGCTAGTGTGCTGCGGACTCTTGCTGCTTTATCTATTCTATCTATTCTCTATCTATCTATCTATCTCCTATCTATCTATCTATCTATCTATCTCCTATCTATCTATCTATCTATCTATCTTCTATCTATCTATCTATCTATCTATCTATCTATCTATGTATCTATCTATCTATCTATCTATCTTCTATCTATCTATCTCCTATATCTCCTATCTATCTATCTCCTATATCTCCTATCTATCTATCTATCTATCTATCTATCTATCTATCTATCTATCTATCTCCTATCTATCTATCTATCTATCTATCTCCTATCTATCTATCTATCTATCTATCTCCTATCTATCTATCTATCTATCTCCTATCTATCTATCTCCTATCTATCTATCTATCTATCTATCTATCTATCTCCTATCTATCTATCTATCTATCTATCTATCTATCTATCTATCTATCTCCTATCTATCTATCTCCTATCTATCTATCTATCTATCTATCTATCTATCTATCTATCTATCTATCTATCTATCTCCTATCTATCCTATCTATCTATCTATCTATCTCCTATCTATCTATCTATCTATCTATCTCCTATCTATCTATCTCCTATCTATCTATCTTCTCTACGGGGAGGTGGGCAGGGGTGTACGGGGGGGGGGGGCGGGCAGGGGTGTATGGGTACACAGGGGAGCGGGCAGAGGTGGATGGGTACACAGGGGGGCCGGCAGGGGTGGATGGGTACACAGTGGGGCAGCAGGGGTGGATGGGTACACAGGGGGGCCGGCAGGGGTGGATGGGTACACAGGGGGTCCGGCAAGGGTGGATGGGTACACAGGGGGGCCGGCAAGGGTGGATGGGTACACAGGGGAGCGGGCAGGGGTGTATGGGTACACAGGTGGGCGGGTAGGGGTGGATGGGTACACAGGTGGGCCCGCAGGGGTGGATGGGTACACAGGGGGGCGGGCAGGGGTGGATGGGTACACAGGGGGGCGGGCAGGGGTGGATGGGTACACAGGGGGGCGGGCAGGGGTGGCTGGGTACACAGGGGGGCGGGCAGGGGTGGCTGGGTACACAGGGGGGGGGGCCGGGGGTGGCTGGGCACACAGGGGGGCGGGCAGGGGTGGCTGGGTACACAGGGGGGCGGGCAGGGGTGGATGGGTACACAGGGGGGCGGGCAGGGGTGGCTGGGTACACAGGGGGGCGGGCAGGGGTGGCTGGGTACACAGGGGGGCGGGCAGGGGTGGATGGGTACACATGGGGGCGTCCAGGGGTGGATGGGTACACAGGGGGGCGGCCAGGGGTGGATGGGTACACAGGGGGGCGGGCAGGGGTCTATGGGTATACAGGGAGCTGCATGCATATGCTCCTCCACCTTGAGATCTGACCGGCGTCCCTGCACACACATGACATTAATGTGCAGCGCTCGCCGGGAGGGGGAGTTGGGGGAGCGGCACCAGTCCTGTCCGAGCGCCCTTCTCCTCCGGCCGGCGAGCGCTGCACATGTTAATGTCCTGTGTGTGCAGGGACGCCGGACAGGACAGGATCACTCAGGAACATTCTCCCCTGGACCCTGCTGCTCCTCCACTTCCCGCGCGCACAACGGCGTCCCTGCACACACAGGACATTAACGTGCAGCGCTCGCCGGCCGGAGGAGAAGGGCGCTCGGACAGGACTGGTGCCGCTCCCCCAACTCCCCCTCCCGGCGAGCGCTGCACGTTAATGTCCTGTGTGTGCAGGGACGCCGGACGGGACAGGGGGAGGGCGGGCGCTCACACTGGACGGGTGCCGGGGGCGGGCATTCTCACCTGGGCCCTGCTGCTCCTCCACCTCCCGCTCTGATTCCGGCGTCCCTGCACATAACGTGCAGCGCTCACGCCGGGCCGCGACTGCGTGCAGAAGCTCTTTTGGAAACACAAAAATACCGCAGATACCGTCCTGGCTCAGTTGAGGTCGGTTAACCGACGCCAGTGACGGTATCGGTATTTTTGCGGTATACCGCCCAGCCCTAGCAGGCTGCATAGACTAGATCAAACAGTAGGTTGGCTCAGCTCCTCTGCAGGTCACAAAGCATGCACACATTTTCCCAGAGAAGTCATTGGGGGAGACTTATCAAACATGGTGTAAAGTGAAACTGGCTCACTTGCCCCTAGCAACCAATCAGATTCCACCTTTCATTTTTCAAAGAGTCTGTGAGGAATGAAAGGTGGAATCTGATTGGTTGCTAGGGGCAACTGAGCCAGTTTCACTTTACACCATGTTTGATAAATCTCCCTCATTGAGTCTGTTATATCCGGGTGGCTACTGTAAAGCAGCCATGTTTTTCTAATCCTGCACAACTCCAGAAAACTTAGATTACAAAAAAAAAAATAGATTACTTTTATTTAAAAATCTGCAGTCTTCAGTAATTATCATCTGCTGTATGTCCTGCAGGAAGTGGTGTGTCAGTGAGTCAGTTTCTTATATCCAAGTAGCTATTGTATAGCAAATTTTGTTGACTTGTTCAGTACTCTCAGACTCTTTTAGGAGTCCCGGCAGGATTTCCTCAGCTTTTATATTTTTTTAATTGCATAATGTGTATGTAATATAACTTTAGCATCTCCCACTCTATCACATCCTACCCTCAGTATGAACCCCCTGATTGGTTTGCTCTAAAGGGGAACTCTGGCAAGGGGAAAAAAAAAATCGTCTGGTGTCAGATTTGTAGTTTATTTCTATTTAAAAAATTTCATTTCAGTACTTATCAGCTGCTGTATGTCCTGCAGGAAGTGGTGTATTCTTTCCAATCTGACACAATGCTCTCTGCTGCCACCTCTGTCCATGTCAGATACTGTCCAGAGCAGGAGAGGTTTTCTGGTTCAATGTTTTTATTAGTTTTTTTTAAGAACAAATTACAAAAGAGAAAATCTATAAGCACTGACTTTAGTGCAGGAGAGGTTTTCTATGGAGATTTGCTACTGCTCTGGACAGTTCCTGACATGGACAGAGGTGGCAGCAGAGAGCACTGTGTCAGTCGGGAGAGAATACACCACTTCCTGCAGGACATACAGCAGCGGATAAGTACAGGAAGACTTGAGATTTGAGCAGATTGTGTTAGCAGATTTGTGGTTACACTATTCACTTACATTGGGGAGATTATGCTGTAGTATAACCATTCCTCTTTCCTCCCTCAGAGATCCGAGCCCAGTTGTTGGAGCAGCTGAAATGTCTGGATCAGCAGTGTGATCTGCGCACCCAGCTTCTTCAGGACCTGCAGGATTTCTTCAGGAAGAAAGCCGAGATTGAGATGGATTATTCCCGTAACCTAGAAAAACTCAGCGAGCGCTTCCTTTCCAAGACGCGCGGCGCCAAAGATCAGCAGTTCAAGTAAGATAGAAATGAATATGAAGAAGCTAAATTATCCATGGCTGTAATGTCACCGCACCACGTGGGGAACTGCAATATCCCTGCCACCCTGATTATAGTAGCCGGGGATCAGACGCACTCTCCAGGAATGTCAATATACTTCTATATCTATCTATCTATCTATCTATCTATCTATCTATCTATCTATCTATCTATCTATCTACCTATCTATCTCCTATCTATCTATCTCCTATCTATCTATCTCCTATCTATCTATCTCCTATCTATCTCCTATCTATCTATCTATCTCCTATCTATCTATCTCCTATCTATCTATCTCCTATCTATCGATCTATCTATCTATATATCTCCTATCTATCTATCTATCTATCTATCTCCTATCTATCTATCTCCTATCTATCTATCTCCTATCTATCTATCTCCTATCTATCTATCTATCTCCTATCTATCTATCTCCTATCTATCTATCTCCTATCTATCTATCTCCTATCTATCTATCTCCTATCTATCTATCTCCTATCTATCTATCTCCTATCTATCTATCTCCTATCTATCTATCTCCTATCTATCTATCTATCTCCTATCTATCTATCTCCTATCTATCTATCTCCTATCTATCTATCTCCTATCTATCTATCTATCTCCTATCTATCTATCTATCTATCTATCTCCTATCTATCTATCTCCTATCTATCTATCTCCTATCTATCTATCTATCTCCTATCTATCTATCTATCTATCTATCTATCTCCTATCTATCTATCTCCTATCTATCTATCTCCTATCTATCTATCTATCTCCTATCTATCTATCTATCTATCTATCTATCTCCTATCTATCTATCTCCTATCTATCTCCTATCTATCTATCTCCTATCTATCTATCTATCTCCTATCTATCTATCTCCTATCTATCTATCTCCTATCTATCTATCTCCTATCTATCTATCTCCTATCTATCTATCTCCTATCTATCTATCTCCTATCTATCTATCTCCTATCTATCTATCTATCTCCTATCTATCTATCTCCTATCTATCTATCTCCTATCTATCTATCTCCTATCTATCTATCTATCTCCTATCTATCTATCTATCTCCTATCTATCTATCTCCTATCTATCTATCTATCTCCTATCTATCTATCTCCTATCTATCTATCTCCTATCTATCGATCTATCTATCTATATATCTCCTATCTATCTATCTATCTATCTATCTATCTATCTATCTATCTCCTATCTATCTATCTCCTATCTATCTATCTCCTATCTATCTATCTCCTATCTATCTATCTATCTCCTATCTATCTATCTCCTATCTATCTATCTCCTATCTATCTATCTATCTATCTCCTATCTATCTATCTATCTATCTCCTATCTATCTATCTATCTATCTATCTCCTATCTATCTATCTCCTATCTATCTATCTCCTATCTATCTATCTCCTATCTATCTATCTCCTATCTATCTATCTCCTATCTATCTATCTATCTCCTATCTATCTATCTCCTATCTATCTATCTCCTATCTATCTATCTCCTATCTATCTATCTCCTATCTATCTATCTCCTATCTATCTATCTCCTATCTATCTATCTCATCTCCTATCTCCTATCTTATCTCCTATCTATCTATCATTATCCCTTGCCAGGATAGGGAACATGACACCTAGATAAGTGTCAAAATCACTAAATAAATATATATATACTATCTCTAGGTGTCATGTTCCCCATCCGGGCAGGTGAGAATGACCGCATGGCTTCATTGATCTCATCGATATAATAATTTTATTCCGGATTACTGACTATTCCTGATGGATCTGCTGTCTGCCATTCCTGGATGAAGCCCGCACAATGTAAAGTCTGTTGCTTTTGTCTACATTGTGCAGGGTTATATTTTTCATTACTATGACATTTTCAGCTTTAGCTTTGCAGGCATGATGGGAGTTGTAGTTTTGCCGGAGAGCTGAGGTTCCCCACCCCCCTATTAGAGGTCTGTAGCTGTCCTTACCTCGCACCTTCCTCTTATCTGGGTGTGTACTGTTCACACTTGTCTCGTCTGATGCAGATCTCCTCTATTACATGAGCCAGGGACACAGGATTTCAGAAGACAGATCTGACATTTTTTTTGTCCTGTTTAATACAAGCCAGGCCGTGCACATGAGGAGGGGCCAGCGGCGCTGTGCTGTACCGGTATCTGGCATATGTCTCTTCCTGACCATTCTAGTAAACAGCAGATGTTTCGTACAGAGGCCGATGGGATTCCTGACATTCCATTTGTAGCTGGGAGAACCACAGGGTCACGCTCTTCTCCACAGAACACAATGGAACTGGGTCAGTCTTGTCACGGAGAGAAGGAAAGTGCTGCTACAAGTGCTCAGAGGGTGACTGATGGGCACTCATCTATAATAACCGCCACCACAACTATAGTAGCGACTTATTATAGCCACATTTTTAAAGAGGAAGAAGGTATTTTTTTACAAAGTTATATAGATTTGTAATTTACTTATGTTTAAAAATCTCAAGTCTTCCAGTACTTATCAGCAGCTGTATGTCCTGCTGTGTTTCAGTATGACACAGTGCTCTCTTCTGCCACCTCTGTTCATGTCAGGAACTGTCCAGAGCAGCAGCAAATCCCCATAGAAATCCTCTCCTGCTCTGGACAGTTTCTGACATGGACAGAGGTGGCAGCAGAGAGCACTGTGTCAGACTGGAGAGAATACACCACTTCCTGCAGGACATACAGCAGCTGATAAGTACTGGAAGACTGAATCTTTTTAAATAGAAGTAAATTACAAATCTATATACCCCCCCCCCCCCCATATTCGCATTGGCTTACTGCAGTGAGGAATGGTGGCTCATATGTTACCAAATGATCTGCCAGCCCTTTCTGCCTGCTCTTTCTCCACACATAATCTACTATCCAGTACTTAGCTTCCCCAGGGGTATAAGTTATGGCACTGGGCAGGTGACAACCCCCTTTAATCACATCTGATAAATAAATCAAACCTCAGGAAAGTTTCTTGCAGATAGTAAATACATATGATGTAAATGTAGTGTAATCGCTATTGACACTTTTATGTTTTGTTTTTTTTGTTTTTGTTTTTTTCCTTTCTTTTGTAAATAGTTTTTATTAAAAATGTCCTCCTTGGATAAAGATGAGATAAACTGGATATATCTGACTGGTGCATTTCTGCTCTCTTAGTATTACAGACAGCAGTAGCAAGAAGGGATGAGTTACACACCAGCTTATAAAGTGGACAGGGGGGAGAGGAAACCTTAAGGACCTTAAAGTAGATATAACCCCCGGCTTTTCACGTGCAAATTAATACGGTGTTGCGGAGCTCTGTTCCATCCTCTGCCGCTAACCTCACAGCATGTGGCTGCCCAGCATAGACTCACAGGATAACTAAATTTACCACAAACAACAAAGAAGAACGTGGAGTCAGGAACACCAAGGGGAGATTTATCAAACATGGTGTAAAGAGAAACTGGCTCAGTTGCCCCTAGCAACCAATCAGATTCCACCTTTCATTTTCCAAAGAGGCTGTAAGGAATGAAAGGTGGAATCTGATTGGTTGCTAGCGGCGACTGAGCCAGTTGTACTGTACACCATGTTTGATAAATCTCCCCCAATGTGTTGTGAGCAGTGTGGCAGGTTAGGCCGGCCAGGGCTCTGTATAAGTCACCACACCGCCCAGGGCTCTGTATAAGAAACCACACCGCCCAGGGCTCTGTATAAGTCACCACACCGCCCAGGGCTCTGTATAAGACACCGCAGCGGCCCGGGCTCTGTATAAGACACCGCAGCGGCCTGGGCTCTGTATAAGAAACCACACCGCCCAGGGCTCTGTATAAGTCACCACACCGCCCAGGGCTCTGTATAGGTCACCGCAGCGGCCAGGGCTCTGTATAAGTCACCACAGCGGCCCGGGCTCTGTATAAGTCACCACAGCGGCCCAGGCTCTGTATAAGACACCGCAGCGGCCCGGGCTCTGTATAAGACACCGCAGCGGCCCGGGCTCTGTATAGGTCACCACAGCGGCCTGGGCTCTGTATAGGTCACCACAGCGGCCTGGGCTCTGTATAAGACACCGCAGCGGCCCGGGCTCTGTATAAGTCACCACACCGCCCAGGGCTCTGTATGAGACACCGCAGCGGCCCAGGCTCTGTATAAGACACCGCAGCGGCCCGGGCTCTGTATAAGTCACCACACCGCCCAGGGCTCTGTATAAGACACCGCAGCGGCCTGGGCTCTGTATAAGTCACCACACCGCCCAGGGCTCTGTATGAGACACCGCAGCGGCCCAGGCTCTGTATAAGCCACCGCAGCGGCCCGGGCTCTGTATAAGTCACCACACCGCCCAGGGCTCTGTATGAGACACCGCAGCGGCCCAGGCTCTGTATAAGACACCGCAGCGGCCCGGGCTCTGTATAAGTCACCACACCGCCCAGGGCTCTGTATGAGACACCGCAGCGGCCCAGGCTCTGTATAAGACACCGCAGCGGCCCGGGCTCTGTATAGGTCACCGCAGCGGCCCGGGCTCTGTATAAGTCACCACACCGCCCAGGGCTCTGTATAAGACACCGCAGCGGCTAGGGCTCTGTATAAGTTACCACAGCGGCCCCGGGCTCTGTATAGGTCACCGCAGCGGCCCCGGCTCTGTATAAGTTACCACAGCGGCCCGGGCTCTGTATAAGACACCGCAGCGGCCCGGGCTCTGTATAGGTCACCACAGCGGCCCGAGCTCTGTATAAGACACCACAGCGGCCCGGGCTCTGTATAAGTCACCACAGCGGCCTGGGCTCTGTATAGGTCACCACAGTTGCCTGGGCTCTGTATAAGTCACCACAGCGGCCCGGGCTCTGTATAAGACACCACAGCGGCCTGAGCTTTACATATACCTGCAGAAACCACCTGATGGGAATATAAATCTCTGCCATTCACTATAATGGTGACTGATCAGCATTTATTGTTACATTTCTGGTGATCTGATCAGAGGATGCCTGCAGGTAAGTATGACTATATATGCATGTCTAATATCTGCCCGGTTATTACCGAAGTGACCCTGCAGCCAGTGCAATGGGTGTGTATGTGATATATAGTCACACAGATATATGCACATAGTATGTATCCCTAGCAGCTCTCTATTTGTAATTTACTTATCTTAAAAAATCTCCAGTCTTCCAGTACTTTTCAGTTGCTGTATGTCCTGCAGGAAGTTGTGTATTCTTTCCAGTCTGACACAGTGCTCTCTGCTGCCACCTCTGTCCATGTCAGGAACTGTCCAGAGCAGGAGAGGTTTTCTATGGGGATTTGCTGCTGCTCTGGACAGTCCCTGTCATGGACAGAGGTGGCAGCAAAGAGCACTGTGTCAGACTGAAGCGAATACACCACTTCCTGCAGGACATACAGCAGCTGATAAGTAGTGGAAGACTGAGTTTTTTTTTTTTTGAAAAGAAGTAAATTACAAATCTCTAACACCAGCTGATTCAAAAGAGATTTTTTTTTTGCTAACTACCCCTTTAAATGTATAGTGGGGGTAGGATTGTGGGGTAAAAGTAAATCTGGCTTTGTATTCTGTATATTAGGGGGAAGATAATTGGGGCCAAGATGGATCTGATGAAGGTGTTGACTTACCTAGGTGGGCAGGATGTTGGTGGAGTTGTGCAGTCACAGGCTAATAGACATAGAGGACATTAGTGTAGTCCTTTGTCACCAGATATGACGTCGGACACTAAAATATGGAAGGACGTTATATCATCTTTCATCCATCCAGAGAAGCTTGTGTATTTTATCATTAGTGATGCTTACTCGCTGTAACAAAGTGTGCCGTTCCATTGGAGACTGGAGTTGTCCTCCAAGTAAATCATGCGGTTATGAAATATGATACTATTCTCGTCACCCAGCACCAAGGTGGCAATGGTCAGACTCTATTAAGGCCCCATTACACATAGTGGCTATTAATAATTGCTAAAGAAGTTGGATACAGCCCTAGAGAGTCTGGGAAAATATGTGAATGATGTGTTTCACATTCATCTCAAAGGGACAAACTCTGTCTATTGCTGTCTATGTCCATGAGTCTTGCTGTAAACTAAATGCAACTCAGCAGAGCAATATGGAAGCCCCCTTAATAATGAACAATACAAAAAGTAAAATAAAAAAAACTGATTTGAATAGAAGAACAATTTTTTGTATCTGACTAATCCGTAAAAGAAAATTTAGGCGATGCGTTCCCTTTAAGAGAAAGAGCTGTCCTGGCTGGCTCATGTCTCCTGGGCCCCTCCCATTCCACAGGACCTGTATTATGCTGGGTAGATGACCTTAACAAGGTTTTTGAGCTTAGTTGCTGTTGATCTTAAATAATGGGGTTTTTGTCGACTTCCTGGATGTGTTTGAAACCAAAAAAGGGGAAGAATGTGTGACTTGTAAAGCCCAGAGCGAGCGCCGAGAAATAAAACACACGTTTCCTGACTTTTCTTACTTGACTTGGTACGTTCCAGACCAAATTAGTGAAGAAACAGAAACCGTGCGGCGAAGTCGTTTGTTCTGGTGGAGGGTTCAAGCTTTGATACTTCTGGTCATAAATTCCTGTAAATTTATTTTGCTCTATTAATAGTATTTTTCAGGAAACGCTCGGGGGCAGATTTATCAATTGGCTTGAAAAATTTGGTGTTTTTTTTTTTTTTTTTTTTACATATTTTGACATTTTTTACATATTTTTTTACATAAAAATTGGGCTTTTTTTTTTTTTTTTTTTTTTAAACTGACAGTACAGTTTAAAAAATGTTTTTAAAAAGGCAACCTAGTCATATACGGCATTCCTGTCTGAGTTATAGGGAATCCTCAGAATCTTCTGGCAGTAACGTAGGCCCCATCACTGTAGAGCAGGGGTGGGGAACCTCCGGCCCGCGGGCCGCATCCGGCCCCTGACACCTCCGGATGCGGCCCGTGGCACCCCTGTGACATGCGCTGCTCTGGAGGAGAAGGAGCCGGCATTCACAGCTTCCTCCTGTGTCTGTGACAGTTACCAGACACAGGAGGACGCTGTGTATGCCGGCTCCTTCTCCTCCAGAGCGGCACACGTCTTCTGCGGTTTGCGGCTCTCCTGTCATGTGCGCCGCGGTGGTGAGGCAGGAGCCGGCATACACAGCATCTTCCTGTGTCTGTGCCGGCTCCTTCCCCAACAGAGCGGCGCACGTCTTGTGACTCCTGCGGGCCGCGCGCGATGACGTCATTTCACCGCGCGCCGCCTGCAGGAGAAGACCGGCACAGAAGAGAGGAGGGAGAAGAGGACCTGGATAGCGTGGGAGCGGAGGAAAGGTGAGTGGGATGTTTATTTTTTTTTATTTGGGGCAGGCACTGGGGATTAACTAGGCCACCAGGGACATGACTGGGGGGGGGGGGGGGGGTGGGGGGGTTAAGAAGGCCACCAGGGACCTGACTGGGGGGTTAAGAAGGCCACCGGGGACCTGACTGGGGGGTTAAGAAGGCCACCGGGGACCTGACTGGGGGGTTAAGAAGGCCACCGGGGACCTGACTGGGGGGTTAAGAAGGCCACCGGGGACCTGACTGGGAGGTTAAGAAGGCCACCAGGGACCTGACTGGGAGGTTAAGAAGGCCACCAGGGACATGACTGGGGGGTTAACTAGGCCACCAGGGACATGACTGGGGGGTTAACTAGGCCACCAGGGACATGACTGGGGGGTTAACTAGGCCACCAGGGACATGACTGGGGGGTTAATTAGGCCACCAGGGACATGACTGGGGGGTTAACTAGGCCACCAGGGACATGACTGAGGGGGTTAACTAGGCCACCAGGGACATGACTGAGGGGGTTAAGAAGGCCACCAGGGACATGACTGAGGGGTTAACTAGGCCACCAGGGACATGACTGAGGGGGTTAAGAAGGCCACCAGGGACATGACTGAGGGGTTAACTAGGCTACCAGGGACATGACTGGGGGTATTAACTAGGCTAGCAGGGACATAACTGGGGGGATTAACTAGGCCTACTAGAGGCATCATTGTGTGTGTGGGGGGGGGGGTAATTAGGCTACCAGGGACATGACTGGGGGGTTAACTCAGGCTACAGGGTATCACTAAGGATTCACATCAGGTACAAGGGGCATCACAGAGGGTTAACTACAATAGCAGGGGCATTAGGGGAACAATACTTTGCCTTGCCCCGGGTGCTGCAAACCCACGCTACCCTGCTGCGCACGGTATGCGGCCCTCGAATGATTTTATAAATGCCCGACCGGCCCTCGACATGGAAAAGGTTCCCCACCCCTGCTGTAGAGAAAGCATCACCCGCTTACAGTGGTCACTGGCCATACCATGATGCCAGTAAAGGCCCTTGTATCATGGGGTGAATGAGTGTTAGTAATGAGATTAGTAATGGAAGTTTTCCACAGTAAGTTAACCCCTTTTGTCCCCAGTGAAATCCTTTGTCGGCTTGTGGCAGATTAAGCCGTTAGTATAAGTTTTATACAGGGCTTTCCTGACCGATGATGTCAGTGTGGATAAGGTTCGCGAAGAAAAATCACTGCCCTACCCCTTTGTTCTTAAAGAGAGAAACTGCAGCCAGAGCCGCCTGGCCGCAGTTTGCCCCTCCCCTTAGAAAAACAGGAATGCTCGGCTGTGCCTTTGCATGGGGAGAAATAACTGTCGGCTATTGATTGCCTTAAAGGTCCCCATACACTTTATACCAGGGGGAGAGAACCTTGGCTTTCCAGCTGTTGCAAAACTACAACTCCCATCATGCCTGGACAGCCAAAGCTAAAGCTTTGGCTGTCCATGCATGATGGGAGTTGTTGTTTTACAACAGCTGTAGAGCCAAGGTTCCCAACCATTGCTTTATACTTTTGTCGGCTTTCAGTATAAAGTTTATGGGGCTTTCGTCTCCTGACCGTCCATGGACAGATAATGTCTGTTTGGCATGATGGAAAAATAACTGCCCGATCCCTTTGTTCTCTGAAAGATAAGCCGTAGTCTGATTTCTCTGGTTTTGGCTTACCTCTCCCTTTCCCATAGAGAACATAGGGACACTCGCCCCTGCTGTATGGGAAGGACAGGAGAGCTGACTGTCAGCTAGTGAAGGTGTGTGGAACACCCAGAAGATCCTGCAGTCTGACAGGTTTATCTTCCTTATAGTCCTCTGGTTTATTATGCAGCTTTAATGTCCGATGTCCCAGTAACCAATATAAGAAATATGCTGGAAATGTATGAGGTGACCTGGAGGATGGGGATGCTGCATCGCTGCGGCTCTCCGATGAGGTCATTGCTGCCTGGCATGGAGCCCATAGCTGGATGTAATGTTCTGGAAGAGCCCAGGATGGAGCGGATCCCGCGGATCTTCTGCACTGCACTCCTGTATACTCATCCGTACACACTGATAGACCTTCTAATCCGCATCCTACAAATGACCTCAAATCTATTCTCCAACAAGGGAATAAATCCCAAGCAGTTTAATTCACTCCTGACTTCATGTGGGGGTCGGAGAATATCACAGGCCGATGGATCTCAGAGTGTTTAATCCCTCCGCCCCTTCAGTCTGCTTACTGTCAACTTTCTCTTTAGTTGCCAGAGGTTGGATTAACCCTTTCCGGGAAAAATAGCTTGAGACATTAGATATTAAAGAGGCACTGTCACAATTTTTTTCTTTCAAGAAGTCAACAGTGGTTGTCATCACAAGGAGTTTTGCAACAATAATAATAAAATAAAGTTTTCTATGTTTAAATTAACGTTATACATATGGCCACTAGGTGTTTCCCTTCACTGCGTATGTGTACAGCTGCTGCGTGTCCACATTCAGTTGCAGAGAATCCTAAAGGTGCTTGCATTGTATGGTCGGCTCTCCTGTCACACAGCACCAGAACCTCTGTAACCACACACTGACTGAATTGTTACATAACAAAGAGCATTGTCTCCTGGCAAGCTGCAGAGCTGAGAATAGAATTAGCAAAAGTTACTAATATCATTCCCCTCAGCTGATATACAACCTACATGATGGACAGGTGTCTTTCCTTGTGTGACTGCACAGAGGACGGGGACTTCCTGGGTTTGGTCAGCTTAGAGCTTTTTTTTTTTTTTTTTAATTTCACCCCACCCCCACTGCACAATGGCGCGTATACTCACCAGCGACGATCGGTGTCCTACGGCACAGCTTTGTTCCAGTCCTGCGGCATCGTTCTAATCCCGCGCGTGTTCACGTCACTGCTCTTTCGTCTCCATGTTGATTGAAGTCCGGAAATCCGTCTCTCCCATAGACATGCACTGGGGAGCGTAAGTTCCATCTTTCAATCGACCTAAAAACAGAGGAGCGGTGACCTAAACGCACGCAGGATTTGAACAGCGATAAAAAAGAAAAAAAATTTCTTTAGGGTACAAACCCACACACCGTATACACAGCAGATACGCAACAAATACGCAGCAAATACGCAGCAGATTTGTTGGTACAGATTTGATGCTGTGTTCAGTTATTTAGATATAATCTGCTGCGTTTTTGCTGCGTATTTGCTGCGTGTTTGCTGCGTATTTGCTGCGTATCGCAGCAGTAAATACGCTGCTTATACGGTGTGTGGGTTTATACCCTTAGGGTGCGTTCACACCTACAGGATCTGCAGCTGATTTTCTGCAGCAGATTTCAGTTAAATAACTGAACACAGCATCAAATCTGATGCTGTGTTCAGTTATTTAACTGAAATCTGCTGCAGAAAATCAGCTGCAGATCCTGTAGGTGTGAACGCACCATTAAAGTGTACCTGTAGCGGAATATTCTTCTACGTAAGTCAACATCATGGTAATTTTTCTTTTTTTTTTCCTTTTGTGACTATCCAGGCAGATGACACAAAAGGATAGAGACATCTGTAGGATTGGTAAAAAGAGTCTTAGGGTGCGTTCACACCTACAGGATCCGCAGCAGATTTAATGGTGCAGATTTAGAGCTGTGTTCAGTTATTTAAATGAAATCTGCTGCGGATCTGCATCGGATCCGCAGCAGAAAATACGCTGCGTATCTGGTAAGTGTGAACGTACCCTAAAGACGGCACTTCTGTGTCTATTGGTGGTGCACGTAATAGGAAAGAAATTCCAGCAATACTGTAAAGATTCAATCTCGGCACTCACTATAAATGCTTCATAGTTTTATTGTAGAAAATTCATATCCATCATCAACATAACAGGACGTTTCGGCGTTGGCCTTTCTCAGCTGTCCAGGCTAACACCGAATCGTCCTGTTGTGTTGATGATGGATATGAATTTTCTACAATAAAACTATGAAGGATTTATGGTGAGTGCCGATACTGAATCTTTACAAGATCTGTAGGATTGGGGCCTGTGGGCTCATACGTTTACCCTGGTTTCCCTATAAGTTCTAGACAATTACCATTACTTTATTGGCTCTCAAGTTGACAGTGTATATCCCGCCAGCTGCTTTCGGATTGGATTTTGCCGCGGTAATACAGTTGCTGAAGTTTCCCTGTATTACGCTGGTCGGAAACTGGTCCCAGTCAGGATCTGTTCATGTATGTACAAACCACTGATGGTATAGGAAGCGTTCTCTCCTGGCTGGGGGTCACTAGGTAGCCCGTAGGTGGAGGATGGGAGAGTGTTTGGGTTTACTATGGCTAGGCTTCTCTCTGCTCCATAACCCCCTGTTCTCCTTTGCTGGTGTATGTTATACCTTACTTACTTACATGTATGATCTCTGTATTGACTGCAGGAAGGATCAGAACGTCCTGTCTCCGGTGACCTGCTGGAACCTGCTCCTTACGCAGGTGAAGAGAGAGAGCCGCAATCACGCCACCTTAAGTGATATCTACCTGAATAACATCATCCCTCGGTTTGGTCAGGTCAGCGAGGACTCTGGGCGACTCTTCAAGAAGGTCAGTCACCTTCCATGTACAGTCCATGCCCCATACTGGCTAGCTGCTCTTTTGGTCATACTAGATCATGCAGGATACCTAACACCTTCTAAATACACCACTAAAAGTATGGACGTGACTTTCTCCACCAACGCCATGCAGCAAATAGCTGATCTTGTGTCTTTTCTGCCGTACAAGTCCCGGCACTCTCATCGTAAACCTATCTGAGTAACTTCATGATCTAGTAACTTCCTGCTTTCCTCTCTTAGGGCGCGTTCAGACTGCTGAATCTGTGCGGAGAACATCTCGCGGATTCCACCACTCCTACCCCCGCTCCGCCCGTGCCATAGACTCCATTCTATGCTTGGGCAGATTTTGCCGTCTGCCCAAAGAATAGACATGGGGATGCAAGCGGGAGCACAGGGGGATGAATGGCGGGATCTGCGTGCATATTCCTCAGTGTGAACGCACCCATAAATCGTGACCTTACTGTTGCCATACAGAAGAGCAGACACTTTCCCACAATCCCCCTTGCTTTCAGGCTCGGTGGAGACCAACTGCCACTACTTCCTGGAGATTGCAGTGGAACGGAGTGTGTCTGGTCTTATTGGTTTGTAACCAAGGGCATCAGATTGTCAAAACAACGCAGGCATTTTAGGGAGTCAGTGGGGGAGATTTATCAAACATGCTGTAAAGTGAAGCTGGCTCAGTTGCCCCTAGCAACCAATCAGATTCCTCCTTTCATTTTCCAAAGACTCTGTGAGGAATGAAAGGTGGAATCTGATTGGTTGCTAGGGGAGACTGAGCCAGCTTCACTTTACACCATGTTTGATAAATCTCCCCTATATCTCTCATACAGGACATTATCAGAAACGCTCATTCATTTGATATGTTTTATTTCCCATAATAAATCAGTTTACCCCGGGTTTTCTTAGTGACACAACCCCTTTAATATCCTGCATCCCTGTATTCCATATGGAGGTTTATAATTTACCTGTACCTTATATTTATTTTTGTATTTTTTCCTTCTCCCTCTCACCCGCTGCTCTTCTTTATCCTCATGTAATTTATTTGGCGCTCGTCTTAGTTTTTTCTTGATCCTTAACTCCCTCGTCTCCTGTGCCAACTGTTACCAGGCTGTGTACTTACTCGTGCCATTCGCTGGCAGACGGTGCCAGATGCCATCTTGTCCTGGTTTTTATTACCGTTAGCCGTGTGTATATAAATCATGGGGGTTTAACAGAGAGAATTATTTAATTTCTGTATTTTTTTTTTTGTTGTCTTTTCGACTCAGACTTTATCATTGTGTTATGTCACCCATGTTTCTGGTGGTTCTTGCCATCTGCCGCACTTCAGGATGTTACATGGAACATTTACAATTCATATCACGGATTCCGTCAATTGCAGTTTGTTTGTTGGCGTCTGATGCTTCAGTAATTGCCGCCACATTTCCATCTGCATTTGCCTCGCTTGCATTTTGTTTCTGTTGTTTTGGAGGTTTCAGCTGACTTGCATCTTTAGGGGTCTGCAGCCGCCATGATGGTAGTCAGGACTTACAGAAAATACAGAATTACAGTTTTGTTTATGATATAATGTATATACACTTATACACAGCAGTGATATATACTGTATATACACCTATACACAGCAGTGATATATGTATATATAGCCTGTAACTAATCTACAAACCACCCATCGTCCATCACGTTCCTTGTTCTTAGCTGCTTTCTTGTCTACTTTTTTCCAAGTTTTTCTCTGTCCCCTGTGTTCCCTAGAATAGACATGTCAGCCAGGCTGACCGGCCCTCTGTACCCAGGTTACTATTGCATTTAATATGAAATCACAGCTCAGGATGACTCTGTTATTTCTCCTGGACGAAAGGGCTGAGGATAATTTACAGGGTAGGTTTAATTTTTGGAGAAACACAGTATACCCCTACACTATAGCCCCCCTCTATATGGTTGTTAGCTGTCATTCTATGTGTCCCACTGTTTGACTCCCATACTGTAAGTTACCCTGTAGTTGTTCCCCCATACTGTATACAGCCCCCCACCTACAGGTAGCCTTCATACTGTATACCTTCCTCCCCCTCTGCAGGTAGTCCCTATGCTGTATACCTTAATCCCTCTGCAGGTAATCTCCATATTATTTCCGTTCCCCCATACTGTATAGCTCCCTCCTGTGCAGGTAGTCCCCATACTGTATACCTCCCTCCTGTGCAGGTAGTCCCCATACTGTATACCTCTCTCCTGTGCAAGTAGTCCCCATACTGTATACCTCCCTCCTGTGCAGGTAGTCCCCATACTGTATACCTCCCTCCTGTGCAGGTAGTCCCCATACTGTATACCTCCCTCCTGTGCAAGTAGTCCCCATACTGTATACCTCCCTCCTGTGCAAGTAGTCCACATACTGTATACCTCCCTCCTGTGCAAGTAGTCCACATACTGTATAGCTACCTCCTGTGCAGGTAGTCCCCATACTGTATACCTCCCTCCTGTGCAGGTAGTCCCCATACTGTATACCTCCCTCCTGTGCAGGTAGTCTCCATACTGTATACCTCCCTCCTGTGCAGGTAGTCCCCATACTGTATACCTCCCTCCTGTGCAGGTAGTCTCCATACTGTATAGCTCCCTCCTGTGCAGGTAGTCCCCATACTGTATACCTCTCTCCTGTGCAAGTAGTCCCCATACTGTATACCTCCCTCCTGTGCAAGTAGTCCACATACTGTATACCTCCCTCCTGTGCAAGTAGTCCACATACTGTATACCTCCCTCCTGTGCAGGTAGTCTCCATACTGTATAGCTCCCTCCTGTGCAGGTAGTCCCCATACTGTATAGCTCCCTCCTGTGCAGGTAGTCCCCATACTGTATAGCTCCCTCCTGTGCAGGTAGTCCCCATACTGTATACTTCCCTCCTGTGCAGGTAGTCCCCATACTGTATACCTCCCTCCTGTGCAGGTAGTCCCCATACTGTATACCTCTCTCCTGTGCATCTAGTCCCCATGCTGTATACCTTAATCCCCCCCTCTGCAGGTAATCTCTATATTATATACCTCCCCCCCCCCCTCTGTAGTTAGGCCTCCATACTGTATACCTCCTTCCCCCCTCTGCAGGTAGTCCCCATACTGTATACCTCCCTCCCCCCTCTGCAGGTAGTCCCCATACTGTATACCTCCCTCCTGTGCAAGTAGTCCCCATACTGTATACCTCCCTCCTGTGCAAGTAGTCCCCATACTGTATACCTCCCTCCCCCCTCTGCAGGTAATCTCTATATTATATACCTCCCCCCCCTGTAGTTAGGCCTCCATACTGTATACCTCCCTCCCCCCTCTGCAGCTAGTCCCCATACTGTATACCTCCCTCCCCCCTCTGCAGCTAGTCCCCATACTGTATACATCCCCCCCCCCCCCCCTCTGCAGGTATTCCCTTTACTGTATACATCCCCTCCCCTCTGCAGGTATTCCCTTTACTGTATACATCCCCCCCCCCTCTGCAGGTATTCCCTTTACTGTATACATCCCCACCCCCTCTGCAGGTATTCCCTTTACTGTATACCTCCCCCCCCCCCTCTGCAGGTATTCCCTTTACTGTATACATCCCCCCCCCCCCCTCTGCAGGTATTCCCTTTACTGTATACATCCCCCCCCCCCCCTCTGCAGGTATTCCCTTTACTGTATACCTCCCCCCCCCCCTCTGCAGGTATTCCCTTTACTGTATACCTCCCCCCCCCCTCTGCAGGTATTCCCTTTACTGTATACATCCCCCCCCCCTCTGCAGGTATTCCCTTTACTGTATACCTCCACCCCCCCTCTGCAGGTATTCCCTTTACTGTATACATCCCCCCCCCCCCCCTCTGCAGGTATTCCCTTTACTGTATACATCCCCCCCCCCCCCCCCCCCCCTCTGCAGGTATTCCCTTTACTGTATACATCCCCCCCCCCCCCCCTCTGCAGGTATTCCCTTTACTGTATACATCCCCCCCCCCCCCCTCTGCAGGTAGTCCCTTTACTGTATACATCTCCCCCCCCCCTCTGCAGGTATTCCCTTTACTGTATACATCCCCCCCCCCCCCCTCTGCAGGTATTCCCTTTACTGTATACATCCCTCCCCCCTCTGCAGGTAGTCCCCTTAGGGCCCTATCCCACAGTAACGATAATCGGCCGGATCGGCCCCATTTGGCCCAATTCGGCCGATTATCGTTCGGTGAAATAGAGAGAACGATCAGCCAATGATCGTGTCATCGGCTGATCGTTCATTTAGGGCCAGACCTAAAATCATCGTTCCCCCACTGCGCATCGCTACGGTTGAATAGCGGTGCGCGGCGGGCGGCCGACGATTTGACAAGCAGCAGCATCATCATACATTACCTGTCAGGTCTTCTCCGCGCTGTCTTCATCCCCGGGTCCTGCGCGCTCTATCTTCAGAGTGGCCGGTCAGCTGATGGAGCGCTCAGCCAATCACAGGCCGGGACCGCCGCGGCCTGTGATTGGCTGAGTGTGGCCTGTCAGCTGACCTGCCATTCTGAAGATAGAGCGCGCGGGAGGAGAAGCCTGGACAGGTAATGTATGATGCTGCAAGGTAGTCCCCATACTGTATACCTCCCTCCCCCCTCTGCAGGTGGTCCCCATACTGTATACCTCCCTCCCCCCTCTGCAGGTAGTCCCCATACTGTATACCTCCCTCCCCCCTCTGCAGGTAGTCCCCATACTGTATACCTCCCTCCCCCCTCTGCAGGTAGTCCCCATACTGTATACCTCCCTCCCCCCTCTGCAGGTAGTCCCCATACTGTATACCTCCCTCCCCCCTCTGCAGGTAGTCCCCATACTGTATACCTCCCTCCCCCCTCTGCAGGTAGTCCCCATACTGTATACCTCCCTCCCCCCTCTGCAGGTAGTCCCCATACTGTATACCTCCCTCCCCCCTCTGCAGGTAGTCCCCATACTGTATACCTCCCTCCCCCCTCTGCAGGTAGTCCCCATACTGTATACCTCCCTCCCCCTCTGCAGGTAGTCCCCATACTGTATACCTCCCTCCCCCCTCTGCAGGTAGTCCCTATACTGTATACCTCCCTCCCCCTCTGCAGGTAGTCCCCTTACTGTATACCTCCCTCCTCCCTCTGCAGGTAGTCCCCATGCTGTATACATCTCTCCCCCCTCTGCAGGTAGTCCCCTTACTGTATACCTCCCTCCCCCTCTGTAGTTAGCCTCCATACTGTATACATCCCTTCTCCCTCTGCAGGTAGTCCCCATACTGTATACCTCCCTCTGCAGGTAGTCCCCATGCTGTTTACATCTCTCCCCCCTCTGCAGGTAGTCCCCTTACTGTATACCTCCCTCCCCCTCTGTAGTTAGGCCCCTATACTGTATACCTCCCTCCCCCTCTGTAGTTAGCCTCCATACTGTATACATCCCTTCTCCCTCTGCAGGTAGTCCCCATACTGTATACCTCCCCCCCCCCCTCTGCAGGTAGTCCCCATACTGTATACCTCCCTCCCCCCTCTGCAGGTAGTCCCCATACTGTATACATCCCTTCTCCCTCTGCAGGTAGTCCCCATACTGTATACCTCCCTCTGCAGGTAGTCCCCATACTGTATACATCCCTCCCCCTCTGCAGGTAGTCCCCTTACTGTATATATCCCTCCCCCCCTCTGCAGGTAGTCCCCTTACTGTATATATCCCTCCCCCCCTCTGCAGGTAGTCCCCTCCCCCTCTGTAGTTAGCCTCCATACTGTATACATCCCTCCCCCTCTGCAGGTAGTCCCTTCCCCCTCTGTAGTTAGGCCTCCATACTGTATACCTCCCTCCCCCTCTGTAGTTAGGCCTCCATACTGTATACCTCCCTCCCCCTCTGTAGTTAGGCCTCCATACTGTATACCTCCCTCCCCCTCTGTAGTTAGGCCTCCATACTGTATACATCTCCCTCTGCAGGTGAGGGCGGAGCATAACAGGTTTGGCCCTCATTGGCTGATGCTCAGCACCCAGTGTCAGGGATCTTGTCAGCTGACTATAACTAGGACTTATAATTGGAGTAGGGCTTATATTTCACACCTATTCCAAAACGCCTGCAAGATGACGCTAGATCTTATTTTCGGGGTAGGTTTTCTTTTCTGAGAAAATACAATTTTAGTGACATGCTTGTCAGCAAGGATAATGGTTGCTCCAAGTTGTCAGTTGTTTCATGTATTTCCAGGAGGATTTACAGAGGAATGACCGGGCAGCGTTCTTAGAGACTGTTTTCTAGAATTGTTCTCTGTAACCCCTCACACACCGTGACCTTGTTCTCTGTAACCCCTCACACACCGTGACCTATGTGTATGTCAGGCTTAGGATAGTTATGGCTCTGCTCCCCAAACTCATGTCACATCTGATGGGGTAACAGGAGCGGGTGAACAGCTGACCCCTACAGACCCCCAGATTACACACCTCTCGCCCCAGGTTAAATATGGTCCCACATGTCTAGAGAGCTGCCGTCTCCCTAGTGAGGGCCGGGTGAGGGGTCAGCGGTATCTGCTCAGTACGCGAGCCAGGTATGGCAGTAATTCTGATAATTGACCACATGCAGGATGTAGCATCGCCTGAAGCTGTAACATGTGGAAGGATTAGGATTATATTGTATTTCTTCATGATTTAGGGCCCTACTCCACCAGACGATTATCGTTCAGATTATCGTTAAATCGTTCGAATCTAAACGATAATCGTTCGGTTAAAATGCAGTTAACGATTAACGACCGAACGAGAAATCGTTGATCGCTTTATAAGACCTCGACCTATTTTTATCGTTGCTCGTTTGCAAATCGTTCGCATTGAATAAGACGTTGTTCGCAGTAGATACGAACGCAATAGCAAAGAAATAGCGAGAAGAAAACGATCACAAATACGATCATAAGTAACTATTATCGTTCCATGGAAATGAGTGAACGTTTTCAGGTCTTTCACAATAGCGGTCGTTTGAGATTGTTAATCGTTAACGGTTATGCGAACGATAATCGTCTGGTGGAATAGGGCCCTTACTCACCCTCATATACAAATCACACAGATCGGCAGGCCGCCTTGCGATTTGGTTTGTGGGTTTTGTTTTTTTTTTATAATGCAATTCAATAGAAAAACGGATCAAAATTCATATTGAAATTTCATACGGATGAAAGAAACAGATTGCAAAAATGCAGTGTGAACCCAGCCTAATCTTTTTGTGCAATAGGGCCCTTAGACATAACAGACCCCCATTTATCTGCCATCTATCCACGTGCCGCGATTTTTTATTTTTATACCTATATACCTGCCATTCTGTCTGTGAACATATATAAACATAAACTGTGGGAACCTTCAGTCCACAATAATAATGTCTGGTAACGTGTTTACTATTAATACTACTACTACGGGCGCAGGCTTCAGCGAAGAATGGCAGGATAACAGGAGGAATCCAACACATCCGCACTCTTCTGCCAAGATTAAAATAAAAATGTTCCATCGTTTCCAAATAATAGAAACACGTGAGCGCTGCGGAGTTGGTCAGGCCGCGTTTGTATAGCGGAGCCGGTCGGATTGTACAAAGGTTGATTTGTGGCCAAGTCTTCTATAGATGAGATTGCTGTAACCTCCCTCTTGGGTGTCTCCCATCGGGGCAGTCACGTTAAAGAGACAGCTCAGCGTGCGGTCTCCTTCCTGGCTTTGTAGCCGGGCTTCATGAAAGGTCTCATAGGAAAAGGGCAGCAGGATGACGGTATTAACAATTAATATGGCGGCAAATGCCCCCCTCCTGTGATAGAAGCCTTTACAAAAAATAACTGCATGAATTAATGATGGTGGGTGAGGAGACTGGGTTAGAGACTGTGTCTGCCTGACGGCTGTCTACCCTTCATGTCTGGACTGGACTCAAGGGGTTAATAACTAAATCAGTCCCCCCCTCCGATATAACGCACTCTCTATGTATACAGTATATACCGCCATATGTGTGAAGGATTCTCAGGCTGGTCTGGAGCACAGGCAGCGGGCATGGGCTCCTCCTGTGTGGGCAGTAGTCTGTCCCGTGCCCATCTGCCGGCCGAGCTCTTCAGGGTATCTTCTCCTCATGTTCCCCATCACCTCCAGAGTCTTCTCTCCCCCCGACCATCTTCCCTTCTGTTCCCGTCTGTCATGTCCTCCTGTTGCCAGTCTCCCTTGTCTTCTCTCTGCATTATCCACAATGTCACTAATAGACTCGCACAGTGCCAGGACGCAGCTTACTACTTGGAGTGGAAAAGTGTTAAGGGGGGGGGGGGGCAATGATTCTGTGTCTGATGGAGCTCGGCGCGTTTGAGAATTTTGTGGGGACTGGTATATTCTAATATATTTAATATATACACACACTCACGCTAACTAGGTGGTGCGCACACAGTGCCACCAACATTGTATAATGCCCCTTTAACAGTATAAAGCTGCCTTAGTGCCCCCATGGTATCATACCCCCATAGTGCCACCACACAGTACACAGTATAATGGGGGTATGATACGGTGGGGCACTAAGGCTGCGTTATACTGCTACTATACAATGTTGGGGGCACTAAAGGGGGCATACTACTATGCGTGTGCCACAAATTATATTCTAGAAGATAATATTTCCAAAAAAACAGGACAAGTCCCTTTAAAGGGTACTTCAGCATGTCTTTTTTTTTTTTTTTTTTTTAAACAACTGGTGTCAAAGTTCTTTAGATTAGTAATTTACGTCTATTTAAAAATCTCCACTCTTCCAGTACTTATCAGCTGCTGTATGTCCTGCAGGAAGTGATGTATTCTCTCCAGTCTGACACCGTGCTCTCTGCTGCCCCCTCTGTCCATGTGAGGAACTGTCCAGAGCAGGAGAGGTTTTCTATGGGGATTTGCTGCTGCTCTGGACCGTTCCTGAAATGGACAGAGGTGGCAGCAGAGAGCACTGTGTCAGACTGGAAAGAATACACCACTTCCTACAGGACATACAGCAGCTGATAAGTACTAGAAGACTGGAGATTTTTAAATAGACGTAAATTACAAATCTATAGAACTTTCTGACACCAGTTGATTTCAAAGAAAAAGATTTTTGCTGGAGTCCCCCTTTAAACATAGAGCTCCATGATTGTTTCCATTGCTTTCATCCGTTTGGGCCTATTATATCACGTTATTTATTCTAAGTAATTCCAGAATTCCATGTTTCTTCATTTCATAATGTAGCTGTATAGGTGGTGCGGCTGTAATTCCCGGTTCCCCCGCTATCGGCTATAGGGTTAGTGTACCTGTCATACTCAATCACTTCTGACATGCCGCCTAGACCTGCTGTGCCCCTTCGGCCCGGGTCAGCGGCGTTCAGCTCTCCTCTGAGAGCCGTGTACTGTATAGGATGTTGCTCTTACGTGACTGATCCTAGAAATGCCAATAGGAGCCCGATGGGACACGGCACAAGAATGGATTGTTTGTTAGATGGGTGACTGGTCATGGGGCCGTCCCTCTGCCGGGCCCCCCAGGAGTCAGCTGTAATCTGCAAGGAAACAGGGTGACAGGTGTTCTGTATCAGAGTATCCCGGCTGGTGAAGGTAGCGGGTATTCTGATGCCGCCTATAGAATGTAGCTTTCCTGCCGCATGTCAGTGGTCAGAACATTACAGAAAAGCCGTAACCAAGCCAGGATATCCTCCAGAAGGAAGAGTTACCTCGGAAGAGTAATTTCTCCTTCTGGAAGACATTCTGGTTTGGCTGATCTCTAGTCATGTTAGGATGGAGGATAGAGCCTATCCCCTGTGGATAGGGGGGTCAGGTTTTAGTGGCTGGAATAGTTGGAGTTACAAGGATGCTATCTCTTCCTTCTGGAGCGGGCCCCCAGTGCATAGAGCCGGCTCTGTGCACGACAAAAAACTGGCAGGGGAACCCAGTGGTGTTAAAAAAAAAAATATATATATATATATATATATATATATATATATATATATATATATATATAAAAAAAAAGAAGCACAGTGCCATCTGGATCCACATGCTGATTGCCTATTGTAAAAAAAAAAAAAAAGCAATGCACATGATGGTACACTGACTTTAAGAACCCGTATGCCAGTTCGGAAGCACCCCCCACAGGAGAAATAAAGAATTACATTGTGCCTATTAAAGAAGGAGTCCTGCAAAAAAAAAAAAATAATAATCGCAGGCAGGGGGTGCGGCAACATAATAAAGAATGTATACTTACCTCTCCCCATGCCCTTGCAGTGCTGCCTTCCTGATCTCTGACAGTCGCCAGCCTCCTGCTGCAATGTCACATACCTGGCTGATGGACTGACTGCTCAGCCAATCAGTGACTGGGGCAGGACGCTGCTGCAGGGCTGAGCGGGCAATCCATCAGCGGGACAGGAGCAGTGGCCGTGTCCTACCAGGAAGTTGGGAGAGAATGACAAATGGCGGCTGTCAGAGAGTGGAGAGAGCGGTGCTCCAGGGTTGGGTAAGCATTCATTCTTTATTATGTTCCCGCATTCCCCTGCCTGCCTGAGATTTTTTATTTTTGCTGGGTTCTCTTTTAATCTTGGGTCTATGAAAATGTGCTTCCTAAACCAGACAACCCCTTTAAGGTATATTAAAACAAGCAGTAGATTTGTATTTGTGGGGAAGCTTGGCCCTCCATCTGCTGCAAAACTACAACTCCCATCATGCCTGCACAGCCAAAGCTAAAGCTGGAGAGACGAGGTTCCCGACCCCTGTAATACAATGTGTGTGTATATATATATATATATCACCTAGGCAGAATGATGCATGGGCGCTGACTAGGCCTGTGATAATGCTGCTGACCCCAGGCTCCTCCATCCTTCCCGCCTGCTATCTCCTCTATCATGTACTGTAAGATGCTGTAATAACAGATTGCTTGTCTTGTGTCTCGGCAGAGCAAGGAGATCGGTCTGCAGCTGCAGGAGGACCTGATGAAAGTGTTAAATGAGCTGTACACGGTAATTCCTGGGGATTTGCATCATGGTTATCTAAGTCCTACTGGGGATATACACACAGGCCTGAAATTACCTGCAAGAACAACGGCCGCACCCGCTCCTGTCACGTCTGCAGAAACCGCTTGGATATTACTTCATGTGATTGCGGACAGTATACTCTGATCTCGGCCAGTTAATCAGATAAAAGCCGCTCCGAGTGACATCATCAATAATAACTGGGGATTTATAAGGAAATGCCTGGGCGTTCAGCACGGCTGTGTGCATACATTATCCGTCATTGTTCCCCATGGGGGGGCAGACGGCCGTGGTACAGGCCGGGATTTTCTTTTTACATCAATTATTCAATTATTATTTAATTATTCAAAAGATGGAATAACAGGATTAGCCCATTAGCTCCAGACTCGCATGGGAGAAGGTGGCACCACCGGCATCCTGGTTACATCCCCCAAAAGTAGGGAATATTTCTACAATTGTGGGCACGATGTATTGTTATATATAGAAATCCAGCCTGTTATGTCTACTAGTTGTATATGTATACGGGATATACATACACCAGTTACAGGATTGGATTCATGGAATGAGATATATCACAGAAGGACGTATCCGTTTCCTCTCTGCTGGATCCACTTCTGGCTTTGGCCTAATCACAATTTTTTTTTTCCCTAAAGAAATCAACTGGGGTTGTGATGGCGAGCAGTTGTGCAATATATGCTCTTAATTTTATATATATATTTTTTTAGTTATCCATGTTTAAATCAGCATTATATATACAAACTTTGCTCCATGCTCCCTCCTGCTGATATTTGGTCTTTTCTTTGTTCAAAAATAAAGACCAAACACAGGAAGTCTCTGTCCTCTCTGCAATCACACAAGGGAAGAGCCCTGTCCATCATGCAGGTTGTGTATCAGCTGAGGGCAATTACCTGAGCATAATTATATTAGTTACTTATACCAATTCTTTTCTCAGCTCTGCAGCTTACCAGGAGACAATGCTCTGTGTTATGTAACAAAACCAAAACCTCTGTAACCACACAGTGACATTATACTGTGAGACAGGAGAGCTGACCATACAATGCGAGCACCCCCAGGATTCTCTGCTACTGAATGTTGATGCGTAGCAGCTGTGCACATGCGCAGTGTAGACTTGTCCTTCTCTGTGCTTGCTCAGGTATAGCTGTCAATACCAAGCCATGTCTGAAAGCGCACAGAGGACGAGGACTTCCTGTGTTTGTTCGCTGCTTGTAAACGGAGAAAAGACTAAATATCGGCATGCAGGGAGCACAGTTAGACAGGAAGGGAGACGCCTAGGGGGGCATTTATTAGGGCCGGCCTATGAGTAAATCAGGCCCTGTCCCCTTTTCCCCGTCAGATTCACTAAGGGGCGCACACCTCTTAGCAATCCCGGCCGGCCCTGCACACCCCGCAACTAATCTTCCAGCAGGTGTAGATTTGTATCATGGGTAAATCATGATAAATGAGTTGTAGGAGGGGGCCACGCCTCCTCCCCGCCTCACCCCCCACCTGCCCATTAGTTGAGTGGGTCATACGCCAGGGAGAAGGGGTGAATCTGCGCCGCCTTCCTGGAGGACACCAGTGGCACAAGGTTCATAAATGCCCCCCCTAGTGGCCATATGTATTATGTGGATTTAAACATAAAAAACCCTAACAAACTTGTTGTACACCACTATTACCCTATTTTCACTATACTCTTCTCCCGTTTCAGGTGATGAAAACCTATCACATGTACAATGCGGACAGCATAGCAGCACAGAGTAAGCTGAAGGAGGCCGAGAAGCAGGAGGAGAAGCAGATGAGCCGGTCAGTGAGACAGGAGGATCGCCAGACCCCCCGCTCCCCGGACACCGCCACCAGCGTCCGCCTGGAAGAGAAGCACATCAGACGCAGCTCGGTTAGAAAGATTGAGAAGATGAAAGAGAAGGTAAGAGGATGGCTCTTTGCTAGCAGGGCATCACCGGATCATTCTGTGTATGAGGAGCGCACAGAGTGGGGGGAACCTTTTCATTTAATTTCATCTTTTTGCTTTTTCAGCGTCAAGCTAAATACACAGAAAACAAGGTGAAGGCCATCAAGGCTCGTAATGAGTATGTGCTGGCCCTGGAAGCCACCAACGCATCAGTCTTCAAATACTACATTCATGACTTGTCTGACCTCATTGATGTAAGTATCACTGGGGAGCCGGAGGTTTCCCATACAATCTCATGCTCCCTAACTGGTTTACACTGTGGGTAGCATTATGTGATTTTTTTTTAAAAGGGGTACTCCGTAAAAAAAAAAAAAATTTCAATCAACTGGTTTTGGAAAATTATAAAATATATTCTAAATCTACTTCTATTTAAAAATCTCCAGTCTTCCAGTACTTATCAGCTGCTGTATGTCCTGCAGGAAGTGGTGTATTCTCTGCAGTCTGACACAGTGCTCTCTGTTGCCACCTCTGTCTGTCTATGTCAGGAACAAATCCCTATAGAAAACCTCTCCTGCTCTGGACAGTTCCTGACATGGACAAAGGTGGCAGCAGAGAGCACTGTGTCAGACTGGAGAGTATACACCACTTCCTGCAGGACATACAGCAGCTAAAAAGAAGAACTAGAAGTCTGGAGATTTTTAAATAAAAGTAAATTACAAATCTATATAACCTTCTGAAACCAGTTGTTTTGAAAGAAAAATATCTTCGGCGGAGTGCCTCTACGGGCGAAAGTTCGCGGACCGTATGTAGCCGGCCGATACTTACGTGTGAAACTCCGGCCGGGAATTTACGTATGTGTCCGGCCGCGTAAAATATTTTACGTGGCAGGACATATACGTAGTGTGAACATAGCCTTAGGCTGGGTTCACACTACGTATATTTCAGTCAGTATTGTGGTCCTCATATTGCAACCAAAACCAGGAGTGGATTGAAAACACAGAAAGGCTATGTTCACACAATGTTGAAATTGAGTGGATGGCCGCCATTTAATGGCAAATATTTGCTGTTATTTTAAAACAACGGATGTTATATTGAAATAATGGCCGTTATTTACCGTTATATGGCGGCCATCCACTCAATTTCAACATTATGTGAACAGATCCTTTCTGTGTTTTTAATCTACTCCTGGTTTTGGTTGCAATATGAGGACCACAATACTGACTGAAATATACGTAGTGTGAATCCAGCCTTAATGTGTAAATGTGTCGGGACACTAAAAACAGACAAAACCCCCATTTGCTGCTGGGAACCCCTTAGTTAATCAGGCCCTCAGTTTATCTCTGTATGTTGTATCCTTAGTGCTGTGACCTAGGCTTTCACTCCAGCCTGCATCGCGCTCTACGCACCTTCCTCTCTGCTGAGTTTAACCTGCAGCATTCCAAGCAAGAGGGGCTGGAAGCCCTGGAGAACGCCACCGAAAACCTGGATGCTTCTTCAGACAAGCAACGTCTCATGGAATCTTCCAACAGTGTCTTCTGCCCTCCGGTCAGGTTTGAGTTCCAGCCACACATGGGGGATACAGTAAGTATTATTATTTTTTATTATTATTATTATTATTATTATTATTATTATTATTATTATTATTATTATTATTATTATTCCATTGATTCTACAGTGCTATACAATAGGGTGGTTAACATATAAATCAGGGAGTGAGGAACCTGCCCGCTTAGTCTACAAGGTGGGGGAGGGGGACAGTTGATGGCATCAGAGTTATTGGAGGTTGTATAGAGGGTCTATAGAGATGGGCTCTAAAGTTACTTTTGAAGGTCCTGACATTGGGTTAGTGACCTGCAGAGTATGGGGGAAGATAGAAGGAGATCTTAGAGATAATTGCATAAGAAGCTGATAAGGAGAGAACACTGCCAGAGGTCCAGAGGAGGTTCAGTAAAACTGAGGATGCTTTTACACATCCCGGCATGGGGCTGAGCAAGGATGTAAGGTCAGGAAGATTGGCCCATGTGTGCAGCACGTTTACACAACACAATAAATTGAAGGGCCAGGTTGCACAAATGATCCCTGTATTGTTTGTGCGGCCATGGAAACTGACAGCATAGATGTGCATGTATTCAAGCTGTTACTTTCCAAATCACACAGCAGTACATACTTGCCTTCTGCTGTGTGATCCGATCCGGCACTGTCTGCTCCCAACATGCTGTTCAGCCATGTAACTACAGGTTGGCACCTGCTTCCTCCAGGGGCGTAGGCCCCAAGACACAGCATTGGCTGGAGAGCAAATCACATAGCAGCGCACTAGGTAAGTATGTACTTGTGTGTGATCTAGAAACCCTTAGTTCAGATATAGGCATATCTGTGCTGTGCAATTGCTATCGGCCACACGTCCTCTGTTTACACAGGAAAATGTGCGGCCGGTAAAGGTAAATTTTAAAGCAGACTGAAAAGATCGGCATTTTCCTGCTCCTCAGCTGATCACTGTCACTTTTTCAGGTATTAAAGATAAATAAGAATGGGCCCTGAAATGTCATACATGTTCATGTTTACGTAAAAAGCCAAGATGGAGCTCTTAGCACTTAAAAAGCCTTAAGGGAACCTACCAGGAGGTTAGGACTCTGTAACCAGCTGGTATGTTCCCATAGGGCACAGAATCCTCAGAATAAAGGTCATTTTGTTACCTTCATCCTCAGCACAGTTTTTGGTAAATCTTAAATTTGTTAAATATTCAAATTAGTTAGTTTGGCGCACTGGGGGTGGGACTACCACACACAGATCCGGCCCGTCCTCCTCCATGAATACAGAGGTGGTGCTCTGCAGTGATGTGATGGATGAATATTCCTACGGGGCGAGGTGGATTGGTGCACTCAGTGTGATAGTCCCGCCCCCAGTGCACCAAACTGCCTAATTTGCATATTTAATAACATGAAGATTTCCTGAAAATGGCGCCAAGGATGTAGATAAAAAAAATATTACCTCCATCACCACTCAGCGTTTGATCACCAGCGGCTAAAGAAGTTGGATTCCGCCCTAGCCAGTCCTGGGAAGTATGGATACAGCCAATAGTCACATACTGAGCATTCGGGTTTGGGAGGACCCAAGTGTGCTCCAGGTTCTCTCATCTCTCATCAAGATCATGAAAAAATGTGGACATGTACATATTTTGGGTATTGGTTGTATATTTAGTCGGTGACTAATTCTTTTTTGGTCTGTAGGTATCTCAGCTGTGCGCGCAGCAACCTCTTCAGGGAGAGCTGGCCCAGAGGTGCCAGCAGCTGCAGTGTCGGCTCTCCACATTACATATAGAAAATGAAGAGGTATGTCCTGGCTTCTACTGTTTTATCTGCCCTATAGGGATACCTGTTTATACCAGTTAGTTGGCTTTACTCCTGGTCCTCGTCGTTCTTGCTTTATGGCTTGTAAATAAAATCCATTTATAATCAGAACTAAATTCTCTTGGTCACTGATGTGCAATCTCCCCACATTCCCTGCTTTCTGTATGACCAGAATGTGCTCCCATACCATGCATACTGGGAAGTGTGGGAGTTACGCCGTGCTCTGTGCAGGAAATATACAGAAGTTACCCAGCATGCATTGCCACTCCATAACAGGAACTCCTCTATGCTGTTTTGTCCATCAGCGAGGTCCTAGGAACAACCTGCTGCACTGTGAATGCAGCTCTGGGCTATAATTCAGTCAGTAACCTCCAGATCCGCACAACATGAGAAAAGAAAAAAAAAAAATTAAAAACTATTTTTGGAGTTACTCAGCTAGGGGGGTTTTCCTGTATGCAAACTGTATGTTCAGAGGTAAAACTACTGCCTGACCAGAGGAAAGTAATAATAATAATAATAATAATAACAGTAAAGCCCCTATTCCACAGGCTGACGGAGAGGAGCAAACGAGCGCTCCCCGCAGGTGAGTCCAGGAGGGCCGCAGGGAGGTGCGGGGGGGGAACCCAAGTGGTCACTAGATCACCCGGGCAGCCCAAAGCATACAGCAGCGGTGTGCTGCCACCACTCCTCCTCCTCCAAAGTGACAGCAGCAGATCGTTACTATATCAGTCGCTTGTTTTTCAACATGTTTGAAAAACAATCGACGTAACGATCAGCCGACATGAACGATGTGGCCGATAATCGTTCCGTGGAATAAGGCCTTAAGACCAGCTCCAGAGCATATAGCCGGGCTCTAGTGTCTGGGGGGAGTGCAGTACACTGTTGTGGGATGCTTTGTCTATATTTGATTGCCACATAGAGTACATTGTCGTTTTCCTTTTTTATTTTTATTTTTTTTATTGGCGGCCTATGCATAGTATTATTATAACTAAAGGCATACTCCGGTGAAAGTCTTTTTCTTTCAAATCAAGTGGTTTTACAAAGTTTTAAAGATTTGTAATATACTTCTATTCAAAAATCTCCAGTCTTCCAGTACATATCAGCTGCTGTATGTCCTGCAGGAAGTGGTGTATTCTTTCCAGTGTGACACAGTGCTCTCTGCTACCACCTCTGTCCACGTCAGGAACTGTCCAGAGCAGTAGCAAATCCCCATAGAAAACCTCTCCTGCTCTCAAGACTGGAAAGAATACACCACTTCCTGCAGAGCATACAGCAGCTGAGAAGTACTGGAAGACTGGAGATTTTTAAATAGGAGGGAATTACAAATTTGTATAACTTTCTTACAGTAGTTAATTTAAAAGGAAACATTTTTCACTGGAGTTACAGGAGATCTGACTGATTTTCTGCTGATAGTGGGGAATGACGATTGGTTACTGGTTGTGCACATTTATAACCGCAGCCGGAACCCCAGGACACATGCAGATTTATTTCTGGTTATAATTGCTGAGGATTCATGAGTTATAGAAGCTGTAAGTACTAAATGCCATATTTTTTCCATGTGGCCGTAAATTATACTGAGAACACAAGGATTCTAGATACTTCCGTGCACATGCCTTTCTGTATAGGCCACTAGTGTTCAACAACAGCTGATAGCGGTCCGTCCACTCTCTTAGTACATATGGTCTAAAATGATTATTATTATTAAGCCCGGGGAGTTAATGGATCTGCTCAGGGAATGTGGTATTACCGAAACCTGATCATTGAATGTTCCAGCTGAGCAAGGGTGTAAAAGCCGGGGCCTGGATGCTGTCTGTTATCCCATTCTTAGCTGCCATTAGTACAGGCAGCACAGGTGGAGGGCGGGGATAGTACAGGCAGCACAGGTGGAGGGCGGGGATAGTACAGGCAGCACAGGTGGAGGGCGGGGATAGTCCATGCAGCACAGGTGGGGGGCGGGGATAGTCCATGCAGCACAGGTGGAGGGCGGGGATAGTACAGGCAGCACAGGTGGAGGGCGGGGATAGCACAGGTGGAGGGCGGGGATAGTACAGGCAGCACAGGTGGAGGGCGGGGATAGTACAGGCAGCACAGGTGGAGGGCGGGGATAGCACAGGTGGAGGGCGGGGATAGTACAGGCAGCACAGGTGGAGGGCGGGGATAGTACAGGCAGCACAGGTGGAGGGCGGGGATAGCACAGGTGGAGGGCGGGGATAGTACAGGCAGCACAGGTGGAGGGCGGGGATAGTACAGGCAGCACAGGTGGAGGGCGGGGATAGTACAGGCAGCACAGGTGGAGGGCGGGGATAGTCCATGCAGCACAGTTGGAGGGCGGGTATGGTACGTGCAGCACAGGTTGGGTCCGGGGATGGTACATGCAGCACAGGTTGGGTCCGGGGATGGTACATGCAGCACAGGTTGGGTCCAGGGATAGTACAGGCAGCACAGGTGGAGGACGGGGATAGTACATGCAGCACAGGTGGAGGGCGGGTATGGTACATGCAGCACAGGTGGGGGGCAAGTATGGTACATGCAGCACAGGTGGCGGGGGGGGGGGGGGATAGTACATGCAGGACAGGTGGAGGGCGGGTATGGTACATGCAGGACAGGTGGAGGGCGGGTATGGTACATGCAGCACAGGTGGAGGGCGGGTATGGTACGTGCAGCACAGGTGGAGGGCGGGTATGGTACGTGCAGCACAGGTGGAGGGCGGGTATGGTACGTGCAGCACAGGTGGAGGGCGGGTATGGTACATGCAGCACAGGTGGAGGGCGGGTATGGTACATGCAGCACAGGCGGAGGGCGGGTATGGTACGTGCAGCACAGGTGGAGGGCGGGTATGGTACATGCAGGACAGGTGGAGGGCGGGTATGGTACATGCAGGACAGGTGGAGGGCGGGTATGGTACATGCAGGACAGGTGGAGGGCGGGAATGGTACATGCAGCACAGGTGGAGGGCGGGTATGGTACATGCAGCACAGGTGGGGGGTAGATAGGTACATGCAGGTTTGTGCTGCAGAGCGCATACCCCAAAACGTACCAATTACCAGGACCAGACTGGTTTGCTAGGTTTTGTTCTACAAGTCACCACCACCTAACGCATTGTAAGTTGAAAATAATTTCAAGTTGCTGACGAAATTTCCTTGTAAAGTGAGAATATTGTAACCTGAAGGAGCACGGCTATTGTTCTATACAGAATGTAACTTTATAATATTTCACATTCTTATATTTTATTCCTTTAAGGTTAAAAAGACGATGGAGGCCACACTGCAGACCATCCAGGACATGGTGAGCGTGGAGGACTTTGATGTATCCGACTGTTTCCAGTATAGTAACTCAATGGAATCTGTGAAGTCTACAGTGTCTGAGACCTACATGAGCAAGCCGAGCATAGCCAAGCGGCGGGCCAACCAGCAGGAGACCGAGCAGTTCTACTTTACTGTAAGGATGATGGTCTCACTCTTTACATACAATCACACTATGTAACTATATCAGGATATAATATTCACCGTGTACAACATTAGTTTCATATTCATTCATTTAAATAAACAATTAGATAGTTTGGGGTCTGAGGCCCTCATTGTTCTTTAGAACGAGCAGGAAGAAGCACTCCGCTAAATGCTTCTTCCCCAGTCTCTCTCCTTGTCTGAGCACCTATACCCCAACCAATCTCTATAACACGGCTTGACAAAGACCCCCAAGTCAGGGTTAAAATGTTGCCACTATACTTTGTTGCTGATGGGAATGCTGGATATCTTAAGGCCCTTTTACACGGGACAATAATCGGCCAGGAGTGTTGGTAGAAATGCTGATTCGGCTGATAATCTGCCCATGTAAAAGTGTCAGGAGCAGAAAGCGCCTGATCTGTGACTGATCACATCTTTTGGGAGGCTTCAAAATTTATCACGATCAGCTGCTCATCTCTTTGTGTATGCAACAGTATATTTAAAAGGCTACACAAACGATACAAGGATTGTTTGTGTGGCCCGGCCTGCGTTATTAATAGTGCCCTCTGAATGCACTACAGACAAGCGCTGATCTTTGTTGATGGCTCTATAACAGGGGTCACACACTCAAATACAAAAATGCTGGGGGCCAAAATAATCAGATAAGTTTGCGGGCCAACCTTGATACTTATTAATGCGTGTGTGCAGAGTTCCTGGTGCTCTGTACTATGATAAATGATATGATAAATTGCTATGACAAGTATAGGATAGGAAGGTAGGTGGCAGGGTGAAGGAAAGTTTAGGAGAGACAGTTAAGCCCCCATATCTGCAATTACCCCCCCCACACCATGCAGCAGCCATCCATAGTGCCCCCTCTGTAGCCCATGCGATATGTGTTCCCTTAATAGCACCCCTCACATGCTCCATAAAGTAGTTACCCCAATATTTTCCCATGGCAGTAGGTCATCGCATAATAGTCCCCCAATAGTGCCCCATATGGTAGTCAGCCCCCCCAGTAGTGCCCCTTATAGTAGTCAGCCCCCCAATAGTGCCCCATATAGTAGTAAGCCTCCCCAATAGTGCCCCACATAGTAGTTAGCCCCCTCTAACAGTGTCCCATATAGTAGTTAGCCCCCCCTAATAGTGCCCCATATGGTAGTTAGCCTCCCCAATAGTGCCCCATATGGTAGTTAGCCTCCCCAATAGTGCCCCATATGGTAGTCAGCCCCCCCAATAGTGCCCCATATAAGAGTGAGCCTCCCCAATAGTGCCCCATATGGTAGTCAGCCCTCCCCAGTAGTGCCCCACATAGTAGTTAGCCCCACCTAACAGTGCCCCATATAGTAGTTAGCCCCCCTAAATAGTTCCCCATATAGTAGTTAGCCTCCCCAATAGTTCCCCATATAAGAGTGAGCCTCCCCGATAGTGCCCCATATAAGAGTGAGCCTCCCCAATAGTGCCCCATATGGTAGTCAGCCCTCCCCAGTAGTGCCCCATATAGTAGTTAGCCTTCTTAATAGTGCCCTATATAGTAGTCAGCCCCCCAATAGTGCCCCATATAGTAGGCAGCCTCCATAATAGTGCCCCATATAGTAGACAGTCTCCCTAATAGTGCCCCATATGGTAGTCAGCTCCCTCCCAATAGTGCTACATGTAGGAGCTAATTCACCCAATAGTTCCCCAAAAAGTTAACTACCCCCAACAGTGTATACCCCCTCCGCAGGCTGGAATGGGCTGGACTTACCTTTCCTGGCTCCTACGCTGCAGCTCCCGGATGCTTGGGCCCTAGAAGATTATAGCATGGGCGGTCTGGGCCACCATTCTTATGCCCATATTATAATCGGCTGTGACACCCTATTAATGGGCCAGCTATAGGAAATCAACTGATTTCCACGGTGAGCCAAAAATAATGGCACCACGGGCCAGATTTGTTTTGTTAATGACAGTGAAACTTTATTGATCCCGTGGCATGACTATAGGAGTTATATGCCGTTACATTCTTATTGCTGGAAGCTTCCGGTTATTAATGCATGCCTGCAGTTTTGTATCAAAGACTTTTGTTTAAAAAATTGTGGCTCAAAGACTGATCCAAGTGGAGCCATAGACTCGCGACAGCTTCTAAAAATACCATTTCACAGATGTGCACAGTCCATATGGTCCATACTCCATATGTCAGCATGCACACATCGTCACTAAACGGAGGAACGGAGGTGAACGGAAATCCCTGTAACCCAGATGACTGTAGATAAGTCAAAGTTGGCCTGATCAGTCGCAGAAGGCGATGAGATGTCTCTGCTCATCATTTCAATCCCAACTCCCTCTAAAAACCCCAGAGTCATTACAGGACTGAACAGGAGGGAAGAAGCTGTGGTCTCTTTGTCTTGCTTCTCCTGCTCCCCTACGCAGAAAAAATAAGAAAGTCAAGCTTTCCCTCCTGCTTCCTGACTTATATTGCCGCTATTCTGAAGTCATTGGAAAGATTGTGAGCTTTAAAGGAGATGTCCCTCAAAAATAAAAAAAATCCGTGTAGGCAGAGGTTGCAGGAACGTAATAAAGAATGTATACTTACCTGTCCCCGTACCCCTGTAGCACCACCTTCATCGTTCCTGGACAGCTGCCGGATGTCATTTTCTCCCAGCTTCCTTGTATGTTCCGTCTGATGGATTGCCCGCTCAGCCAGTCAGTGACAGCAGCTGTGTCCCGCCCCACTCACTGATTGGCTGAGCAGGTAGTCCATCAGTGGAAGAGTGACGTTGCAGGAAGCCGGTGGCTGCCAGATATCAGTAAGGCATTGGTGCGGGGGCACAGGGATGGGTAAGTATACATTCTTCATCATGTTCCCGCACCCCCCTTGCCTACATGTTTCCTATTTTTAGTGCGACTTCTTTAAAGAATTGCCAGGACTACAATATAAGGGACAGAGCTATGGTTATATTATGGAGATTGATGTATTACATGCGTCCTTGGCAGAGATCGGTATAGAGTAGATGGATGGCTGTAATCCACAACATGGCGGTCAGAAGGAATTTTACCGCTTCCAATAGTCGCACCTAAACTTTCATATCTTTTATCCATGCAAAAAACAAAAGCTGTCTGAGCCGCCGGGCCTGACGGATCCAGAATACCAGAACGAATCCCACAAACACTTTTCATTTTGAAGGTGAAAATGTTTTTCCAATTCCCTTATCAAATTAGTCTGGGCCCTCGGCCTCCAGCTGGGAGTCTATTTCTGGATTCCGCCTGACTATGAGGAGCTCTGCCTGTCTATATGATATTCCTCACCTTCACAGCCACCTATTCTTCTTCTTACCGGGTGAATAGGAAGTGTCGCCTTAAGTGCCGGCCATGGGAATATTCTAAAGCTTTGAAATTAATTAGAAGTTTCTGGGTCAGGTGTAATAGCTGTGGGCAGCGCGGGATCTGATTGGACGACGCTGATGAATTATTGCTTCTTTGTTCTCGGCAGAAAATGAAGGAATTCCTGGAGGGACGAAATTTGATTACAAAACTGAAAGCCAAGCATGACATGTTACAGAAGTCCCTGGGAGAGTGTGAGTCTGGCACAAGCAATTTCTTATCTTCATCTGGGAGCGGGGTGGGGAGGGACGCCTATCCGTCACATCGGCAAGGTCAGTGGGAATCTAGAGTGACTGTCTGTGGGAGTCACCTGGTCAGTGATTGAGAACAGGTTTGTCAGATTCCACCTCCAAATCACTGTCTGCAATAATAAGTATGTCCAATTAATTTTTTTCTGAAATTGACCACCATCTAATATTTTGCCAGTGATGTCCTATGTCAGCTTCACCTTTACCCCTACTTTGTCACTAATACCTCAAATTTTGGTACTAGATTATAGTTGTTATTATTATTATTATTATTATTATTATTATTATTATTATTATTATTATTATTATTATTATTATTATTATTTTAATAATTATTTTAATAATTATTATTATTTTAGAGAGGCGCTGTTGCAATTTCTTTCTTTCTTTCTTTTTTTTTTTTTTTTTTTTAAAGAAGTCAATAGGGGTTGTGATCAGAAGCAGTTTTGCAATATACTTGCTTTATTTTTTCATGTTTAAATCCATGTTAGGGTGCCTTTACACCTACCGGATCCACAGCGGATCTCACTTCTGCGAATTTGGAGCGAGATCCACTGCGGATCCGGTACCATTCACCCTAATGATAGCACATTGACATCCCGCTGTGAGTATGAGCTTTAACCCCCTGATGCCCGCAGCTCCGCCGCATCCCCGCCTCCTGCAGCTCCACCGCTGCCCCCATCAGCCCCGGCGACTGCATCTCCAATCGCCACCCGCACGCATCCTCGATCAACGCCCGCATCCCCCATCATCTCTGCAGCCCATCTGCATTCCCGATCATCCCCGCAGCCGGCACGCATCCCCGATCGCCCCCCGCATCATCCCTGCAGCCCGCCGCCGAGAGCATACATTACCTGCTCCTCGGCGCAGCTGCTGGGATGATGCTGCGGGGATGATCTGGGATGTGTGATGGCTGCAGGGATGATGGGGGATGCGGGTGGCGATCGGGAATGCGTGATGGCTGCAGGGATGATGGGGGATGCAGGCAGCGATCGAGGATGCGGGTGCCGGGGCTGATGGGGGCAGCGGTGGAGCTGCAGGAGGCGGGGATGCAGCGGGGCTGCGGCCATCAGGGGGTTAAAGCTCATACTCACAGCGGGATGTCAATCCCGCTGCGGGTATGTGCTATCATTAGGGTGAATGGTACCGGATCCGCAGTGGATCTCGCTCCGAATTCGCAGAAGTGAGACCCGCTGTGGATCCGGTAGGTGTGAAGGCACCCTTATACATTTAGCCGCTAAGTGTCTCCCTTCACTGCATATGTGTTTGTCCAAAAGAAGTAGCAGAGAATCTTGGATGTGCTCGCATTGTATGGTCAGCTCTCCTGTCACACAGCACAAAAACCTGCGACAAAAACCTATAACTGCACAGTGACATTCTACTGACTGAATTGTTACATAACAAAGAGCGTTGTCTCCTGGTAAGCTGCAGAGCTCAGAATAGAATTAGGATAAGTTAATAATATAATTAGCCTTAGTTAATTGCTCTCAGCTGATATACAACCTGCATGATGGACAGGCATCTCTCCTTGTGTGAGCGCACAGAGGACGGGGACTTCCTGGGTTTGGTCCAAATATCAGCAGGAGGGAGCATGGAGCACAGTTTGGCCGGTTGTATAACATTAATTTAAACATAGAAAGCATGCAAAAAGTAAAGCAAGTATTTTGCAAAACTGCTTGTGATCACAACCCCTGTTGTTTGCAGGTCATCTTGAGAAAGTTATACAGATTTGTAATTTATTTCTATTTAAAAATCCCCAGTCTGTCCAGAGCAGCAGCAAATCCCCATAGAAAACCTTTCCTGCTCTGGACAGTTCCTGACATGGACAGAGGTGGCAGCAGCGAGCACTGTGTCAGACTGGAAAGAATACACCACTTCCTGCAGCAGCTGATAAGTACTGGAAGACTGGAGATTTTTAAATAGAAGTAAATTACAAATTTATATAACTTTCTGACTCCAGTTTATTTGAAAGAAAAAATTATCCTGAATTCTGTGTAGTTGAATAGTTAACTGATACAAATTAAGGAACTAGTATAAGTGACTTCTCGTTCATGCTGCCTGATTGAGTGATTGGGGCAGTCCCCAAAGACTTCTGCCTGCCCCTCAGGCCTTGATTAATAGGTATCCCCTTATACACAAACAGGTAGAGCCACATCAGTCATACCTGAGGTCAGGTGGCCACACTCATGACTTGTGGTTCAGGCAGCATGAAAGTAATAATTTTTATTCCGCTGCGGATATGTAACCCAGCCCCTTTAACCCCCGCAGCCCCGGCCTGGAGCATACATTATCTGCTCCATGCTCCTACTTGTTTCGGGGCCTCCCAGCATCTCCCTGCGATCAGTCAATCAGTGCGCTGCCCCACCGCAGCACACTGATTGGCTGACCGCCGGGAGGCTCCCAAGCAAGCAGGAGCCTGGAGCAGGTGATGTATGCTCCAGGGCAGCCCTGATTGGCTGATGAGGAGCGAAGGGAGCTTCACACAGCCGCCAAGCAGGTAATGTATGCTGTAGGCGGCAGGGGGTAAAGGGGCCAGGTCACATATCTGCAGCGGATTGAAAATTCTGCTTCGGGTATGTGACCCTATAGGCCTTCACTATACCAGGATCCCCAAACTCGCAGAGTGAAATCCGCTGCGGATTCGGCACGTGTGAAAGCACCCTTAAAGAGATCTTGAATAATCCTAAATATTATATTGTTATGTGAGGCTTCCTCACCCAGACATGCATTGCGTTATTTCAGACGTAATAAAGCCGTGTAATGTTCGCTAGTAATTATTCTTCTATTATATTTTGTTTTGTCAGGTCAGCGCACAGACTGCTCCCTCGCCAGGTTAGTACTTACCTATGTCTGGAGACAAGGCTATACTAATGGAATTGGAATCTGCTGCAATTCAAATCACAAACTGCAGACATTGTTAGGGCAAGGAGACACACAACTGCGTTCCTAATGCTGCGTTTACACGTAACGATTATCGTGCGAATTTGCGCGATAACGATCGAATTCGAACGATAATCGTACGTGTAAACGCAGCGAACGATCAAAGGACGAACGAGAAATCGTTCATTTTGATCTTTCAACATGTTCTCAATCGTCGTAAATCGTTCGCAAAAATTTCGCAGATCGTACCGTGTAAACAATCGTCGCGAAAGTCCAGCCCCCTGCAGCCCGGCCCCCCACAGCCCGGCCCCCCGCTCATCCGCAGCACCCCCGCCGCCCCGGCCTAGAGCATACCTTACCTGCTCTGCGTAGTGGGTGTTCAAAATTCCCGGCTCCCCTCTTCAGTGCATTGATTGGCTGAAGAGGGGAGTCAGGAATTTCAAACAGCTCCTCTTCAGCCAATTAGTGCTGCCGTGCATGGATTGGCTGAAGAGGAGCTGTTTGAAATTCCTGGCTCCCCTCTTCAGCCAATCAATGCACTGAAGAGGGGAGCCGGGAATTTCGAACACCCGCTACGCCGAGCAGGTAAGGTATGCTCGTGGCGGGGGTGGCGATCGGGCCCGCGGGCATGGTGATCGAGCCGGCGGAGGGGGGGGCTGTGGAATGCTTGGCCGGGCTGCGGATAAGCAGGGGCCGGGCTGTGGGCGGGGGGCCGGGCTGTGGGCGGGCGATCTTAAAACGATCGCAAAACGATTTTTCCGTACGATATATCGTACGGTCTAAATGCTGATCGTTATTTAAAAAAAAAAACGGTACTCCGACATCGTTAATCGTGCGATCAGGCCAATTATCGTCCCGTGTAAACGTAGCATTAGAAAACACCTATAGATTCTGGATTCTCATAATATACGTCCTATACCCCAAAGAAAAACAAGGATAAGGGGGGGAAAAAAAGGAGATTACCGAATGGCAATTGAAACAGAACTAAACACCTATGAAACCCATCCGATATTCAAATAACCAAAATATATCAATTGAATTAATCAGAAAAGTTTATTGTTGAGAAATATCGCAAAAAATAAATAAAAACTAAAGACAAAATTTAAATATAAAAGCAAATAAAGACCTGGGAGGTGGGAGACCAAGCATGAGGGGAGGTATATGTTTACAAAATAAAGTGCAAGTGCATATGTACAATACTCATGAATTTTCAGTATACAGCCCGGTTATATGCATATTATAAAGTGCAAGTGCTTAAACATGACCAAAAACACAAGCTGCATAGCTAAATCTGATAAAGTATAGGCAAGTGCACATAAACAACATTACCCAGGGATATCATTCCCAGCCCCTCAGGACTCCCACCTCACACTCCTCCAACGCCGTTTCGCTATTCGCTTCCTCAGGGAGTCGCATTAGCCTGCGAGGTGCTGAGGACTGGACTGCCTTCTCGCTCCCCCTTCCTTTGCCTTCTTGAATGACAGGCAGCTGGAAGCTGAATCCTGCTTTCACACCTGTGCACCATTTTGTATTTACAACACAGAAAAGAGATTAGAAAACACAACAGTGGCCTGTCAACAAGGATGGGAGGGGGAGTGAGGAGATGTTACTGCCCTTGAAGCATCGGGAAATGTCTCTTGACTCTTTAGACCAGAGAATAAAAATATATTTCTAAGGGCTGATAATCTATGTAAGTGATCGCCGATCCTGGCACTTCTGAGACGTCTCTGAAGTGACAAGCCACTTAGCAAATCACTGGCCAAGATGGGACAGAGCCACAGCCTGTGATTGGCTCAGCAGCCTGTCATTGCAGAGACAGCTTCTGAGGCTTCAGCAGTGGCTGTGGTGAGCTGGGGGGAGCGTGTAGAGATAAAGTATAGCTTTATTATTTTCTCTCCACTTTCATTGGCCACCGAAGTGATGCATGGTTGGCGGACAAGAATTTTTAGCCAGGACCAGAAGGGACAATCAGCCAATGATCGTTGTCCTTATTACGCAGAGCATCAGCCTGATGCAGCAGTTTATCACTCTGTGTAAGTTCTGGAAGCACAGACAGATATATGAAAGGTACCATGTGTCTCTTTGACCTAACAGCATCCAAAAGTCTCTGCAGTTTAGAATATGAACAGATTCCCTTTTTAATATCTTACACTTTTGTCTTTTAGTGGTCGGAGAATGTCTACTCTACGGAAGCAGGTGAGAAGGCGTGTGATACGGATGTATGGCAGCTGATCCATTAGTGTCTGTCCTGTATGATCTTTAGTTCCAGTCTACACTGAACTGTCTGCTTCCTCAGTCAACCATATGATGCTAAGGAAGTTCTGTGCAGGGGTCCTGTTATTAGAACAGGGCTTGTGCACGGAACTCGCTGGGCGTCGTATGGTCGTCTCTATAAGGTTCCCCATCCCTGCCTTAAAGCGATAGCTACAACTCTTTGCTACAGAGTAAGGGCCCTATTCCACCGGACGATTATCGTTCAGATTATCGTTAAATCTAAACGATAATTGTTCGGTTGAAATGCAGTTAACGATTAACGACCGAATGAGAAATCGTTGATGGCTTTATAAGACCTGGACCTATTTTTATCGTTGCTCGTTCCCAAAACGTTCGCAAATTGTTCGCATTGAATAAGAGGTCGTTCGCAGTACATACGGACGCAATAGCGAAGAAAAAACGATCGCAAATACGATCATAAGTAATGATTATCGTTCCATGGAAATGAGTGAACGTTTTCAGGTCTTTTGTAATAGCGGGCGTTTGAGATCATTAATTGTTAATGATTATGCGAACGATAGTCGTGCGGTGGAATAGGGCCCTAACTATCCATGATGATGATATATAGGAGCGCGGCCTCCATTTCCTAGCTCTGATATACTTCTCCTCTTATTTATTGCCTGTCGGTGTCTGTATAATTCCTGAGCTTTATACCTGTAACCAGATCAGCCCTTAATCTTGTTTTCCTAGGACACATCGTCTAATGTGTAACTGTGTGTTAATAGGCTTATGGTAAATCCAATTTTTCATTCGGCCTGTGTCGGTACTCTGCAGATATTATAGTAATGTTATAAGTGGAGGCTCCAGCCTGAGCTCAGTACTCTTAGATGTTACTCGTATACCAGGCTGTATACAGTACAGTAACAAAGCTCTATACATTGGGAGCCGCAAATACAATAATAAAGGCAATACTCACCTGCCACACTCCCTTGGAGGTCTCCGTGTAAAGTCTTCCGATTCCCCATCTCTGGCTACTAGTGATGGCCGCTCAGCCAATCACAGTACACCACTGTAGCTGGTGGTTGACTACATGGGCCATCACCGCCGAGGGGCATCCATGTAGGAACTAGCTGTCAAAATGTTTAACATGAGAGCAGAAGACTTCACAGGGTTCCCCCAGGGACGTGTGAGTATAGGCTTTTTATTAGTTTCTCTGGGGACTCAGCAATGTATAAGCGATTTGTAGTGTCCGGAATACCCCTTTAATGCTCCCGTTTTTTTTATTCCAGGATGCCAAGCAACCCATCCCCCTAGTGGTTGAGAGCTGTATAAGGTTCCTCAGTCGTCACGGTATGTGATTTCTCAGAAGTCTCCAGATCATCCTTTGTTCCAGAACTCTCTTCCTCCTGTATAAATCACTATCCACCCTTTTAATCTTTCGACAGGTCTTCAGCATGAGGGGATATTTCGGGTGTCTGGCTCCCAAGTAGAAGTAAATGATATTAAGAATGCATTTGAGAGAGGTGTGTGCCATTTCTTAAAACACATTGCATTAAGTTTCCCCCCCCCCCCCCAAAAAAAAAAAAAAAAATTGCATACATTTATTAAGGTCACACGGCCGTGGCTGTTTTTACGGTCAAGAAACATTCCTATCAGGAGGCTTCAGAAAACCATCAGTGTTTTCTTGCCTTAAAAACTAATTACGGGAAAAATAGTCATACTTACCGGCTGCAATGGTTCTCCTCTCCGGCTTTTTTATTTCTCTCTTCTGGTACTGCATGCGGACAGGTGACACAGGAGTACTGGAGGGATGCCTCTTGTAGCTGGTATGATGCTGCCTCCAGCCACAAGAGTGATTGACAGGATCAGAAGCCAATGGCTCCCAGCCCTTTCACAGCGCTGCAATTAACTAAAGAGCCAGGAGCAGCGTCAGCACCCGGTGGCATTTGTCCGGGCTGCCATGCAATTCTGGACAGTTTCCGTATGTGCATCCACAATGGTTAATGCTCCCATAAGGGTCTACACTTTCCTGAGCTATTTTCCGGCACAGACACCCTTCAGGAAAAATCCCGAAGGGTGTCCATGCCCAATAGGTCCCTACTTGTCTGGAAATTAATCAGGGAATCCGGGTAAATTTTACGGACGCTTTTACGGTAGCTTTAGATAGCAGTACTGCCAGTGAGCAGCTAAGATTGGTTTCGGAAGAAGGTAATTAGATCTATGAAAAGGCATAAATACTACATCCTAAGAGGCGGCTAAAAAGTTTCCAACATAACCCAAACTAAAGAATTGATGTATTGGGATAAAGTCACATTTGCACATTCTGTTGCTGCACTTTTTAAAAAACTTTTTATCCTAAAACTGTTAAGTCCCGCTAAGAGGTGTAAAGGAAGGAGTCCATGATGCAGGCAGGGTTGATGTAGAAAGAACTATTGTGCTGGGACCAGTTTTCTTTTCTTACGGTGAATCGTCAGAGATTTCCGCTCCCGTCCCAGTCGTCGCGAATAGTCACATGAAGGGGACTGTCTTCCAGTTTTTGCTAGGTGTGAGCTCCCCCCTAATCTCTGTTTTATGGCAGGCGAGGACCCTCTAGAAGAAGATCAGAATGACCACGATCTGGATTCTGTGGCCGGGGTTCTCAAACTTTACTTCCGCGGGCTGTCAACACCTCTTTTTCCTAAAGAAATCTTCCATGACTTGTTAAGCTGCGTCTGTAAGTACTACTTCTCTATCTGTATCTGTGCCAAAGCAAACTGTACTCACCTGTTTAGTCCTCATCCAGCCGCTCCTGGCCAGGCTTTGCTTACTCAGCTGGAGAGACATCCCTGGCCTCAGTGGTTATGTGGTCTTGGATTGATTGCAGCCATAACATGGGTATATGAGCACGTCATCATTGCAGCCAAGTAAGTGAAGGCTGACAAGGAGAACTAAAATGGTGAAGCGGCAGGGATTAAACAGGTGAGTATAACTTTGTTTGTTTCATCCCAAGCATTGGGGAAATTTTTATTTAGGTTGGACTACCCCTTTCAGGTGGTTTCAGAATAATTCTGAAATTCAGAATTGTGGATAATGGCATAAATGCTTGAGAATTCAGTGTCCCTTTAGAGGGGCAGAGGTATATGTATAGAAGATGTATACACTTGGGGACATTTATGATAGCTGGGCCACTAGCGTACGCCAGGGAGCAGGCCCAGTTTCGCCCTTTTCCCCCACTTGCCTGTTAAGGAGTTATATCCAACATACTGGATATGACCAGCACTTCCCAGCCGCTGTTAAGGAGAACCTGATGCTCTCATGCTGCCCAAACCATGGCAGACAGTGTGTTAACATGATATACAGGAATTGAGTAACTAGTCATTGCGGCTGTCCCTGGAGGCTGCTCCCTCTCAGACAGCCTTGAGTGACCTATCTCCCTACACACACATATAAGGAGAGAGACATGTCACATAATCGGTACGCAACTTTTTTTCTTTATAGATAGATAGATAGATATAGTATTTCAAGTTAACTGGTGTCAGAAAGTTATATAGATTTGTAATTTACTGCTATTTAAAATTCTCCAGTCTTCCAGTACTTATCAGCTGCTGAGTGTCCTGCAGGAAGTGACGTATTCTTTCTAGAGATGAGCGAACCTTGAGCATGCTCGAGTCGATCCGAACCCGAACTTTCGGCATTTGATTAGCGGTGGCTGCTGAAGTCGGATAAAGCCCTAAGGCTATGTGGAAAAAATTAGAGCTTTATCCAACTTCAGCAGCCACCGCTAATTAAATGCCGAAAGTTCGGGTTCGTATGGACTCCAGCATGCTCCAGGTTCCACTCATCTCTAATTCTTTCCTTACTGACAGTGCTCTCTGCTGCCACCTCTGTCCATGTCAGGAACTGCCCTGAGCAAGAGAGGTTTTCTATGGGGATTTGCTGTTGCTCTGACATGGACAGAGGTGGCAGCAGAGGACACTGTGTCATACTGCAGAACATACAGCAGCTGATAAGTGTACTGGAGATTTTAAATAAATTACAAATCGTATAACCTTCTGACACCAGCTGATGTGAAAGAAAGTACCCCTTTAAGGCCAGCAGGGTCCGCTCTCCATGACTATTTACTCCATTATTGGTGGCTTTTAAACCCGCGTTAGCACACCTTTTCTCTGTTTCCTGATGCTGGCGGTTCAGGCTGCATGAAACAACTTTCAGGTTCTTTTTACTTCTATGGGACCTGGACTAGATGTCCGCTGCTGAAGGTGAATTAAGACCTTAACTGAAAACGTAGGAATCAAAGCACAAAGTGCGTCAGATACAGAACATACATATCCATCCATGTCATCCATCCATACATATCATCCATCCCATATCCATCCATGTCATCCATCCATATCCATTCCATATCATCCATCCCATATCATCCATCCATACATACATATGATCCATCCATCCATACATACATATCTATCCATCCGTGTCATCCATCCATATCATCTATACATATCATCCATGCATATCATCCATACATACATGTCATCTATACGTATCATCCATCCATGCATGTCATCTATACGTATCATCCATCCATGCATGTCATCTATACGTATCATCCATCCATGCATGTCATCTATACGTATCATCCATCCATGCATGTCATCTATACGTATCATCCATCCATGCATGTCATCTATACGTATCATCCATCCATGCATGTCATCTATACGTATCATCCATCCATACATGTCATCTATACGTATCATCCATCCATCTATACGTATCATCCATCCATGCATGTCATCTATACGTATCATCCATCCATCCATACGTATCATCCATCCATACATGTCATCTATACGTGTCATCCATCCATGCATGTCATCTATACGTATCATCCATCCTTGCATGTCATCTATACGTATCATCCATCCATCCATGCATGTCATCTATACGTATCATCCATCCATGCATGCATGTCATCTATACGTATCATCCATCCATCTATACGTGTCATCTATCCATACATGTCATCTATACGTGTCATCCATCCATGCATGTCATCTATACGTATCATCCATCCATCTATACGTGTCATCTATCCATACATGTCATCTATACGTGTCATCCATCCATGCATGTCATCTATACGTATCATCCATCCTTGCATGTCATCTATACGTATCATCCATCCATCCATGCATGTCATCTATACGTATCATCCATCCATGCATGCATGTCATCTATACGTATCATCCATCCATCTATACGTGTCATCTATCCATACATGTCATCTATACGTGTCATCCATCCATGCATGTCATCTATACGTATCATCCATCCATCCATGCATGCATGTCATCTATACGTATCATCCATCCATGCATGCATGTCATCTATACGTATCATCCATCCATGCATGCATGTCATCTATACGTATCATCCATCCATGCATGCATGTCATCTATACGTATCATCCATCCATGCATGCATGTCATCTATACGTATCATCCATCCATCCATGCATGCATGTCATCTATACGTATCATCCATCCATGCATGCATGTCATCTATACGTATCATCCATCCATGCATGTATGTCATCTATACGTATCATCCATCCATGCATGTATGTCATCTATACGTATCATCCATCCATGCATGCATGTCATCTATACGTATCATCCATCCATGCATGCATGTCATCTATACGTATCATCCATCCATGCATGCATGTCATCTATACGTATCATCCATCCATGCATGCATGTCATCTATACGTATCATCCATCCATGCATGCATGTCATCTATACGTATCATCCATCCATGCATGCATGTCATCTATACGTATCATCCATCCATGCATATTATCCATCCATACGTATCATCCATCCATCCATATTATCCATCCATACGTATCATCCATCCTTCCATGTCATCTATACGTATCATCCATCCATCCATCCTTCCATGCATCCATACGTACATGATACTGGAATATCCCTGTAAATGGAGGCCCGCTGCTGTATATACAGTACGACATACGCTGATCACTAAGTAAAAGAAACAATCAACTCCAGTAAAAGAGTTAATCTGCATGTCTGTTCCTGGTAATGGGTTTTACAGGTCATTTCCCCAGAGAACTGAGATGACCTAATAAGAGGGATGTATTTGCGGATGGGGGAGGGGGGTGCTGGGAGGAAAGCGAGCCAAGTGATGACTCCATGAGTCAGGAAGCCGATTGAAGTGGCAATGTCTCATCATCTTGCTGTATAATTGAGGAAGTCCCTTGATGTGGAGATCCATCGTGGTGAACGCTTCTCCCATCTGACGGCCGATCTGTTTCTGGGTGCTGTAATGGTTCTTCTGAATCCTATAGAAAATGCTGTGACTAACGTCTGCTTTCTGTTTTCCAGCTATGGACAACATGCAAGAGCGTGCGGCTCACATCCGCAAGGTTCTCCTCTGCCTCCCGTCTCCCACGCTCGTCCTTATGAGATACCTCTTTGCCTTCCTCAATCAGTGAGTCTAAAATGAAAAAATGGAAAAAAACAAGGGCACGGGCGCCTCGTGTCTTATTGTGGCAGAATGTGTGAAGAAGAAGAGTGAATGATTACACTCACCTATGAGCCCCTTGGGCTGTATGCATATAACCCCACCGGGGTAACTGGAAATCCGTCGGGTTGGAGTGGTGATGGAAAAAAGGGGACTGCAGCCAGGTGTATCAAAAACGGGATACTCCCACAGAGGGGGCCCGTAATATGGTAGATAAAAAGAAGAAAAAAATAATGATACTTGCAGATGGCGCTGTCCCAAAATAATCCAAGATTACACCAGGGTAGTGAAAATGAGATCCATATTTATTGTTCAAGCACAATGTTTACGCGTTTCAGGAGTTAAGTAATCTCCCTTCCTCAGAACAGTGCATAAAGTACAGTCCAGTAACATAGTCATTTAAATAGGAGAAACACCCGCCAAAACCACCCATTTCCCGAGGGGAGGGGGAGGGAAAGGAGGGGCATACAAGAACATAATAAAACTAACATAACAAATTATAAAACAGCAATACTCATAGAACAATCCCTATGGTCTAGATTGTAGTCCGATAAAACTTACAAAGTATAAAATACACACTGGGAGAAGCTCAAGTCCGGCGCGGCTCTAGCGCTGTCAGGGATCGTAAAAAATGATCACCTACGTAACCTTCGTACGCTAAATGCGTATCTCGCAGGAGCTTACGCTAGTAAAGTACGTCAAGGCAGTCTCGCAGGCGGAATCCCCATAGCGCCATCGCGATGTACAAAAGGGGAGGAGCCTAATTCTAAACGCTAGGATCACATACGTAAGTTGCGTACGCTAGTTGCGCAACTCACTGGAGCATTCCGCCAGTGGCGTACATCAAGGCCGTCTTTCACAGGGGAATCCCCATAGCGCCAACGCGCTGTACAAAAGAGGCGGAGTCTAAGTGTCAGTCACTGAAAGGAGCCTACTCCTGATTGCCACATAAAGTAAGTCTATATGGATTAGTTAATTCAAAACAAAAATTATAATGAAATAGTATGAATAAAAACCGGATTAGGCAAAAAAGGATTCTCAGGATTGTAGGGAGCCCACATCCTCCCAGGCGCCATAAAAAACGCAAGGTCCGAACCCGGCCATAGATCTCAAAAAAGAATACATACTACACTACCTAGTAACATGATTAAATAATCTAAAATATCATGATTAGGAATGTAGCAGTCAGCTAAAAATAGTCAGGATATTTTGGATAAATCCTGTAACGATTTTTGTAGCAGTTAGATAAATAAGCGTCACAAAAAACGCGAGGTCCGACCCCGGCCATAGATATCAAGAAAGAATACATACTACACTACCTAGTGACATGATTAAATAATCTAAAATATCATGATTAGGAAAGTAGCAACAAAATAGTCAGGATGTAATGAATAAATCCCGTAACGATTTTTGTAGCAGTTAAATAAATAAATAGCAATTATAAATACATAAATATACAAAAATATAATAGTAGAATAAATAAAAACACGTGAAAATTACTACATGGGACTTATTTTGTTGCTACTTTCCTAATCATGATATTTTAGATTATTTAATCATGTCACTAGGTAGTGTAGTATGTATTCCTTTTTGCTACTTTCCTAATCATGATATTTTAGATCATTTAATCATGTCACTAGGTAGTGTAGTATGTATTCTTTCTTGATATCTATGGCCGGGGTCGGACCTCGCGTTTTTTGTGACGCTTATTTATCTAACTGCTACAAAAATCGTTACAGGATTTATCCAAAATATCCTGACTATTTTTAGCTGACTGCTACATTCCTAATCATGATATTTTAGATTATTTAATCATGTTACTAGGTAGTGTAGTATGTATTCTTTTTTGAGATCTATGGCCGGGTTCGGACCTTGCGTTTTTTATGGCGCCTGGGAGGATGTGGGCTCCCTACAATCCTGAGAATCCTTTTTTGCCTAATCCGGTTTTTATTCATACTATTTCATTATAATTTTTGTTTTGAATTAACTAATCCATATAGACTTACTTTACGTGGCAATCAGGAGTAGGCTCCTTTCAGTGACTGACACTTAGACTCCGCCTCTTTTGTACAGCGCGTTGGCGCTATGGGGATTCCCCTGTGAAAGACGGCCTTGATGTACGCCACTGGCGGAATGCTCCAGTGAGTTGCGCAACTAGCGTACGCAACTTACGTATGTGATCCTAGCGTTTAGAATTAGGCTCCTCCCCTTTTGTACATCGCGATGGCGCTATGGGGATTCCGCCTGCGAGACTGCCTTGACGTACTTTACTAGCGTAAGCTCCTGCGAGATACGCATTTAGCGTACGAAGGTTACGTAGGTGATCATTTTTTACGATCCCTGACAGCGCTAGAGCCGCGCCGGACTTGAGCTTCTCCCAGTGTGTATTTTATACTTTGTAAGTTTTATCGGACTACAATCTAGACCATAGGGATTGTTCTATGAGTATTGCTGTTTTATAATTTGTTATGTTAGTTTTATTATGTTCTTGTATGCCCCTCCTTTCCCTCCCCCTCCCCTCGGGAAATGGGTGCTTTTGGCGGGTGTTTCTCCTATTTAAATGACTATGTTACTGGACTGTACTTTATGCACTGTTCTGAGGAAGGGAGATTACTTAACTCCTGAAACGCGTAAACATTGTGCTTGAACAATAAATATGGATCTCATTTTCACTACCCTGGTGTAATCTTGGATTATTTTGGGACAGCGCCATCTGCAAGTATCATTATTTTTTTCTTCTTTTTATCAATCAGTGAGTGTCTCCTCACCGACACACATGGCTATCTATAACATTATGGGTTTATAGGAAATGCACACGACTCACACACTTCTATTCTGGCAGGTTCTTAAAGGGCAACTGTCATGTAAATGTCACTTAAGTATCAATAGTACAAGAGGTTTTAAGAAACTCTGTAATAGGTTTTATTTAGCAAAAGAGTTTCCTTCTGTACTCAAAAAGAGGGATTTCTGTGTCCATTATGGTCTATGGAGAGGGGAGGGGGCAAGGGGGATGAGTGAGCACAGAGAGGAGAAAAGAAACCCCTGCACAGCACATCATCCTGCAATCTTCTCTCCCCAAGTTCACAGAAACAGCTTTTTGACTACAGAAAGAGGATTTTTAGCAGATTTGTTTTTTAAATCGCTTGCACTATTGATTTCTGCAATAAAATGTAAACAATAGCTACACTTTAACATCAAAGGGAAAAAGGATAGAAGGGTTTTGCACATGGGTTCAGCTATCCCAGACTCCTTATTGGAGGTCAGTCTGCCTATATATGTTGTGATACACCCTCCCTACCAATCTTTAAGCATTAAAGGGGTTATCCAGGCGTCAAGAAAGATGGCCGCTTTCCTCCAGAAACAGCACAGGGGTGGGCTTTGTAGCTCATTTCCGTTAAGGTGAATGGAGCTGAATTGTAATACTGCACACAACCTGAGGACAGGGGTGGCGCTGATTTTGCAAGAAAGTAGCAGGGTATGTTCTGATCCTGGATTATCCCTTTAGGGGGCTTTCACACAGGTTTTTCTATGGAAAATTCACAGTCTAGTGACCTTTACATGCATGGAAACCCCACGCTATATAATGTGGATTTGCTGCTGCAGATAGAATTGTGGATATAGAGATTTAGAGGGAAAAAAGTAAATGTTTAAAGGGTAGATATTCCCAGCCCAGATAATATACTTGTAGGACTCTTCAAGGTAAATATTTAGGCAGATATGATCTCATGATCTGCTGCTCTTTTCCTCCCATTGCTGACAGCTCATTGTCTAGGTTACCGACCACCGCTTTACTCAAAAAGAAGTGGTCTGGCTGATATATACACTATGGGGGGGGGCATTTATCAAGACCGCCCCTTTTTCCTGGCAGGAGGAGGCCACGCCTCCTCGCCGCCCTGCCGCAGAGTATGGAAAGGGCTGGTCCTCCGCACATACAGTATGATTGGATGGTTATTGTCCCTTCTTCGTGTTCTGATCTTTTCTCTGTACCTTTTGCACTCAGCCTTTCTCAGTTCAGCGATGACAACATGATGGACCCCTATAACCTTGCCATCTGCTTTGGTCCCACCTTGATGTGCGTACCTGACAACCACGACCAGGTGTCTTGCCAGTCACATGTCAACGAATTCATCAAGACCATCATTATGCACCATGAGAGCATCTTCCCGGGCCCACGGGAGCTGGATGGACCAGTGTACATGGCCGGCAGCGGTGGGGAAGACTGGTACGACAGTAAAACATCATCGGAAGTTATAATGTCCACTGCTTTACAGTATATACTATATAATAGAGTTCTTTGTGTCACTGCTGTACAGTATATACTATATAATAGACAATAAGCTATTATATTACAGTGTCTTGTAATGTCTAGTAGATTTACATGCAAAAACCCAACATACGCAGAGCTGGGCCCCTTCACGCTTCAGGAAAATCCTATGTGGATGTCTTATGAGGAAATCTAGATAGATTTCCGGACCCAAAGGGTTCCAGTGGGCATGGACACCCTTCAGGATTTTTCCTGAAGGGTGCTCATGCCAGAAAATAGTCATGGACAGTTATGGGGGCATCCAGAATTCCAGAAATTTCTGAATGTGCATCTGGAAACTGTCTGGAATTCCGGATGCTTTGCTTAGCAGCCCGGGCAAGTGCTGCTGGATGCTGACGCCGGCCCTTTAACTATACACACTCATCAGAAGCGTATCCAGTGAAATGTGGTGCTGTCTCAGACAATGGCTCCCGGCCCTGTCAATGGGGCCTGTTATGGCATGGGATGGGGATCTGTTTGGGTGAGATGCACATCTACAATTAAACCTGACTATATACAGTATTAATGTTCTCTTTATTATAACTTCTCTTTCATTCTCTTTTCCTTTCCTTGCCTTTCGGTCTATAGTGAGAGCTCACATAGTGAACCCATCTCAGTAGAAGACTCTGTTTTGGATATGACGTCAGAGATGCACGGCACAGAGGACGGTAGGTACCAAAACAGCTGTATCTGAGGGATAGGCAGTGTATCTGCTATGGAGACCCTGGAGAGGGGGCCCAGGGCTGGTTATGTCCTTTCCCTTTGAGTGAAGAGACACTACGCAGAAGAACCCCACCACCACCACCATGAGAATCTGCATTGCAAACAAATTGGTTTATTGGGGGATTAAATGCCCAAATTAGATTTTGGGAAATAATTTTTTTTTTATAGAGAAAAGGCACATTAACTATTTAAAGAGACTGTCAGCAGGTTTATGCCGTCCTATCTCAGGGTAGCATAAACTAGTGACAGGGAAGCTGAGCACAATGATGTATCACTTACATTGTTCTGTGCAGCTGATCCAGAGATATCCTCCTGAATACCATGGGCAATAAGTCGTCCTCTCCATTATGTGCATGAGCTCAGTAGTTCTGGATATTCATGAGAAGCAAAAAACTCTGCCCACCAGCTGCTGATTGGCAGTTATCTATCCATGCTGTATATAGGCAGTCACCTGTCAATCAGCAGCTGGAGCGCAGGGGGAGGGATGCAGCAAGAATTCTATTCTCCTGCATATTAGGAGAACGGCTGAACAGAATGATGGAAGTAATACACCGATCTGTTCAGCATCCCTTTAAGGGAGTTGGCTACCTTTTTAGAAAAAAAATATAAATGTGTGGCTTGTGTGAAAACTGTACACAACAATCTTCATGTTGTTAGGATGCAAGATGGCAGAGGAGCCGTGATTCTTTCACATGGCCACTTCCTCAGCTGTCGCTGGCTGCATCCCCTCCTGTATACAGCTGTATACATCCAGCATATTCACATATATAGGCAGCCCTTTATAAATACATGTGCAAACTGCTATGTCTTGTACTTCACACAGGATCCCATCCGAACAGCATAGCATACAGCAGGCGAATCCCGGCTACTGGAAGGTATGTGCTCTCGTGTATATACTCTTGTGTACTGATGTCCTCTGTAGTATTATTTCCCCCCCTGATCTTCACGAGATGTAGGCCAACGCCATAAAGATTTCTATTTGTTTTACGGAATGATTGATTTTCAGGAATTGTAAAGTAATTATTCTTGTTTCCTGACAGTGATGACCCCCCAAGTGAGCGGTCCAGTCCCAGATCTGACCCCGAGCAGAGTTCTGAGCCATTGGCGGAGGAAAAGGTCACAGCTAGAGCCAGCCTGAGCTGCCCCACCGGGAGCCACGTGGCTGACATTTACCTCGCTAACATTAACAAGTAAGGCCGCTAATAAGGGCAGCAATACAGCCGGCGGGCTATGCACTGGGGGGGACTGGAATAGAACATTCACTGACTGGAGTAACTGGAGAGGGATTCTCCATTGTCTGTTCTTACAATGATCCATCAGTGTGTTACTGGTGGGGGTCCCCAGCCATGGTGGGCTCCAGGTTTATGTGGGTACTTGGGTGATAGTCACAGTGGCTGCCCTGTGTGTGGTTATTAGTGTTGTGGTGGTTTTTGGTGTTGGTTGTTTTTTTATTATTATTGGTTATTTTAAATAAATGACAGGAAAACACCACCAGCGCACACATCCTAAGCGAGAGCGAGACAACTACCACACTGTACAATTTAAAGCAGACCTGTGAGGAGTGTGTCTGTGCGGGTACTATACTTTATTATGCTGTTTATTACATAGAGAGCGCACGTAATCCGCAAACCTCCCAGATATGCAGAACATTCATCTCACATGCTGCAGACTGTTCCTCTGACATTCTCCATTCACATGCCTGGGATACTTCACACTTGTAACTTGCACAAAAAAAGTTTTTGTTTTTTTTAACATTCAACATAAAATAGTGAAAACTATCTCTCTGGGCTGAATGGCCTCTCTGCATGTAGTGAGAGGATTGCTGTATGGTGGAGCCATGTTACATATACAAAGAGAGCGAACTCCATCATGAGCACTTCGTATAAGAACCACCTTAATCTGACAGTAACACCAGTGTGCTTATTATTGTTTTAGAGGGATTATCCTGGATTAGAAAAGACATTGCTACTTTCTTGCTGAACTGCGCCACCCCCTGTTCTCAGGTTGTGTGTGGTATTACAATTCAGTGCCATTCACTTTAATGGAACTGAGCTACAATACCCCCCCCCACACACACACACACACAAACTAAGGACAGGAGAGGTGCTGTTTCTGAAAGAAAGAGGTCATGTATTTCTAATTATGGATAATCCCTTTAATTCTGTAATAGAATCTCTCATGGCAGAAAGTCAAAAAGAGGTAATTGCCCAGCAGCTTCTTCAGGATTACTTAAAGTGAAAATAAAGTTTTTATTTCTTTCAAATCAACTGGCATCAGAAAGTTCTATAGATTTGTAAATTACTTCTATTTTAAGAATCTCCACTATTCCAGTACTTATCAGCTGCTGTATGTCCTGCAAAAAGTGGTGTATTCTTTTCAGTCTGACACAGTGCGCTCTGCTGCCACCTCTGTCCATGTCAGGAACTGTCCAGAGCAGCAGCAAATCCCCATAGAAAACCTCTCCTGCTCTGGACAGTTCCTGACATGGACAGAGGTGGCAGCAGAGAGCACTGTGTTAGACTGGGAAAAATATACAGGACATACAGCAGCTGATAAGTACTGGAAGCCTGAAGATTTCTAAATAGAGGTAAATAATAAATACAACGATCAGCCAATGACAATGATTATCATCTCATCGTTGATATAGGTTAGAACCTATAATTGTCAGGCGCCGACCGTGCACCACTAGGTGTAATAGCGGTGCGCGGCCGACGATATACATTACCTATCCACGCTCCAGGGCTGCTCCTGCGCTCTGCTTCTCCCTGGGTTTCACACGCTCTAGCTTCAGAGCATCCCGTCTGAGCTGACAGGCCACTTAGCCAATCACAGGCTGGGACCGCCACTGCCTGTGATAGGCTGAGCGGCCTTTCAGCTGACAGGCCGCTCTGGAGCTAGAGTGCGTGGAACCCAGGGAGAAGCAGAGAGCAGGAGCAGCCCTGCAGCCTGGATAGGTAATGTATATAGTTTAAGCAAGGGCTGCCAGGACATCGGTAACTATGTCCATGCAGCCCTTGTTAAACGATTATCGGGCCGTGTAATAGGCCCAGTAAACGAGCGCCGGTCTAGCAGATCGTTGCTCGTTTACAGTTATCGGGCCCCCATCGGCCCGTCTAATAGTACCCTTACGGTGCGTTTACAAAGACAGATTTTTCAAGACAAAGCCAGGACTGTATTAGAAAAGAGGAGAAATCTCAATCTTTCCTTTATGACCTGTTCTCGGTTTATTGTCTGTTCCTGGCTTTGGCTTCAAAGATCTGTCAGATAATCTGTCTGTGTGAAGGCACCCTTAGTGTCTGAACAGTACCACTTGCAGAGGGGGCAGTTCCGAATCATTGGTGTATTTGGGATTACTGATCATTCGTTTCACAATCTAGCAGTTTGCTGTCCTGGCTTTTATAAAAGATGATGGTTATTCTTTTCAGGCAGAGAAAACAGCCGGAGTCGGGCAGCATCCGCAGGCCGTTCAGGCAGAGTGACAGCGTATCCAGCTCTGACACCTCAGAACCAGCTTCACCAGGAGCGACTGTGCGGCCTACATCTCAGCCGGTCATGAGCCAGACCTTCTCCCGAGAAGCCCCGGACCGCTGCTCCATCAGTGGCCACGGCACGGTCAGCAGCATCAGCCGACACTCCTCTCTGAAGAACAGGATGGATAGTCCTCAGATACGCAAAGCAATGGCCGCCGGCAGGTCTAAGAGCTTCAATAATCACCGCCCGCTGGACCCAGAAGTTATTGCTCAGGTTACTATGATTGTTCCGTCACTTCTTTGTTCGTGGTAATGGTAATTCAGATGGCAGCGAGCGATTATGGTGACCCCCGCTTGCTCTCCTTTAAGTATAGTGGTGACCAAATCAGTTTTCAGAACCTGTTTCACGCTTGGCTACATGAGTAGATTAGTCGTAGTCCATAGGTAGATCACTTGTTCCCACACAGATTTATTAACATGGTTTTATTACCCATTCATTTCCAGATTAATGGCGGTGGTTTTGTTTCTCTACATTTGCTTGTTTTAAAGGGGTACTCTGGCGAAATGTTTTTCACTTTCAAATCAGCTGGTGTCAGAAAGTTGTATAGATTTGTAATTTACTTCTATTTAAAAATCTCCTCCCGTCTAGTACTTATCAGCTGCTGTATGTCCTGCAGGAAGTGGTGTATTTTCTCCTGTCTGACACATTGCTCTCTGCGACTACCTCTGTCCATGTCAGGAACTGGCCAGAGCAGGAGAGCTTTTCTATGGGGATTTGCTACTGCTCTGGACAGTTCCTGACATGAACAGAGGTGGCAGCAGAGAGCACTGTGTCAGACTACAGAGAAAACACCACTTTCTGCAGGACATAAAACAGCTGATAAGTGTTGGAAGACTTAAGATTTTGAAATAGAAGTAAATTACAAATCTGTTTGAGGAGAGTAGGAAGTTAATAAGTGTTACTCGTTGTCACGTTTAGACAACATCTGACTGCCTTCTGCCGCTTAGTTTCGTAGAACCTGTTCTAGGTGGGTAGCACAAGCCCCAGTTGTCAGTTATCGGGGTGTAGCGACTTCCCAGTTGCCCTGCATTGAGCAGTGGTATACGTAGACCTTTTCAATCTGGTAGCTTTGTCCTACTTGGGTCGATTTGTCTAGTAACAGGAGATGGCCCTGCACGTTTTTGAGAGGATCCTGGCGTGGGATAGGGTATTCCTAAGTGTCTGCTCTTCTCTACTTGGACTTAGCACTGCATAGTAGAAATAGTGGTCACTTCTGTAGAAGCAATCTCTAGCTGAGCTGGTCTCTCACACATCTGTCCTCTTGGACCTCTCACGACTAACTCCTTGTAATTCTTCCCACACAAAGCTAACTCCTCCTACAGGGTGAGTGTGTGTAAGAGAGGACAGACAGGATAGGACAGAGAGAGAGCATCTGTGAGTGGTCAGAACATAAACACATGACATAAACAATTAACCCATCAACTTCAGCCATGTAAAAAATAATACAAATAAACAAAAGAGACACCTAGTGGATAAACTAAGTATTTCATTCACCACTTTTACCTGAGTGCGCGACTTCCTGGTGTGCATATACATAACACCCGTGGTGGGACACCACAATATGACTTGTCAGTGTTTGTTAGCGAGTCGCCTACCTAACTATGAATACTAAGCTTCCACCTGCTCTGTCCCTGCTCCAGCAGCAGTCCTTATCAGCTAACAGAATGCAAGTGAATCGAGCATCAGGTGACCTGGGTCTATATACACCCAGGTCATCTGATGCAGCCAGCCAATCACTGCTAGACCAGCAGCCAACATGGCTACAATATAACAGGATGTGCCAGCCCCTTCCCCCTCCTTTTTATTATTTATTTAAAGCCACCAAGCATGCAGGGAGGAGTTTTGTCATTTTATGTGGGTACCAATGCGGTAGTCATTAGAATATTGAGCAGTTTTTAGCGGCCTCCGATACTCGAGTGATCCATATACTCTCTCATCTCTAATAAGGACAGTTTGTGTATGGTGAAGCCAACAAACTGGTTATAAATTGTATATACAGTAAAATAGAGTTCCTACCTGCTTGTCTAAGAATTAAAAAATATATATCTGTACAAGAAAACGTAAGAAAATCTGCAAATGTTAATATTTTTTATCTTTTATGTCTTTTCAGGACATTGAAGCAACAATGAACTCTGCGCTCAATGAGCTACGGGAGCTTGAGCGCCAAAGCAGTGCAAAACATGCCCCCGATGTGGTGCTGGACACCCTCGAGCCCCTAAAGACTTCCCCCGTGGCCGCTCCCAATTCGGAGCCCTCTAGCCCTCTTCATGCTCAGGCCCTGCGAGACCAAGAGCCCAGTTTCCAGCGAAGCTCCAGTTCCGCCAGCGACATACCCTGTTCTTTCCGTACAGCTAAATCGGTTCGTCTGCCCCCCTCAAGGCCTCCAGCTACACGTCCCAAACCAGCCATGTTCCCCAAATCCAACCCCCCTGCGTCTGGTGGAGTTGGATCCTCATCTGGTCAGCAGCCCCCCGACAAGTCGTGTCCGGTGTGATTGGGGTGACGCAGGGCCACCACTGTGAATTCTATGCTAGAAATCTGTACATATGGACTTGTGTTGTGGAGAGTGAGGCAGCTGGTAGACGTAAGAGCCCTAAACTAGGTGCTGGGGGAAGCTGTGAGCGAGCAAATAAGGGAGTCCAGGACCAAGTGGAAACCAGTTGGGTTTTTTTTTTTTTTCTGGTCCCATGTAGGATCAATGTGTTCCAGACTTGACAAGTAGTTGCACATCTACTGGGAACTCTAAGCTGTCTCGGTGACCTATCCACTGCTGTCAACATGTTGTTCTTCTCGCTTATTCACAAAGGGCTACTGTATGTCTAAGCAAGCATTTCACGACCTACTAAAATAGAACACTAAAACCTTAACAATGAATGCTTTACCATGAATGTTTCCACGTAGAATCCTTTCCAGTAAGTAGCGGTATTGTGTATGTAACATCCGTCATTGCACAGATCCAGCGAGCTCTTCATGTAGATGCATGAGAAGAGCATCGGGAAGGAGCGGTATATAGATGCTCACCAGGGGACGTCCATGGTGATTTCTTGCAGACCTTCCCAGGTATATGGTAACTAGTCCGATATCCTTGAAGCAATGGATAGAAAATGGTTCTGTACTCCCGTTAAGCCAACCCCGTATCTTACGGATTGCTGAGAAGTCGCGAGTTTCTTCTTATTGATCCTATGTGGGACCTTTGCGGTAATTCTCCATTGCACTGGGAGAGAGAAGAGCATTATATGGGGGAACCGGTATATTCTTATTACCCAGTCTGTGCAGGATGGGTACGTTCTTGTAAGCTCCATTTTGTGGAGTTTTTTCCAATTCCCCCCCCCCCCCCTTTTTTACATTCCATTGCATTCTGAACTAATTCTATAAATCCCATACAAGATGGACAGAACCAAAATTAGAATTTGTTCTTTTGCAAATAATTTGTTGCCCCTAGGTTCCACTGATCTTACCCCCACCGACCACCCATCGGGGTCTTCCATATACTCCAACCAACTCAGGCAGGTAGAAACCTGACCAGCACATGTGTCAAACCTGTAGACGAGAGAGATTGTGATTGTTACCAAATGGTTAGTGGAGGTGTCATTGATGACCAATGGGCACTAACCAGATCAGTATTTATCCTAAATAAAAAAAAAATATTTAAAGAGGAAAAATGTATTTTTTTTTTAAATACATTTTTTTAATCAACTGGTTCAGTAAAGTTATACAGGTTTGTAATTTACTTCTATTTAAAAATCTCCAGTCTTCCAGTACTTATCAGCTGCTGTATGTGCTGCAGGACGTGGTGTATGCTTTCCAGTCTGACACAGTGCTCTCTGCTGCCACCTCTGTCCATGTCAGGAACTGTCCAGAGCCAATGAGGATTTGCTGCTGCTCTGGACAGTTCCTGACATAGACAGAGGTGGCAGCAGAGAGCACTGTGTCAAACTGGAAAGAATACACCCCTTCCTGCAGGACATACAGCAGCTGATAAGTACTGGGATTTTTTAAATAATTTACAAATCTATTTTACTTTGACACCAGTTGATTTTTTTTTTCCTGCCAGAGTACCTCTTTAACATTGGTTTATAAAGACTGTACAAGATCCATCACTTCTCCCACTTATCTATCCCATAGTCCATGAACAAAACAAAAAACACTATAACAGCAATGAGCCTTGGTGACGGTGTCGGTACAGAGGGGTAACACACCATTAGGTTTAGTACTTAATATGTTTGTTAAACGTCTTTGTAGATCATATAAATCCATAAATAATATAAATGTAGAGCAATGAACTCCTGAATCCAACAATAAGGCAAACGTATTAGAACCAAAGCCTCCGTAAGCAATGTGCAATGACCACGCGAGCTTCAGCTGACCTGAAACGTGACAGTATTTAATCCACCACCTCCATGCATGGTACTGCATTACAAAGCATGCGACTCCTGGGTACCTGCCAAAGAGTGCTGGGGGAAGCAGAGCACTGTGCAGCAATACAAGAACATGCAGTTTATCCATATGAAGTGTCTTTAAGGAACTTATTATTCCCTTTAAATGGAGTGCAGGGATCATTTATATGCCTGTGGCATATTCAGTAGCCTTTTTTTTTTTTGTATATCATTTAAGCCTTTACATAACCAAGAAGATGAAGTGTGAAGAGCTTGGTGAACTTTTGCAGTCCTGGAATGGACTGTTGTTGTAGCAGCGTGTGCTATATCCCTATCTACTTCCAGAGAGGACCGATCTCCTTCTGAATACATACGGGTTGCAATCAGTCTCCTGTGTAATGCAGTCTCACTTGTTCCTGCTCCAACTCATGGCAGGGGTGTGGGCAGAATATGAAGGAGAGAAGACCAGCCTTTTTATTGTGTATGTGTGTGTGTGTGCATATAGGAGAACAGAGCACGAACCTAATACAGTGCTCTCTTGCAATAAGCCAGCACTGTACAACTGCTTTATTTTTTATTTTTTTTGGTTATGGCACTTTGACCACCGATACTAGAAAAAAACTCAATGTTTTATGGACAGTGTTTCTCTGGGAGCTGTGTCAGATCTCCTGCTGCTGTCTAGGAGAATGTATGCATCACCTATGTAACAGCCACCTGTATAAACCGTCATGCAAAGTGGTCTCCTTATCCTCTCAACCACGTGTTACAGAGAAAAAACTAAGCAGCAATTTTCACAACTGGAATAATGTTTGTCCGTTTTGTGCTTTGTATTCTCCAAACATCCCGGACTGAGGGAGGAGAATTTTATGTGGGACTCCTCAATAAATTGTGTTTTTAGATAATAGGTGTGTGTAGTTGTCATTTGCGGATCTGCGATTACGGACAGAAAAGAGGGTCAGTTTATTTCAATGGCCCCATTCACACATCCGTAGGTGTGTACAGGAACGTGATCCGTGCCTCAAATAAAAGAATTAAAAAAAAAGAAAAAAACAGGCCCTAGTGCCACTTTTTTTTTTTTTTTGCAGATGCAATCCGCCAAAAAATTAAGATTTTACCATCCACAAATATTTACTTCTATTAAAAAAAATCTTCCAGTCTTCCAGTCCTTATCAGCCGCTGTATGTCCTACAAATCTATTTCTATGTCTATACCACGCAGCAGAAGACTTGATATTTTTTCATAGAAGTAAGTTACAAATCTCTTGCACTTTTTGGCCCCAGTATATCAATGTTCATTTAGCCGTGAATCACAGAAACAAGGCTGGAGGACACGGGGGGCAACATAGGCAGGTATAAACTGTATTAGCCACTATTATAGTGCATTTACACAGAGAGATTTATCTGACAGATTTTTGAAGCCAAAGCCAGGAATGGACTATGAACAGGGAACAAGTCATGAAGGAAAGATTGAGATATCTCCGCTTTCTGAATCCATTTCTGGCTTTGGCTTCCAAAATCTGACAGATAAATCTCTGTGTAAACGCACTATTACATGGATTGATACACGGCCACTGATTTTTTTTAACAAAAGAGGAAACCTGGTAAAAGACAACGATCAGCTGATGATCGGCTCCTCTGCTGATTGCTGTCTATATTACACAGGGCAACGGCTATACTGCTGGGGCCACTGTAAAAATAAAAATAAAAAGCTCCCCAAGTGCCCTACAGGTTCCAACATGGCTCCTTGGGGTTACCCACTGCTTATTTCTTCTATCTGCTTATTAGATTGTCCAGTGAAGCAGGACCTGCTGCCAGAGGTTACAGGCTGACCATCCTGACATCACTGCTGCCAGAGGTCACAGGCTGACCATCCTGACATCACTGCCGCCAGAGGTCACAGGCTGACCATCCTGACATCACTGCTGCCAGAGGTCACAGGCTGACCATCCTGACATCACTGCCGCCAGAGGTCACAGGCTGACCATCCTGACATCACTGCCGCCAGAGGTCACAGGCTGACCATCCTGATATTACTGCCACCAGAAGTCACAGGCTGACCATCCTGACATCACTGCCGCCAGAGGTCACAGGCTGACCATCCTGACATCACTGCCGCCAGAGGTCACAGGCTGACCATCCTGACATCACTGCCGCCAGAGGTCACAGGCTGACCATCCTGACATCACTGCTGCCAGAGGTTACAGGCTGACCATCCTGACATCACTGCCGCTAGAGGTCACAGGCTGACCACCCTGACATCACTGCCGCCAGAGGTCACAGGCTGACCACCCTGACATCACTGCCGCCAGAGGTCACAGGCTGACCATCCTGACATCACTGCTGCCAGAGGTTACAGGCTGACCATCCTGACATCACTGCTGCCAGAGGTTACAGGCTGACCATCCTGACATCACTGCCGCCAGAGGTCACAGGCTGACCATCCTGACATCACTGCCGCCAGAGGTCACAGGCTGACCATCCTGACATCACTGCCGCCAGAGGTCACAGGCTGACCACCCTGACATCACTGCCGCCAGAGGTCACAGGCTGACCACCCTCACATCACTGCCGCCAGAGGTCACAGGCTGACCATCCTGACATCACTGCCGCCAGAGATCACAGGCTGACCACCCTGACATCACTGCCGCCAGAGGTCACAGGCTTACCACCCTGACATCACTGCCGCCAGAGGTCACAGGCTGACCACCCTGACATCACTGCCGCCAGAGGTCACAGGCTGACCATCCTGACATCACTGCCGCCAGAGGTCACAGGCTGACCATCCTGACATCACTGCCGCCGGAGGTCACAGGCTGACCATCCTGACATCACTGCCGCCGGAGGTCACAGGCTGACCACCCTCACATCACTGCCGCCGGAGGTCACAGGCTGACCACCCTGACATCACTGCCGCCAGAGGTCACAGGCTGACCACCCTGACATCACTGCCGCCAGAGGTCACAGGCTGACCATCCTGACATCACTGCCGCCAGAGGTCACAGGCTGACCATCCTGACATCACTGCCGCCAGAGGTCACAGGCTGACCACCCTGACATCACTGCCGCCAGAGGTCACAGGCTGACCACCCTGACATCACTGCCGCCAGAGGTCACAGGCTGACCACCCTGACATCACTGCCGCCAGAGGTCACAGGCTGACCACCCTGACATCACTGCCGCCAGAGGTCACAGGCTGACCACCCTGACATCACTGCCGCCAGAGGTCACAGGCTGACCACCCTGACATCACTGCCGCCAGAGGTCACAGGCTGACCACCCTGACATCACTGCCGCCAGAGGTCACAGGCTGACCACCCTGACATCACTGCCGCCAGAGGTCACAGGCTGACCACCCTGACATCACTGCCGCCAGAGGTCACAGGCTGACCACCCTGACATCACTGCCGCCAGAGGTCACAGGCTGACCACCCTGACATCACTGCCGCCAGAGGTCACAGGCTGACCACCCTGACATCACTGCCGCCAGAGGTCACAGGCTGACCACCCTGACATCACTGCCGCCAGAGGTCACAGGCTGACCATCCTGATATTACTGAAATCACGACCAATGGGGGGGTTTCCCTACTAAACCCATTTATTATATACATGCAGGATAGATAGATAAATAGTTGCTGGACTTCCAGAATCCCTGACTACTAGGATGTAATGATGAATAGATCAGCAGTGAACATGCTGCTACTCAATATTCTGTAATGGATCATCAATCACATTGTCACAGAAGCCTAAGTGCAGTCTGTTCTCCTGAGTAGTCACAACAGCCCAGTATGCCCATGTTATGCCATTATCACTCTTTCATACTATGGGGCACATGCCTCTATGTAAATCCTGGCGTATCGGAGCTGCTTGTGCCCTCACTGAACCGCCATAGATATTGGCAACAATTTAGTCTGGGTGCAATGGTAAAAAGTGATAAATATGAAGCAATTTGAGGCCTCACCACCTCCGCTGTGCCCACCACCCTGCCCCCCTGGGCAGAGCGGCACAGGCAGTAAGAAGTAGCATAATTTTACACGAAATCTGTGCAAAAATTCTGTGACCCCGCGGTCTGAGGGGAGAGTATGGGGCAGATTTGTCACTAGAACCCCTCGCTTATGTAACAGAAAAGACGCAGATTCTTGTACAAAACACGCGGTTTGTGTAAAAATAGTTGACTTTTTCATACCGTAAGTCCCACTTGGGGGGCACAAGGAAGGAAGATGGTGCAGCCTCCACCTGCGCCTAATTTATCATGGTTTACACTTGGAAACAGACCTCCTATGGGTCTCCGGTATCCACTTCTGCCTGCTCAGCCAATCACTGGCTGGGGCTCTGTTAGGCTGGACCCATTAAAGGTGGGGCTTGAATCCTAGATAGATAGATAGATAGATAGATAGATAGATAGATAGATAGATAGATAGAATCCTGCTCCACACTGATGAGGGGCAACACCCCGAAACAGCTGTCTATGGATGGATACTTGGTAGAGATGAGCCAACCTTGAGCCTGCTCGAGTCCATCTGAACCCGAACGTTTGGCATTTGATTAGCGGGGGCTGCTGAAATTGGATAAAGCCCTAAGGCTATGTGGAAAACATGGATATAGTCATTGGCTGTATCCATGTTTTCCAGACAGCCTTAGAGCTTTATCCAACTTCAGCAGCCCCCGCTAATCAAATGCCAAACTAAATTTGGATGAACTCGAGCATGCTCGGGGGTTCGCTCATCTCTAATACCTGGCCTTGGTTTTTCCCTTGTCATTACATTGACTTATAGGGTCACTTAATATGGTGGTTTTGGTGGTTTCCTAACAGGAGCTGCCCCTAGGCTGGGTCCTTCCCGGAGGGATATCTGACTAGTCCTGTGTTTTGAGACTCTTAAATGAGGCTTCACCTGCACCTAGGTTTTCACTGCATTGAGCGCTATCACTAGCATTCGACAGTGTCATCTTCGGTTGGTCTCCCTGAAATCAGTGATCTATTTCCCAGATAGATCGAATACAACTGATAGATAGATTTGGTTAAAACTTATGACAAGTGATGTTTTTTCAATTCAATAGACGGCTAGGATGCCTAACGACCAGTAATGTTTTTTTTTTTTTTAGTTGCCATCAGTTATGATTGTTTTCTGACCCCCAAAAATGGATGGATGCAACTAATATATATATGAACCTGTATGACTATATGACTAATATATATATGAACCTGATCCTGGCCTTAAATGACCAGTTTAGCTCTATACTGCCATCTTCTGACCAGATATCATACACCAGACGCTGAACTGGGAATGTTTGGGCATGACTTCACCAGAGAATTGTTTTTTTAGCACTAGCCCAAAGCTATGGGGCCTTTATTTAAAAAAAAAAAAAAAAAAAAAGTCTTATTATATAATTCATGCGCACACACCTGTATATTTAGAGAGTAGATCCTCTGCACTAGTTTACTAGAAACCGAGCACATTTCTTCTTACAATGATGAACACAGAGATTATATCTTTATTAAAATTTGGTCATAGCACAAATAAAAACGACAGTCACTTCACATGAGAACACGGCTCATACTGGGCCATTTCCACCTCCCACCCCTTATATACAATAGTCCAACACAAGAACAGCAAGTGCTGTGAACCACATGTAGTAATCTACTGTGGAAATGTCCATTCAAAAACCACTAAGATCAGAACAATGACTAAGGGCCCTAATACCCCCCTCGATAATTTACAGAAGTGAGCGGCGATCTGTAAGCCCATCACTTCCTTCTGCCTCGTTCTCCACTCGCTGCCTCTGCTATTACACTTACAGACAGCAAGCGGGGAGCAGGAAGGGCCACCCAAATGATCCTGTCAGAATTCCATGTGTGTCGGCTACAGTCCCCTATTGTTAGGGTTTTAAATGTTACAATACTAAAAGGGTTAAATTTGTCCAGAAGGTGCTGCCCCCTTATCATGGCCGGGATGGTAACGCCTGTATCCCAGTGATATGTGAGACAATACCAGGATATCCATCTCTAACCTCGCACATCTAGAAAGTGCTGTTTATTGCTTCCAAAGACCCCAGAGAACGTCATACTGACCTCCATTCTGAGTGATGGATTCAACAAACTGGTCATTTTTGGACCCTGATCAGATGATGAATACATCATATACTTCAATGAAATGTATATACTTAGCAGGTGGGTAGGGCTGATTATATGTATACTCGGACTCAAATTTAGGTAGAAATAAATTTGGAAATGTGGGGTCACCGGGGTTCCCATTGCAGTACCGGCAAATTGATCTTACCACCGGTACCAAATTGTAATACATCACATATAAAGCTTACGTTTTCATAACCAATTTAACTCTATGGCACCCTGGTATCCAGAGGTGTATAGCAGGTGTATAGGCTCCCGACATCAGGGCTGGCTAAATTACAGCAGTTCCCGATTCCCTGCTCTGATTAAGCGCTGCGGCACAGTGTCACCATAACACAGCAGCCTCCATCACTGCACTATTAGGCCTTATTCACATGTTCTGTGATCATGGACCATTTTAGAGCCCATTGCTTTCTATTTATTTTATTTTTTTCCACAGATCCAAAATCCGTGAAAAAAAAAACAAACATGTCACAACTTGAACGAGATCACGGCACGGATTCCCCCATAGAAGTCTATGAGATTGCACGGATCTGGCATCCATGTACATCGGTGTAAAAATGCAGATGTGATGTAATTACTCTTAAAGGAGAACTCCAGAGATGATTTCTATACAATTTTGTTGACAGGCAGCGGTAAGGGGCGACACGGAACTGCAGGGCTGTCTACTCCTGGAAACCCTTGGAACAAATCCAATGAACACACAAAAAGACAAAGCCTTTATACTCGGACACTGCTGGGAAGCTTTTCTAGTTGCTCGATAATGCAGTTACCAAATACAACTGCTATACAAGGAGCAGGTACATCACCGTACATCTTACCAGTATTCCAATCACAGTTACCAAACGAATCCCACTATACCAAGACTGAAAAATTCCAAAAATATCATTATACAAGGACTTAATACCGCCACACCATGACCACCACATAGTGACTGATAAAACAATACTGATACTGAATAATACCGCCACACCATGACCACCACATAGTGACTGATAAAACAATACTGATACTGAATAATACCGCCACACCATGACCACCACATAGTGACTGAATAACAAAACAATACTGATACTGAATAATACCTCCACACCATGACCATATATACTGAATAATATCATGAAACTGATATTGAGTAGGAACTTCTACACAAAGACCAATGCCACCCCCCATATAGTAGTTCTGCACACCATAGAGGGATTACAGTGCAGTTATATCCAGTAACTCACAGGGGGCAGCTACTTATAATAGATTTCTTTCAGTAATTTTGCCCCCCCCCCATATAGTGGTTGTGCACACCATAGAGGGATTACAGTGCAGTTATATCCAGTAATTCACAGGGGGCAGCTACTTATAATAGATTTCTTTCAGTAATTTTGCCCCCCCCCCCCCCCATATAGTGGTTCTGCACACCATGGAGGGATTACAGTGCAGTTATATCCAGTAACTCACAGGAGTCAGCTACTTATAATAGATTTCTTTCAGTAATTTTGCCCCCGACCCCCCCCTTGACCATTGTACTTGTGCCTTAGCCTACCCAGTCAGTGATCCCACTCCCATTTCTTGCCCCTGCCCCCTTTACCCACCCCTGTCAGTAATTTAACTCTCTTTGACCACGCTAGTCAGTAAAATTACACCTTACTCCTTCAAATCTATTTTTTGTTTTCGGATTGTAGCTTTTTTTAGTCTTTTTTCAGAGCATGTTTATAGGAGCTGCCTTCTTACATAAGCTCCTGTTAACAGCTGCTGACTCATTGACTTCTATGGGAGACTTTTCTAGGCATGCTCAATGACCTTTGCTGACGTCACTGTGCAGGGAGAGAGAGGACTATGAATACTAGTGCTACCTTTCATTGTAATCTTGACTTGGACGATAATCTGGAGTTCTTTACACAACAGGAAATGCCCATCTATAATTAAACTTATGGTCATAGTGAAAATTGCTGTTTGTCAGGATATCACTGAGAGCACTGTGTCAGACTAAAAAGAATACACCACTTCCTGCAGGACATACAGCAGCTGATAAGTACCGGAAGAAGAGATTTTTAAACAGAATAAATTAGAAATCTATTAAACAGCTAATTTTAAAAGAAAAAACGAGTTCCCCTTTAATGTTTAGCTATTGTGTCTCATCTGTGATTTGTATCTCCTCAGTGTGGGAATTCCATGTTTCCTCCCAGGGCGTATATATATATCATGGCCAGTTTTCTTTAGTACTAATGTCATTTGCTAATGTCAGGAGTCCCGTCTGTTAACGTTTTTCTGTTTCTCTATACAGCCCAGGCTCTATGAATCAGTCACGTGACCGCTGTGGGCGGGGCTGCTACACTGGGAATTTCCCCGCGACGCTGCTCTGCGGGTTTAGAGTAATAGTAGATGCAATGTGTCCACCTTCCTGTTCTCTGGTGTCAGTGCTATAGGAGGAAGCATTGCAAAATACGCCACGCTTCCTTCATACTTATTAACGGCCGGGAATTTCTGCTTCTCTGAGTGACATCCGTCCCTGTCACTGCACGTTATACACATCACACACAGTCACTAGGAGCAGCTGTCTCATGGGGATGGACCAGACTTCCCCTCTAAGGGCCCTATTACACAGGACCATTATTGTGCTAAAGACATTATTGTTTGAATTGAATTGATAATCGTTTAGCGTGTATACAGGCAGCGATCAAGCCACCAACCAAGTTATTCAGGTGTCGCTGATCGTTGATTTTGCGATGACACCAAAATCACTGTAAGGCTGGGTTCACACTACATTTTTGCAATCCGTCTTTTTCATCTGTTGTTGCAAAAAAAACTAATGCATTTGTGTGCCTCCGTTTTCATCTGTTTTTTCCATTGACTTCCATTATAAAAATAAACCGATCAAAACACATCCGTTTTTTTTTTACATACACAAAAGCGTAGCTGGCATTATTTTTGTGGCACATTTAAATCCTTTTTTTTTTTTTTGATAACAAGTCAATGGAAAATCGGATGCACACAAATGCATCTGTTTTTTCCATCCATTTTTTGCAAAAAAAAAAGATAAGAAAAATGGATTGGGAAAACGTAGTGTGAACTCAGCCTAAGGCTACAAACACACTTGCCAGATCCACAGCGAGTTATCTAGCTGCGTATTTGCAGCGAGACTCGCTGCGGATCCCAGCCCTATTCTTTCAATGGCAGACAAAATCGCAGCAGAGATGTACATCCCTGCTGCGATTTTGTCTGCAGCCCGCCTCATTAACCCCCCGGCCGCCGGAGATTATGCATTACCGGGTCCCCGCTCCTGCTTGCTTCAGGGCAGGAGCGGGGGCAGTATAGCCTGGCCGCCCCCCTGCTGCCCCGATCGCCCCCTCAGCAGCACTGATCACTCCCCGCAGCCCCCGGCCGCACAATATCCCCCAGCCCTGGCCGCACGATCCCCCGCAGCCCTAGGCTGCACGATAGCGCATCGGAATATATTAAGCGCTGTAGAACTATAAGTCTCAGCTGGACTGTGCTAAAAAAAAAAAATAAATAAATGAAATCACACTGAATTGGAATAAAACCACACTGGGATTGCAGGAATGGCGCTGTACTGTCACAAGGCTCAGCTGGACTACACTGCAGCGAGTGTAGAACCACACTGGACTGGGATTGGTTTTATTCCAATTCAGTGTGATTCCATTTTTTTTTTTTTGCAGCACAGTCCAGCTGAGACTTATAGTTCTACAGCTCTTAATATATTCCAATGCGCTATTGTTGTGTCTCTTTACCACGGCTGTGACTAGCGTAACACCATAAGGGCCCTATGGTTATATGTCACATTTTACATTTTACACTATGTATTACTGTTTTTTTTGGTTTTTGTGTTTGTTAGTAATTATATTTATATCTCGGTTTTTACACTGACGCATTGATTCATGCTTTGAGATTTTCACTATTTTTACTTTTATTACCAATATTAAATTGCTTTTTATTTGGACTATTAAGTAGACATTAGGTAGATTGCCTGGACATCCAGGCTCCTCTCTCTCGTCTTTACTGTCCTGTTATTTCATTACAACGGCCGTTATTACAGAAAGAACTGATGTTCTTTTAAAATAACAGCTGTTAGTTGCAGTTAAATGGCCGTCCAATAAAAATGGCCGTCATTGCGATGGTGCATTTTTTCAGCTGTTTTTCTGCCATTTTTGACTTGTGTGAATAACACTATGGGTATGTGCACACTTCGGAAAAGCAAGGTAAAATCCGTTGCGCCCGCCGCAGTCTGTGAGCAGGGCACGAGCAGCCAATTCCACAACAGAGTTTACGTCGCTTTTCCGAAGTGTGCACATACCCTTAAGGGGAGATCTATCAAACATGGTGTAAAGTGAGACTGGCTCAGTCGCCCCTAGCAACCAATCAGATTCCATCTTTCATTTTCCAAAGAGTCTGTGAGAAATGAAAGGTGGAATCTGATTGGTTGCTAGGGGCAACTGAGCCAGTCTCACTTTACACCAGTTTGATAAATCTCCCCCAATGTGTAAGTCAGATCATAAACTTCCATTGACTTCATGCTAACATCTGGCCACTAGAATGTTTCCAAGATTTCAAAAGGTCCTCCAGCAAAAGTCTTTATATTTCACATCAACTGGTTATGTAGATTTGTAATTTACTTCTATTTAAAAATCTCCAGTCTTCCAGTACTTATCAACTGCTGTATGTCCTGCAGAAAGTGGTATATTCTCGCCAGCCTGACACAGTGCTCTCTGCTGCCACCTCTGTCCATGTCAGGAACTGTCCAGAGCAGGAGAGGTTTTCTATGGGGATTCTTCTATACTATCAGACTTATCTGTATATAAGTATCAGAGCTCTGGCCGTACAGGGTGACAGGTGAATGATCGGTGCACATGGTTATTTATAGTGTTATGATATCTAGTGCAGACGTCACAAATAGAGTGCAAAGTAGTACAAAGAGCTAAAGAACAGTGGTCATCTAACACTAGCAGAGAGACTCGGAGGAAGACATAGCAGCTGCTAATAATGGTGCTCTGCCCCTTTAAGAGGGTTGTCTCTGTTGATGAAAGAAAAGAGAAACAAGGAAGTCAGTATGTTAGTGTGTGGATGGGACTATAAGTCAGGGAGACCGGGAAGAGCGAGAACTAGCAGGACAGGGGGCTCCTACCTTCATATATGTGTATACAGCAGAAGGGTGAGTACTCTGCCCCCCCCTCTCTATACAGCTCTATAGGGTCCATTGTACTTGTGCGCTCTACGTGTACTCTGTGCATCCTGTCTGCTGACACTGTGCTGAATGGTGAGAAGTGCTTGGTGAAACTGAGTTATGGTGAACATGGATGTGATGGGGGCAGCAGCAGTATATAAGGGGATACCCAGAGTATACGGGAACTTCACACCTGATTCCTTTATAGTATGAGCGACTATCAGGCTTAGGTGACGAGAAGGAAACCGGGCATTCCCCTTTCCCTTTTTACTTAAAGGGGTTATCCAGCGCTACAAAAACATGGCCACTTTTGAACCGCTCGTCTCCAGATTGGGTGGGGTTTGAAACTCAGTTCCATTAAAGTAAATGGAGCTTGAAGGGGTTATCCAGCGCTACAAAAACATGGCCACTTTCCCCCTACTGTTGTCTCCAGTTTGGGTGGGGTTTTGAAACTCAGTTCCATTGAAGTAAATGGAGCTTTATTGCAAACCGCACCTGAACTGGAGACAACAGTAGAGGGAAAAGTGGCCATGTTTTTGTAGCGCTGGATAACCCCTTTAATTGCAAACCACACCTGACCCGGAGACAAGAGTGGTGCTGTCTCTGGAAGAAAGTGGCCATGTTTATGTAGCCATGGATGACCCATTTAAAGGGGTTATCCAGCGCTACAAAAACATGCCCACTTTTTCACCACTCTTGTCTCCAGATTGGGTGGGGTTTAAAACTCAATTCCATTGAGGTAAATGGAGCTTAATTGCAAATCATACCTGAACTGGAGACAAGAATGGGGCAAAATTGTCCATGTTTTTGTAACTCTGGATAACCCCTTTAAGGAAACCCTGAAACCAACCATCATGGTGATAACAGAATGGCTTTATTGGTGCTGTACACTTCACCCAGGATACTGATCAGAACCATAAACTGGCACTGTCTAGGAACCCTCTTAGGCTACATTCACACGTTCCGTGTTCCTTACGGAACACGGACGTGGACTGCCTGTAACGGACTCTCCCCCGCCGGGCAGCATCTGTAATTAGATGCTAGGAGCGGAGGAACTGTACAGATATGCGCTGCACTGTAATGACAGCACCACACGGCTCTGTCATTACAGTGCGGCGCATATCTGTACAGTTCCTCCGCTCCCAGCATCTTATCACAGATGCTGCCCGGCGGGGGAGAGTCCGTTATACAGGCATTCCACGTCCATGTTCCGTGAATGTAGCCTTAGGGTCCTTTTGCACATACAGAAAAATCGCTGAAGTGCAAATGCCAAGCGATGATTTTTTTTTTCCTTATTAAAGGGATACTTCAATGAAAATTTTTTTACTTTCAAATCAACTGGTGCTGCAATCATGCTGATACTTGTAGGACTCGTCACATTAAATATTTTCGCTATGTTCATTTGCCTCCTGCTCCTGATATGCTGCTATATTTTCCTCTCTTTATTGACAGCTTGTTGTCTAGGTTTCCGACCACCACTCTGCTCTAAAAGCAGTGGCCGGGTTGGTGAATATTTAGCTATATTGTACATCGTTATATACACTTGTAAACTGTACACATGTATATTATACATAACACAGTATATATTACAATATACACTATGGGGGAGATTTATCAAGCATGGTGTAAAGTAAGACTGGCTCTGTTACCCCTAGCAACCAGATTCCACCTTTCATTCCTCACAGACTCTTTGGAAAATGGAATCTGATTGGTTGCTAGGGGCAACTGAGCCAGTTGCACTTTACACCATGTTTGATAAATCTCATATATAACTATATACATATATATATATATATATATATATATATATATATATATATATATATATATATATATATTACTATATACACTACACTGGAATTATCAAAGGGTGTAAAACAGACACTGGTGTAATCTTCCCATAGCAACCAATCACAGCTCAGCTTTCTGTTCAGGTAAAATGAAAGCTGAGCTCTGATTGGTTGCTGTGGGCAGCTTATATCTGTACCTCTACAGGGGGCAGATAGGTTGCTTTGGTGCACTGAATATCAGCAGTGGGCCGCTGAGGGCTGAGAAACGTTAAAAAAGTCTTCAGCACCAATTCAAAGCTAGCCACAAACCTAGGTGCCAGGATCATCTAATACTAGCAGGTTACATATTCATATAATATGGACATTAATCCTGGTAGAAGACTACTTGCAGGCAATCTGGGCCAGTAATCAACACAGTAACTTCTGGTCTTAAAGGGGGAAAAACATTTTTTAATTAATTGGTGTCAGAAAGTTATACAGATTTGTAATTTGCTTCTATTAAAAAAAATCTCCAGTCTTCCAGTACTTAGCAGCTGCTGTATGTCCTGCCGGAAGTGGTGTATTCTCTCCAGTCTGACACAGTGCTCTCTGCTGCCACCTCTGTCCATGTCAGGAACTGTCCAGAGCAGGAGAGGTTTTCTATGGGGATTTGCTACTGCTGCTCTGGACAGTTCCTGACATGGACAGAGGTGGCAGCAGAGAGCACTGTGTCAGACTGGAGAGATACTCCACTTCCTGCAGGGCATACAGCAGCTGATAAGTACCGGAAGACTGAAAAAGAGTGATGTGGGTCCCAGCCAGGGAGCTAAGTAGACATCTTGTCTTCACCCCCCCTCCCCGGTGATAATCATCCTCCCATCTGGGGTCTCCACTTTAAAGCCAAGTCTATATACAAAGCTAAATTTACATGGTGCTAATGTAACCTCAGAAGGAATCAGGAAGCAATGCAGGTGGAGTGTATTGGCCGTTTGGCTGATTTGTTTAACAAAGTGGATGAATGATACATGAGAGTAGATGACAGTGTAGCTTGGGATTGGATTTACACAAGTTTATTAAGGACCGATCAGGGCTGTATTAACAGCTGCTGCTGCCCTAGGCACTAAACCTGAAGACGCCCCATCTTCACGCACCGATTGGCGATACCAGACCTGACCAATACCACCATACCCCCCACCCCCCTGGAAAAGACACCAGATTTACTGGCAAGTCTGATTGGGAGGAGGGTGCTGCAAGGTGCTGCCCTAGGCACCGGACCACGGGTGCCTAATGGTAAATACAGCCCTGGGACCGATATTCTCTGCAATTCTCCTATACAGTAACAGAGGCCGTCCTCCCCGCACACAGAGGCCGTCCTCCCCGCACACAGAGGCCGTCCTCCCCGCACACAGAGGCCGTCCTCCCCGCAAGCAGCGGACGTCCTCCCCGTACGCAGAGGCCGTCCTCCCCGCATGCAGAGGCTCTCTTTCCCGCACACTGGGTTTTTGCAGTCTATTTAACATATACATTTTATGGGGAAAAAAACGGATGCAAAAAACAAATGTAATTGTGTGCAATCCATTTGGATCCATTTTCCAATGTGAGAAAAAATCTGATAAAAATGGATGCGTTTTTTTTTCTTCTTTTTTTTTAGTGTACCCAGAAATGTGATCGACCAGGTTTTTCTGTAGCATAAAAGTAATCATTTAAAAAATGAAATCATGGGAACAAGAATTAAGCTTTTCTAGATTCTGAGTGGCATAGCGCTTTCCGTTGTATCCACAAACATCTTAGATGCAGCTCGCATGTAGAGTCGGCAATCAAGACAATCCTTCGTTGGTACTATACTCCAGCTAAACTAGCAACCATATACCCCAACGTTGAAGATTGCTGCTGGAGACTCTGCTCTGAGAGAGGTTCCCTTTTACATATTCTATGGTCGTGCCCAGTTATTATTTCATATTGGCAAAAATGCAGAGACCTCTTGCAATCAGTAATACCTATTCCCCTTTCCTGGTCCCCCCAATTTGCTTTACTGTTGATTAATATGGAGAGCCTACCACACCGTTTTAGACCCTTTTGTTGTAAATTCCTGATTATATCAAAAATCGTACTGGTCAGGCATTGGAAAAAACCTGAATCTCCTAAACTGAACGAAGTTATTGACTCCATCAATAATACCTTTATCTATGAACGTATCATTGCCTTGGGCTCGATGCGATACTCCAAATTTGTAGAGGAATGGTCTCCATGGATGAACTCCACTCATTGCATAAACCCTCCTCCATAGGTAGACTCAGAATTTACTATCTATACCCTCTCTAACGCATGACATATAATATTTCAACAATATCCTAATATTGTTGCGCCAGATGAGACCTTATTAACCGATGCTCAACAACAACTTCTTACTGCATACCACTGTTGGCTATACAGCCATTGTTTTGTTTTGTTTTTTTGTTTTCTGTTTTATGTTTTCATTGTAACTAATTTGTTCATTCAAAGACATGTAACGAAATCTATTAACCACTGATTCTATGAAAGAACTATTCTAAATCTAAGAGCTGTACCACATCTTTGTATGTAAACTTGTAAACTGAAATTTATGTTACAGTAAGATTGTACCTCTCTGCTCAATATTCTCAAACTGTTTATACCAAAAATTTCTTCAATAAAAACTATTGAAACTAAAAAATGATATGTTAAATGGATGTAAAAACACAGTGTGAACCCGGCCTAGGAGCCATAACTCTATGGAGCCATTTAAAGGAGAAGTCTGGCAAAAATTTTTATTTAAGTGTTGCATTGCCCCCCCCCCCCCCAAAGTTATACAAATCACCAATATACACTTATTACAGGAAATGCTTATAAAGGGTTTTTTTCCCTGCACTTACAACTGCATCAAGGCTTCACTTCCTGGATAACATGGTGATGTCACTTCCTGGATAACATGGTGATGTCACTTCCTGGATAACATGGTGATGTCACTTCCTGGATAACATGGTGATGTCACAACCCGACTCCCAGAGCTGTGCGGGCTGTGACTGCTGGAGAGGATGATGGCAGAGGGATGCTCAGTGTCCTTCCAGTGCCCTGTGTCCCTCAGTGTCCCCCTGCCATCATCCTCTCCAGCAGCCACAGCCCGCACAGCTCTGGGAGTCGGGTTGTGACATCACCATGTTATCCAGGAAGTGACATCACCATGTTATCCAGGAAGTGACATCACCATGTTATCCAGGAAGTGACATCACCATGTTATCCAGGAAGTGACATCACCATGTTATTCAGGAAGTGACATCACCATGTTATCCAGGAAGTGACATCACCATGTTATCCAGGAAGTGAAGCCTTGATGCAGTAGTAAGAGCAGGGAAAAAAGCACTTTATAAGCATTTCCCGTAATAAGTGTATATTGGTGATTTGTATAACTTTTTGGGGCAATACAATAATTTAATAAAAATTTTCGCTAGACTTCTCATTTATTGTCCTTAGTAATAAGAGACTTTATTTAACTATAAAAAACTTCGGATATTAATGCAAAATGGTGATATTTTGAAAATTGTAGCCAAAATGCTATAAAACCCCATAAAACGCAGTAGACACCTAGCAGCATGAAGACTTTGTAAATCTTCATAAAACACCTGAATTGTGCAATGCACCTGTGCCATAGTGACCCAGCTGCAGTTTAGACGAGCGATGAATACAAATCCTGCTTGGGGGCGTTCCTATTGCTGAGAGGCGTCACAGACCCGGGGCACAGACACTCTAGGCCTCACCAGTTTGACTCTCCTGATACATTGCTTGCCCTAACCAAGGCACCGGGCGCATTATAAAAGACACGAGTGGTAAGGATTTACTCTCATCATATGGAGGGTACTAGCGGATTGGTGGATACAGAGTCCCTTTAATTTTACCCAGGTGACTTCATTCTCTATGTCAGGTCTAAGCAGTATAGAGATACTCACCCTTGCGGCAAAAAGGTTATTAAACATAAGAACCAATCAATCATCATTCACCTTCTATTTCCTTATTTGCATCAGACAGAAAAAAACGGACACTGACCGAGAAGGCCGATGTGTCGTAATGCAGGAGAATGGGGTAAGAGGACGGGGAAGGATCTCTGAGTAATTGTCCCAATCTCTGTAACAGATCCACATTGTATAAAGAGACCCCATACTGGAGGATGCCAAGCACCCCGAATTACCTGTGGGAGGTGGAAGACATACTGGGTCAGGGTGCTACCGCCAGCGTGTACAAAGCTCGCAATAAGGTAGGAAGAACTCTACACTCAAACAACTCTGACACCTGCTGAATAATTGTTACATAGATAAGGGGCGACCCTACCGACCGTGCCGAACAGTCATGTGTATGGGGAGGGCGCGAGGGATAACTGCTGGACAATCGTACAGCTGACAGTTATAGGTATATAGGCCGATTATACACAGGTATAGAAGGTATATAGGACAGTTATACACAGTTATAGAAGGTATATAGGCCGATTATAGTTATAGAAGGTATATAGGCCGATTATACACAGGTATAGAAGGTATATAGGACAGTTATAGAAGGTATATAGCATGATTATACACAGTTATACAAGGTATATAGGCCGATTATACACAGTTATAGGAGGTATATAGGCCAATTATACACAGTTATAGAAGGTATATAGGCCAATTATACACAGTTATAGAAGGTATATAGGCCAATTATACACAGTTATAGAAGGTATATAGGCCGATTATACACAGTTATAGAAGGTATATAGGCCGATTATACAGTTATAGGCCAGGTTCAGACTATGTAACTGTGCGGCTGTATTTGCGGCTGTAATTGTGCGGCGGTATTTTTGGTGATTCATGCGTACGCTGGAAAGTATAGGATATACGGCTGCACAGTGCACACTATGTATGAATCTACGGCCCGATTGTAAACGGACCCGTAAAAAATGAACAAGACCATTGTTTGCGGCGGGACATGCGGCCGAGGATTGACAGGCGGTCCGTACGGAGTACTTCAAAAATAGCCGGCAATGATGCCGAATGCCGATGCCTCTAATAGTTAATATATTAAATTAATAAAACACATTTTCTTTAAAGTCCCTTTCGTTGGTCAATAATTTAATTCTAACGAATCCATCATTTGGCAATTAAATATACTGTTAAAATAAATAGATATATAAATAAATGTATATTTATATATATATTTAATTTTTGACAGTATATTTAATTGCACAATGATGGATTCGTTAGAATTAAATTATTGACCAACGAAACAGAATTTATTTCATCGAAAATGTGTTTTATTAATTAAATATTAATTAGTACAGGAAGCTCCATAAGCCGTTAATTCATATTGCCGGCAATAGAGCATTCTGTACTAATCATCACTTTACTTTAATGAAAACATCAAATGTTTCTTCTAATTATGTTATCACAATAGCATTATTAGAAGAAACATTTAGAATTATATGTGCGCTCAGCTGATTGGCTGATCGGCTGAGCGCACATATAATGAGCCGGTCCGCAGCACAGTGACTTCATTGTGCTGCGGACCAGCGAAGAGGACACATCGGGGTGAGTATAGAGCTCTCCCCACCCCCTCCCCAGCACTGCACCCCTCCCAGCAAGGAAGGGGGGGTCAGTTAACCCCTTCCTTGCTGGGATGGGTGCAGTCTGACATCAGTCTGGCCCCCAAGGGGTTAAGGGGGATGCAATACATCCTCCCTTAACCCCTTGGGGGCCAGACTGTAAGCAGCGATCTGTAAAGATGCTGCATACTGTAAGGTGCACAACACCGCTCACAATGATGGGTGTTGTGCTCCTGTTTGTGTGTTTTTTGTGTGTTTCTCCCTTTTTGTTTTTCAGATATCGGTATCCTGGGGATTACGTCGGATTCCGTGGACTACGTCGATGACCAGCGGTTTTTTAATGTTTTTTTTAAAATAAAATGGTCAATGAGGGGTGTGGGGGTGTTTTTATTTGAATAAAAATTTTTTTTAACTTGTCTCTTGTCTTTATTTCTTTACTTTATAGACTTAGTAGTGGAAGCCGTCTAATAGACGGAATCCATTACTAAGTTGGGGCCTAGTGTTAGCCGGTATAAAATGGCTAACCCTAACCCCCCATTATTACCCCAGTACCCAATGCCACCAGGGGTACTGGGAAGAGCTGGGTGCCAGTGGTCCTGAGCGTCAAAATCGGCGCTCCTGGACCGGGCGGCAGCAGGCTGGTAAGATTTAGGCTGGGGAGGGCCTAAACCAATGGCTCTTCCCACCCTGGTGTTACCAGGCTGCTGTCGTTTGGTTTTTAACCCGGCTGGTTATAAAAATAGGGGGGACCCTATGCGGTTTTTTTTTAAATAAATAAATAATTTTAAAAAAACGCATAGGGTCCCCCCTATTTTTTATAACCAGCCGGGTTAAAAACCAAACGACAGCAGCCTGGTAACACCAGGGTGGGAAGAGCCATTGGTTTAGGCCCTCCCCAGCCTAAATCTTACCAGCCTGCTGCCGCCCGGTCCAGGAGCGCCAATTTTGACGCTCCGGGACCACTGGCACCCGGCTCTTCCCAGTACCCCTGGTGGCATTGGGTACTGGGGTAATAATAGGGGGTTAGTGTTAGCCATTTTATACCGGCTAACACTAGGCCCCAACTTAGTAATGGATTCCGTCTATTAGACGGCTTCCACTACTAAGTCTATAAAGTAAAGAAATAAAGACAAGACACAAGTTAAAAATTTTTTTTATTCAAATAAAAACACCCCCACACCCCTCATTGACCATTTTATTAAAAAAAAACATTAAAAAAAACGCTGGTCATCGACGTAGTCCACGGAATCCGACGTAATCCACAGGATACCGATATCTGAAAAACAAAAAGGGAGAAACACACAAAAAACACACAAACAGGAGCACAACACCCATCATTGTGAGCGGTGTTGTGCACCTTACAGTATGCAGCATCTTTACAGATCGCTGCTTACAGTCTGACCCCCAAGGGGTTAAGGGAGGATGTATTGCATCCCCCTTAACCCCTTGGGGGCCAGACTGATGTCAGACTGCACCCATCCCAGCAAGGAAGGGGTTAACTGACCCCCCCTTCCTTGCTGGGAGGGGTGCAGTGCTGGGGAGGGGGTGGGGAGAGCTCTATACTCACCCTGATGTTGTCTCTTCGCTGGTCCGCAGCACAATGAAGTCACTGTGCTGCGGACCCGCTAATTATATGTGCGCTCAGCCGATCAGCCAATCAGCTAAGCGCACATATAATTCTAAATGTTTCTTCTAATAATGCTATTGTGATAACATAATTAGAAGAAACATTTGATGTTTTCATTAAAGTAAAGTGATGATTAGTACAGAATGCTCTATTGCCGGCAATATGAATTAATGGCTTATGGAGCTTCCTGTACTAATTAATATTTAATTAATAAAACACATTTTCGTTGAAATAAATTCAGTTTCGTTGGTCAATAATTTAATTCTAACGAATCCATCATTGTGCAATTAAATATACTGTCAAAAAATAAATATATATATAAATATACATTTATTTATATATCTATTTATTTTAACAGTATATTTAATTGCCAAATGATGGATTAGTTTACATTTAATTATTGAACAACGAGAGGCACTTTATTACAACGAAAATGTGTTTTATTATTTTAATATATTAACCATGATAGGCATCGGCATCGGCATACTGCAGAGGATCGCAAACCCCGGTAATAGCGATTCATGTAAACTGTGTTCCCTGCTTTCCCAGATGCATCCAGAGGTGTTTGCATCACTTTCTTAAGATTTTATTTGTTATTTTTAGTTGAACCAGATTTCAAAGTAAATGACCGTATGTTTTGAGCCGCATGTCTATTTTTTCCCACGGCCGGAGTTTCATCCGCACATTTCCAGCCGCATAAAAAATACAGCCGCACAGATACATAGTGTGAACCTAGCCATAGAAGGTATATAGGCCGATTATACAGTTATAGAAGGTATATGGGCCGATTATACACAGTTATAGGAGGTATATAGGCCGATTATACACAGTTATAGAAGGTATATGGGCCGATTATATACAGTTATAGAAGGTATATAGGCCGATTATACAGGTATAGAAGGTATATAGGCCGATTATACAGTTATAGAAGGTATATAGGACGATTATACACAGTTATAGAAGGTATATAGGCCGATTATACAGTTATAGAAGGTATATAGGCCATTTATACTCTGGTGACATTATAGATAAGTAATCTGCTCACCTTTAGGGGTTGTGAGTAGTTGGTTTGATGCCTTTCTTCGGTCCCTGGGACGCTAGTGTCGCTGATCAGAAGTTCATGGAAAACTGTGGGCCAGCTGCCTGGTGCTAATGTACTATTCCACACACTTAATAAAGGGGGTCCTGTCCCGAAATGTTTTTTCTTCCGAAACACGTGAATTCAGAGACTTAAATAGATTTATAATTTACTTCTATTTAAAATGTCCAGTCTTCTAGTACTTATCAGCTGCTGTATGTCCTGCAGGAAGTGGTGTATCCTCTCCAGTCTGACACAGTGCTCTCTGCTGCCACCTCTGTCCATGTCAGGAACTCTCCAGAGCAGCAGAGGTTTTCTATGGGGATTTGCTGCTGCTCTGGACAGTTCCTGACATGGACAGAGGAGGCAGCAGAGAGCACTGTGTTAGACTGGAAAGAATACACCACTTCCTGCACAACATACAGCAGCTGATAAGTACTGGGGGCTGTAGGTTTTAAATAGAAGTAAATTATAAATCTACTTAAGTTTCTGAATTGATTTGACTTGAAAGAAAAGGTGTTTAAGGTGGTCTTACACTCATTGCTCATACGGATGCAGATAAGGTTGTATACACCACGCAGGTCCAGCTCGGCCACAGTAGAGGCAAACTGTATGGAAGGGGTTAGGCAGGCACATGGTACATAAAATAGCAAAGACCGGAACAGCGCCTTATCTAAGGAACGCAAGGAACCAACAACACCTAGGAGAAATGGGTGAAGCAGCTTAAAGAGGTAAAGGAGCATCTGGATAGGTGGAGGAAGAAGGGAACACCGGCCTTCTAAATCTAGGAAGGCGCGTGTGGAGCCTAGAGGAGAGTGGAGGAACTGCAGCCTCTCCAGAAGCATGGAGGCCAGGCTGAGAGGAAGCCATGGACCAATCTGGGAGTGCGGTGGAGGAGCAGGCAGGGGTGGTCCAAAGGTGGAGAAGCAGACAGGGGTGGTCCAAAGGTGGAGGAGCAGGCAGGGGTGGTCCAAAGGTGGAGAAGCAGGCAGGGGTGGTCCAAAGGTGGAGGAGCAGGCAGGGGTGGTCCAAAGGTGGAGAAGCAAGCAGGGGTGGTCCAAAGGTGGAGGAGCAGGCAGGGGTGATCCAAAGGTGGAGGAGCAGGCAGGGGTGGTCCAAAGGTGGAGGAGCAGGCAGGGGTGTTCCACAGGTGGAGAAGCAGGCAGGGGTGGTCCAAAGGTGGAGGAGCAGGCAGGGGTGGTCCAAAGGTGGAGAAGCAGGCAGGGGTGGTCCAAAGGTGGAGGAGCAGGCAGGGGTGGTCCAAAGGTGGAGAAGCAGGCAGGGGTGGTCCAAAGGTGGAGAAGCAAGCAGGGGTGGTCCAAAGGTGGAGGAGCAGGCATTGGTGGTCCAAAGGTGGAGAGGCAGGGGTGGTCCAAAGGTGGAGGAGCAGGCAGGGGTGGTCCAAAGGTGGAGGAGCAGGCAGGGGTGGTCCAAAGGTGGAGGAGCAGGCAGGGGTGGTCCAAAGGTGGAGGAGCAGGCAGGGGTGGTCCAAAGGTGGAGGAGCAGGCAGGGGTGGTCCAAAGGTGGAGGAGCAGGCAAGGGTGGTCCAAAAGTGGAGGAGCAGGCAGGGGTGGTCCAAAGGTGGAGGAGAATGCAGGACCAAACTGTGCATTGCACCTGAGCACTTTTACGTGTTACATATATACTTTCTAACCCCTTTAAGCTGTAAAACATCCCACTTCTCATTCGTTGTCATTGAGATTTTATATTTATGTATATCGGCACCTCCATCACTTTCTGCACATATATATACACACATAGAGAGTGTTGGGATAGATGGGATACAAGCCTCGGCATGGGTCGTATATAACCGAACTTCTACCTGTCTTGTGTTCTGTCCCTACAGAAGTCTGGAGAGGAAGTGGCAGTCAAGGTGTTCAATAACTCGAGTTACCTCCGGCCATTTGAAGTACAGATGAGAGAGTTTGAGATGTTGGGGAAACTCAACCACATCAATATTGTCAAGCTCTTTGCTGTAGAGGAAACCGTGAGTTACTACGTTACCCGTCCTGTTAGCTCAGCTACATCCTATACTCGCTACTCGTTTCATCTCTATTTAAGCACAAAATAAAACATTCTACTTAAAGAGGTTGTCTGGGCAAAATTTACCTCCCCTATCCACAGGATAGGGGAAAAGTAAGAGATCATGGGGGTCCGACCTCTGTACCCTCCGCCCTTACTTCAGCTCCAAAGGAATGACTAGAGCTGGGGGTCTCGTGCTGTACCTGCGGCTGTATACATAACATAAGATGGGCCGGATACAGAGATCGGCAAGGGGTACGGAGGCCGGACGCCCGCAATCTCTTACTTTTCCACAGGATAGGGAAAAATAGATTTTGCCCGGACAACCTCTTTAATATTGACACAAGTTTTCTGTATTCGGCCAGGTTCACACTGCATTTTTGCAGTCCGTTTTTTTTTCTTCTTATCAGTTTTATGCAAAAAAAAAAAGATTTAAAAAAGTCCATTATAAAAAAACGGATCAGTTTTTTTAGCATACTTAAAAATGTGGTCGTCCACAATCAAAACTGATGCAGACAAATACATCTGTTTTTTTCCTAAATCGGATGAAAAACAAGCAGATTGAAAAACGCAGTGTGAACCCAGCCTTACTAAAATCACAAGGAGGATGGGTTTCTACCATCATGGATTCTGGTTTCATCTCCTCTCAGTAGGATCTATCATTGCTCGCTCATTTCCATCTCTAGTTGCCCCCAAGCTCATACTTCTACCCTCTCCCAGGGCAACACCAAGCAGAAGGTGCTGATCATGGAGTACTGCGCCAGTGGGAGTCTTCTATCAGTCCTGGAGGAGCCGGAGAACGCCTTTGGGCTGTCTGAGTCTGAGTTCCTGATCGTGGTACAGTGCGTGGGTGAGATAATAGGATGAATTTCTATTGTGTGCGTCACTGTATAACATCCAGAGCTGCTTCTGAACAGGTTACACATATTAACTGGGAACCAATAGAGCCGCACAGCTGGTTGTTCATTGATGGCTGCAAGTATTGACATCTAAAGCCAAAGTCCAGTCTCACTGCAGAATTTTCTGATTTTATGCGCTACAAAGGGTTAAAGGGGTATTCCGTTCAGGTAAAAGACAAAACAATTGTTCCATACATGTCATTACCTTTTCCGTCTCCTTCCTCCAGTTCTGAGCCACTGCTTTCTGCTGAAGACACAGAAAACTGTGTGAGCTATTCTCTCCGCTCTCATTTCCTTCCTCCTGTCTGCACTCTTTAATGCCTGGAGGGTTAATCTGAGGTCAAGCTGCTGGTGACCTCACTATAATTAACCTTCCCGGCATTACAGAGTGCAGAGACAGCCGACCAAGGTGCTGTTTACAAGAGCTGTCCCAGAAGGGAGGAGGGAGTTCAGACCAGATATAACAGCTCGCATACAGTTTCTGTGTCTTCAGCAGAAAGCAGCAGCTCAGATCTGGGGGAAGGAGACTGAAAAAATAATAACAAAGTATGGAAGGAAAGTATTGTTATTGTTATTCTCCACATATATTTTACCTGCACTGATTACACCTTTAAATCTGCAGTGAAAATCCACAGCTGTTCCAAGCGTGAATGAGCATGATGAGGATTCAGATTTTTTTTAACCATGTGGGGTTTTGTAATCCCCCATCCCCTTGTATTGTGGGGGTGAGGGTCCCTCCTGCGGAGAACATGTGGAGGAGTCTCTAATCCCCCTTTAAGGTTTTCCTGATCATTTTTAGAAGACGCATAGTTATCATTTAACCTGTGTTATAACTCTAGTATCAGTTCATTATCGATGTGTTTTTGCTTTTCCTGTGTGTACTGTATTATACCTATGAATGGGGATTTTTTCGTGTGTTTTGTTATCAGTGGCGGGAATGAATCACTTACGAGAAAACGGAATTGTGCACCGCGACATCAAACCTGGGAACATCATGCGTCTAATTGGAGAGGACGGGCGCAGTATATACAAGCTGACCGACTTCGGTGCCGCCCGAAAGCTTCAAGACGATGAGACGTTTATGTCTCTTTATGGAACGGAAGAATACTTGGTAGGTGTGTGGGATTAACAATAAGATTACCACCATCTCTTATCACCATGTTTTCGTGAAATGTCATTACGCTATAAAATGTCAGCACATTGTTAGTATAAAATCAGAGGCACCTGGGTAACCGGTCTCAGGCCGTAGAGATCTGTACAATATATCACAAATACATGGGCTCTAAGGGCCAGTTCACACTGAGCAGAATTGGTGGAATTCCATGGTGGAGCTCTCTGCTGCAGAATCCCGCCTGCCTCAGTGTCAAACAGTGTCTCTATGGGAGGCCTAGCGCGCCTCCACTTCTGCCGCTCTCCGCTCAAAGAAAGAGCTCTGTAAGGATTACCATGAGGCTGTATTGTAGGTATTTACTGGCCGCATCTATAAAGCAAGTTATAATGGGTTTGGGGAATACAAGTAAAATGGGGAAGAATCCTTTCACATGTATTTCACACAGTGAAAAGTGAGTAAAGGTACCAAACGTGAAATGCATGTACATTACAAAGTTGTATAACTTTAGGTTCTGGTCACAATACCTATTTATAGTGTTTGGCTGGAGTACCCCTTTAAGGTGATTGTGCTCCTACAGGCAATAAACACATATCTTCATACGACCTGATCGGTGATGCGAAAGTTCCAATGGTGTCGTCCATTTTTCCAAACGGCATCCGGTTCCTGAGATCTGTTCCATTATCTGTATAGTCCAATAGTCTTCATAGGTCGTATGAAGATATTTGTTTATTGCTTGTACTGGTACATTCTATTTAAAGGAGTACTCTGGAGAAAAAAATGGATGGAAGACTGGAGAAGTAAATCACAAATCTGTATAACTTTCTGACACCAGTTGATTAAATTTTTTTTTTCTAGAGTACCCCTTTAAATGTTTTTAAAAGAAAAAACTGCCTTAAAGTTATGGGGCAAATTTTAGCAATAATTTTATCCGTTCAGTAAAACCCAGAACTTTTATGACATCTTCTTATTTTTATTTGAAGCATCCAGATATGTATGAAAGAGCCGTCCTGAGAAAACCCCATCAGAAAGTTTATGGCGTGACGGTGGATCTGTGGAGTATCGGAGTTACTTTCTATCATGCTGCCTGTGGTAGCTTACCCTTCATTCCTTATGGTGGACCTCGAAATAACAAGGAGATAATGTGAGGGATCTTCTTCTAATGTATCTTACACTGTATAGGAAAACAATCGTGTCTGTGTATTTAGAGCAAGACTGTGGACCAGATATAGATATAGCAAACTGTGCAGGACCGATAGGTGACGCAGAGCAATAGGTGACGCAGAGCGATAGGTGACGCAGAGCGATAGGTGACGCCGACCGATGGGTGACGCCGACCGATAGGTGACGCAGACCGATAGGTGACGCCGACCGATGGGTGACGCAGACTGATGGGTGACGCCGACCGATAGAGGACGCAGACCGATAGAGGACGCAGGCTGATGGGTGACGCAGGCTGATGGGTGACGCAGACCGATAGGTGACGCAGACTGATAGGTGACGCAGGCCGATAGGTGACGCAGACTGATACATGACTGTCACTTAGGGGCCTATTCCACGGGAGCGATAATCAGCTAAATCGGCCCCATTCGGCCGATTATCGCTCGGTGGAATGGAGAAAACGATCAGCCGATGATAATGTGATCGGCTGATCGTTTATTTAGGGCCAGACCTAAAATCATCGGTCCCCCCTTGCGCATCGCTACGGTGGAATATCGATGCGCGGCAGGCGACCAACGATTTGAGAAGTGCAGCATACATTACCTGTCCGGGCTTCTCCTCCGCTCCGTCTTCCTCCCCGGGTCCCACGGCGTAGCATCAGCTCCGGAGCGGCCTGACTGAGCTCAGCCAATCACTGGCCGGGGCCGCCGTGGCCAGTGATTGGCTGAGTGGTCTGACAGCTCAGTTAGTCCCTGCAGCCCTCGATGTCCCTGCAGCCCTCACTTAACGATCATCGGGGCTGTGTAATAGGCCCAGTAAACGAGCGCTGATCTAGCAGGTCGGCGCTCGTTTACATTGTTGCTCGGCCCGTGGAATAGGGCCCTTATGGTGCGTTTACACAGACAGATTATCTGACAGATCTTTGAAGCCAAAGCCAGGAACAGAATATAAACAGGGAACAGGTCATAAAGGAAAGACTGAGATTTCACCTCTTCTCAAATCCATTCCGGGCTTTGCCTTCTGTCAGATAAATCTGTCTGTGTAAATTCACCATTAACACACAATCCTGCCCCATTAAAGGGGTTAATAACTGGCCTACCTGTCATTAACCCCTTTAATGGGGTAGGATTGTGTGTGAGGTGAGGACCTGCCCATACCAGCTGTGGAGTGAGCTCCGCTCGTGAGCTCCGCTCGTGAGCTCCCTTCATAGCTATAATGGGTTGTCTAAGGGTTAAAAGTTTAACTGTATGAAATGAGTTGGGAAACTCCTTAAAGGGAAACTCTGGGGATTTTCTTTTCTTTCAAATGAACAGCTGTCAGAAAGTTATATAGATTTGTTTTTACTTCTATTTAAAAATCTCCAGTCTTCTAGTACTCGAAAACTTCAGATTTTTAAATAAAAGTAAATTACAATTCTATATAACTTTCTGATACCAGTTGATTTAAAAGAAAAAGATTTTCGCTGGAGTGTCCCTTTAACATTGAGTAGCACTAGAGCTGTATAAGGTCATTGCTGTCAGTATGTTCCTCCTGTGCCTCCAGTAATGTGATGTAATAAGGTGTCTTATATATTATTATGTGAAATATATATATATATATATATATATATATATATATATATATATATAAATATATATATATATGAGAAAATCATATGCTTGTCTGTCATTATCGTCCAGGCACAAAATCACTGCAGAAAAACCCCCAGGTGCCATTGCAGGAGTGCAGCGGAAGGAGAACGGAGCCATTGAGTGGATATATAAACTACCAGTGACCTGCCGCCTTTCAGAGTAAGTGCTCCTCCGAAAATACTTGTATTAATCCCGGTCTATGAAACAAGTATAATAGAAAGGAGTTGTGTCCCAGGTCATTTCCAGAAAGCGGCCATGTTAGTGATCAGCTGCTTACACCCTACATGATCAGGGGGATAGCACTGGGATGGCTAGAGATGAGGGAACCCAATCTTCAGAGCTGAGATTCCTTCCAAACCTGGCAAAAGTCAGAGAACTTTTTGCAAAGGTTGGAACCAATTTGTAAAGATGGTGGCCTCACATTTAAAAAAAGAAAAAAAATCCTATCCTCCCCTGCTGCGTTCCCCCCCAGTGTGCTCCTCCTTCTAGTCTCTAGTGTCCTCAGACGCCTCCAGCCCGCTCAGCCAATCACTGACTGAGACAGGACAGTGCCGGGGAGAGTGATTGGCTGCAGATGCAGGGGACACTGGGGGAGCGTGGACAGGTAAGTATTAATGAACAAACAGCTAAACCGCACTAATACAGCTGAACGCCTGCAATCCTTTAGATGTTTTAGTTTTGTTACTTTAAGGTTTGGATGAACGCAATCTTTACGCTTAAGTTTGGCGAATCTGCCACACTGAACGTTCGATAAGTTTGCTCATTTCTAGCTATGAGTAACCATTACTATTGGAGTATAGTAATCTATTTGTATATGTCACTGGAGAGAGGCCTCAATATATATATTGGAACGCAAGCGGCTCATACACTCCAATAATCGATATTCGCTCTGAATAGTACAAAGACAACAACTACACTATACCATAGCCTCCAAAGCTTGTAGGAAAAGCACAAAGGGTCAGGAAAATACTGAATATCTAAGATGTAGTGTAGAGAGAAAGTCAACTTATAAACATAGGGCCCTATTACACGGAGCGATAATCAGGCAGAATTAAAAAATTATCACTCCATGTAATAAAGACAACGATCATCGGCTGATGACAACGATCGTTTGTTCATCATGTCTAAAAATCATTGGCTGCCTGGTGCACCTCACTACATGTAATAGCGATGCCTGGCCGACAGCTGATGACTGTGCAAAAAAAAATCAAAATAAAACATTATACTTACCAGTCCAGGCTCCCCGGTGTCCTTCTAGCTTCCGCCCTTCCCCTTAGGACACCTCTGGAACTTCTAAGCTGGTCTCTGCAGTGACAGGCCGCTCAGCCAATTAATGACTGGGACAGGAGAGTCGCGCACAGTGATTGGCTGAGTGGCCTGTCACCTCAGAGACCGGCTCAGAAATTCCAGTGGTGTCTGCGGGGAGCGGGCGGAAGCTAGAAGGACATCGGGGAGCGTGGACAGGTAAGTTAACGTTTATTTTACATTAACCCCTTAACATTGCATGACGGGTATACCCGTCATGCCGCCGTTAAGGAGATGCAGACAGGGCTCCCGGCACCGTCCCTCTCTGCAGCGCGCGGCACACGGCTGTTTTGTACAGCCAGGGACCGCACACATTAGCCGGCTAATTAGCTAGTTAGATGCAGCTGTCAAAGCTGACAGCTCCATCTAACTAAGGTTACAGCCCTATCCCTGGTGTCTAGTGGGGGAGATCACCCCCCCCCCCGCAATATGATCGCGGAGGGGCGATTCCTTCTTCCTACCCGGGTCGGGCCTTAGCGTCTGTATGACACTGATCCTGGCTTGGCAATAGATTGCTTCTGGCTGCAGCAGCCCTAAGCAATCTAACACTAATCTCATTGATCAGTGTATTGTAAGTGTACTGCAGTGATCTCTATGAGAGATCACTGATGTAATGATAAAAGTTACCAAGGGGGACTAAAAGTTACTGTTAAAAAAAAAAAAAAAAAAAAAGGTTTTTCATCAATAAGAAATTTCCTCCCCTAATGAGTCAGAATCCCTCCCCCCTTTTCATATTTTATTAATAAAAATAAATAAACAAACAAACATATTTGGTATTGCCGCGTGCGTTATCACCTGAACTATTAAATTATCACATTCCTGATCTCACACAGTAAATAACGTAAGCGTAAAAAGCCGCCAAAGTGCAAAATTGATCATTTTTGGTCGCATCAAATCCAGAAAAAATTTGGAATAAAAGCGATCAAAAAATCGTATATGCGCAATCAAGGTACCGATAGAAAGAACACATCATGGCGCAAAAAATGACACCTGACACAGCCCCATAGGCCAAAGGATAAAAGCGCTATAAGCCTGGGAATGGAGCGACTTTAAGGAACATAATTTTGTTAACAATGGTTTGAATTTTTTATAAGAAAAAATGCCGTGCCGCGCTTAGTACTAGTATAAAAAACAGCAGTAAAAACAGCAATAAAAAGCACCACTGTTAGTATATAGTGCGAGCGGTGTAGGGTATTGAAACCAAGACACTCACCATTGGTGCTTGTTGATGTCAGCTTGGATTCGTAGTCCTCCCCGTATAAAGACCTGTGTGGCTTCCCTTGTGTGACTTCCTTTATGTGACTTCCTTGTGTGAGTTCTTAGTCACTGATTCCTTTTTAGTTGTTGTTCCTAAAACGTTCTTTACACCGGAATATAATCCAGATAGGGCGTGCGCCCCGGCCGGTGGCGCGTTCAACCCCAGTTGCAGGAATCCCGGATGGGAATCCTTCTGTGACGTCACAGATTGTACGGATCGCTACAGGAGGCAAGATTCTTCCTCGACGCGTTTCAAAGGATACGTCCTTCTTTCTCAAGAGGCTCTTGAGAAAGAAGGACGTATCCTTTGAAACGCGTCGAGGAAGAATCTTGCCTCCTGTAGCGATCCGTACAATCTGTGACGTCACAGAAGGATTCCCATCCGGGATTCCTGCAACTGGGGTTGAACGCGCCACCGGCCGGGGCGCACGCCCTATCTGGATTATATTCCGGTGTAAAGAACGTTTTAGGAACAACAACTAAAAAGGAATCAGTGACTAAGAACTCACACAAGGAAGTCACATAAAGGAAGTCACACAAGGGAAGCCACACAGGTCTTTATACGGGGAGGACTACGAATCCAAGCTGACATCAACAAGCACCAATGGTGAGTGTCTTGGTTTCAATACCCTACACCGCTCGCACTATATACTAACAGTGGTGCTTTTTATTGCTGTTTTTACTGCTGTTTTTTATACTAGTACTAAGCGCGGCACGGCATTTTTTCTTATATTAATTATATTTTTTAGTGGAAGCAGATACTACTAGCTAAGCTCGCAGCAGTACGCACACTAAAAAATTCTTCTAGTTTTTTAGTGTTTTACCAGGAGCGCGATTGTTTTGAAATCTATTCTACGGTTTGAATTTTTTACAGGCCATCAGATAAAAGAAAAGTTATACATGTTATATATCGCTGTAATCGTTATTTTTTTCCTGGTTTCGCAGTGTACTTTATGAAAAAATTCAGCCTGTCATTGCAAAGTACAATTAGTGACGCAAAAAATGCAACTGCTAAGGCCTTTTAAGCACAAGGAGGAAAAGACGAAAACGCAAAAATTCTAATTGGTCTGGTCTTTAAAGGGTTAAAGGCAAAGGCAGCTCGGAAATTATCATGGAAAGATTTGCATAGTTTCTGTGTTTTGAACCTACTCCTGGTTTTTGGTGTGAACATACCCTTATTGTGTAAATCCAGCCTTATAAATTTACTCTGTGATCTTTCTGAACCAAAATATTTTGTGTCTGACCAAATCCACTCATCCGATGGAACACAATGGGGGACATATATTATTACCGGAGTACTAGCCCCCCGGTCCTAAAGCCCCGCCCCCAGGACTTACTCAGAAATCTTTGGTTGTTCCCGTTTGTTTGCAGAGGACTGAAGACCCAGTTGGAGGCGATTCTTCCGAATATCCTTGAAGCCGACCAGGAGAAATGCTGGGGCTTTGATCAGTTCTTTGCTGAGACCAACAACATCCTAGAGAGGATGGTCATCCATGTCTTCTCCTTGCCACAAGCCAGAATGCACAAGCTCTATATCCATCACTATAACTCGTAAGTGATGTGTTACGCTCCGTATACAGTCAGCCGTGTATACAGGAAGTAAGTTATAAACCATTTTCCCGTTTTTCTCTTCCCCAGTGTGGCCATATTTATGGAAATGGTGGTGGATCAAACTGGAGTGGCACTGGAAAGACAGATCTATTTCTATGAAGGCCACCTGTACCCCATCCATAGCACCTTACAGGTTCACCACCTGTCTAAGACCACAGAACAATATCCATTCATTTTAATTGGTTGTGAGAGTGAAGGTCCAATGGGAGTATTGTACAAAGACCGTAAGTTCAATAGAAGTCTAGTAGCAATTCTGGTAGTGTTCAAAGGCCGCAGGCTGATGAGCCGACCACCGAGACTAGCAAAGCGCTTCACTATTACTGTAAATTCGCTCATCCCTAATACTTACCTTTCCCATTCCTGCACTGTCCTGAGTTGATGCCGAGCCGCAGATCAGCTTCTTACACCTCAAGTCCTGATAACTCTGCACCTCTCCCAGCAGCTGTATACTCTGTGCCCCTCCCACAGAGCACCTGTCAGCAGAGTACACAGCTGCTGGGAAAGATGCAGACTAACTAGGCCGGCGATCCCGCTCCCATCCTGATAACTCTGCACCTCTCCCAGCAGCTGTATACTCTGTGCCCCTCCCACAGAGCGCCTGTCAGCAGAGTACACAGCTGCTGGGAAAGATGCAGACTAACTAGGCCGGCGATCCCGCTCCCATCCTGATAACTCTGCACCTCTCCCAGCAGCTGTATACTCTGTGCCCCTCCCACAGAGCGCCTGTCAGCAGAGTACACAGCTGCTGGGAAAGATGCAGACTAACTAGGCCGGCGATCCCACTCCTGTCCTGATAACTCTGCACCTCTCCCAGCAGCTGTATACTCTGCGCCCCTCCCACAGAGCGCCTGTCAGCAGAGTACACAGCTCCCGGAACTGCTGGTAAAGATGCAGACTAACTAGGCCGGCGCTCCCACTCCCGTCCTGATAACTCTGCACCTCTCCCAGCAGCTGTATACTCTGTGCCCCTCCCACAGAGCGCCTGTCAGCAGAGTACACAGCTGCTGGAACTGCTGGAAAAGATGCAGACTAACTAGGCCGGCGCTCCCACTCCCGTCCTGATAACTCTGCACCTCTCCCAGCAGCTGTGTACTCTGTGCCCTTCCCACAGAGTGCCTGTCGGCAGATTACACAGCTGCTGGGAGAGGTGCAGACTAACTAGGCCGGCGCTCCCGCTTCAGTCCTGATAACTCTGCACCTTTCTTAGCAGCTGTGTACTCTGTGCCCTTCCCAAAGAGCGCCTGTCAGCAGAGTACACAGCTGCTGGAGCTGCTGGGAAAGATACAGACTAACCAGGCCGGCGCTCCTGCTCCAGTCCTGATAACTCTGCACGTCTCCCAGCAGCTGTGTACACTGTACCCCTCCCACATTGCGCCTGTCAGCAGAGTACACAGCTGCTGGGAAAGATGCAGACTAACCAGGCTGGCGCTCCCGCTCCAGTCCTGATAACTCTGCACCTCTCCCAGCAGCTGTGTACTCTGTGCCTCTCCCACATTGCGCCTGTCAGCAGAGTACACAGTTGCTGGGAGAGGTGCAGACTAACCACGCCGGCGCCCCCACTCCAGCTGCACCCGGGGTAGATGCCACCATCCTCGAACCTTCTTACTTTTTGCTCGGGGGGGGGGGGGGAGGGGTTGTGGATGGCGGTCTCAGGAGCACTCAGGATTACTAGCAGTCGGCAAAGTGCTGGTGGCAAAAGTAAATGAGTTGGGTTTTTTTTCTACACCTCCCACTTACCCCCTCAACCAGTGCCGCATACCCTCACAGACTGAGAAACACTGGTCTAATGTCTCCTGCCAAGTCACATGTATTTTCCTCTGTTGCTCTGGGAGATAAGCTGCAGCCAGAGAGGTCATCTATACCCAGCCCATAACAGGTGCTCACCAATAAATTTTGTAATTTTCAGTAACCAATTATTGTCAGGTTTAAGCATTGATCCTTCCTGTCATTGTCCCTCCAAAGGTGTCCTCTGAGGGGCAGCACTGAGGGGGCAGAGGAATCTGCTCTCTTTATAATCTGTTCTGATCACTTACTATTGCAGTATGATCGCACTGGTTGATGGACTTTCCATTCTCTTTCCAGCTGCGTTTGATTTTCCTAGGCTTCTGCCCACGGTGGACGTCCCCATCGATTGTTCTGTTTCTAAAGTAAGTAAAGAATTTACTTCTACTAAAAAAATCTTGTTTTCCAAGATTTATCAGCTGCTGTATGTCCTGCAGGAAGTGGTGTATTCTCGCCCCAATAAGGGGTAAAGACTCCCTACCAGACCTAAAATGAGGGTGACAAATATCTATCCTATTGCAGAACGTTGTCAGCGCCGTTTACCAGACGTTGCGAGTGACTGAGTTGCTTTTGGCGTGTCAAGAATTTATACTGCGAGGAACATACTGGCTCATGTGAGTGATACTACTATAGTGCCGTGCTGTATACAGGAGCTGCTAAACAGGTGCAAAGTATATGCTATGAGATAATAGCACACAACCATTAGTAATAAAGTGTAGCTACCACTAAGGGGCGCTCAGTCCGTACGGATTTCTGCAGCACAATGATGATTCCGTACATATGCTCTTATGTGCTCGCTATAATGTGACAGATTATTTGTCTCCTCGCAGTGAGAATCTGAAGGCAGAACGCCACAGGATCGTGGAGAAGAAATCCGCCGTGATGTCCTACTATAACTGCATGTGCACCATTGAGAGCAGGAACTCCAGACTGTAAGGATGCCCTGCTGGGCGGGTACTGTCTATAGTGACGGCCGTATATAACAGGCCAGCACCAGGGAGATCTGCAGAAAATACATACAGCAATACCTCTGCTCTCAAACACAATCGGCTCTGGAGGGCAGTGCCAAAACCGAGCAGTTCAAGCTTGGCAATGTACCTGCTTTTCTATGGTTAAAGGGGTACTCCGGCGGGGGGGCATTTTTTTCCCGACACCAGCTGCGGGTCCCGTATCGCGGCGCTCCGGTCCCCGATTCCCGGCTGCTTCCTGGTGTCTGACGCGTGCCCGTGACGTGACGTCTCAGGTCCGCTCAGCCAGTCAGTGACGGAGGTGGGATCCTTTCTGAGTCTGCTCAGATCCCGCCTCTGTCCTTGACTCGCTGAGCGGACCTGAGACGTATCATCTCGGGCCCAGACACCAGGAAGCAGCCGGGAAACGAAGAGGTGAGTGGACGTTGTTACCCTCAGCCACCTCCTCCCCAGTCCCAGGGAAAAAATGCCCCCCCCCCCCCCCCCCGCCGGAGTACCCATTTAAATCAACATTATATATGCAGGTTGTGTATAAGCTGAGGGCAATTACCTTAGGAAAATTCTAATGCACTGTGTGGTTACAGAGGTTTTGGTGCTGTGTGACAGGAGAGCTTACCATACAATGCAAGCAAAAATAAATCAAGTATTTAGCAAAACTGCTTGCGATCACAACTCCTGTTTGAGCTTTATGGAAGGTTTTGGTGCTCTACCCTACTAGAGTTTCAGAGACCTTATAGAGATCATTATTATTTATATCTATAAATGATATATGAAAGACCCCCCCCCCCCCTTTAAGTGATTACCTGTATTGGTTTGGTAACTAATGGAAGTTCTCAGCCTCTGGTATTGACTTTTCAGAATGGATGGAATCAGACACACACACATATATATATATATATATAGAAATGTTCTTCTGCCCTTGTTACAGATGCAATGCTGCCTATAAAGAATCCGCCACAGATAACCAGGATCAAGGGGACGCTCGGAAGAAGTTACAGTCAGTAAGTTGACTGTTGAATATATTCCTAGATCTATATCATAAAAATCAAAGCCTGTCTGTCTGTCTGTCTGTCTGGCTGGCCTTCTGTCTGTCTGTCTGTCCTCTATAGACTTCCAAACGCCTGAACCATTTGACCCCAAATTTGGCCCACAGATACATTGGGTGCCCGGGAAGGTTATTGCGAAGGTCCCGTCCCCGCCAGATGTACAGGAGGAAGGGGGAGGGGAAAGAGAGGCGCCTCATAGAGATGAATGGGAAAATCTCCTCACTGCAAACACAGGTGATATAATTAGCTGCAGCAGACACGGCAGTTGGAGCCTTAGCAACCAATAGGATTACTGCTTTCATTTTCACAGGGAGCAATGGTTGCTAGGGAAGCTGCCTCACAACATCCACAGTAATAACTGGTAGACCCCCTACTCCATCTATACAGTACATGTATACAGGACCCCCTACTCCATCTATACAGTACATGTATATACAGGGCCCCCTACTCCATCTATACAGTACATGTATATACAGGACCCCCTACTCCATCTATACAGTATATGTATACAGGACCCCCTACTCCATCTATACAGTACATGTATACAGGACCCCCTACTCCATCTATACAGTACATGTATATACAGGGCCCCCTACTCCATCTATACAGTACATGTATATACAGGGCCCCCTACTCCATCTATACAGTACATGTATATACAGGGCCCCCTACTCCATCTATACAGTACATGTATATACAGGACCCCCTACTCCATCTATACAGTACATGTATATACAGGACCCCCTACTCCATCTATACAGTACATGTATATACAGGACCCCCTACTCCATCTATACAGTACATGCATATACAGGGCCCCTACTCAATCTATACAGTACATGTATATACAGGACCCCCTACTCCATCTATACAGTACATGTATATACAGGGCCCCCTACTCCATCCATACAGTACATGTATATACAGGACCCCCTACTCCATCTATACAGTACATGTATATACAGGGCACAACAGGTATACCATACTGTGACTGGATAACACTGCAGTATATCCCTGAATGACAAATAAAACGTAACTTTTATTAAATAATGAATAAAGAAATTGACGTGAAAATGTGTGATTAAAACTACTACCAAACAGTCACAAATCAATGTATATATGTTCACTAAAAAGTGATACACGTAAGCTCAATTAGGCTGCAGACTAACTAGGCTAGATATGACTGTATAGGTAGACTTAAAATCAAAACACCGCCTCCACAACTAGTTTCACTCCATAACGGAGCGTCTTCAGGTGTAGGGCAAATGGCGGTGTCCCTGGCGTCGTTTGATCTTTTATACCTAGGTACTCAATCAGGTGTATGGGCGGAAGCAAACAATGACCAATCTGGTTGCACATACCGACAAAAAAAAAAAAAAAAAACCCCACCCCTCTACCTTACATCCAGACACCTATCCCTACCTGCATAACGTCACTGCAGTGTACCGCCCAAAAATCCAGGTGCTGAACCAATGCGCATCACACACGCCGATATCCAATCACAAACAATACTGCCTACCTCATCATATCGCGTCCGTCATCTCAGAACCGACGAGTCAAAGTGACGTCACTCACGCATGCGCGCGAGCTTAGAGAAATAGTTATCAGATAGCACAAAAGCGCCTGCGCCAAGATCCGTGCGTGCGCGCGAACTTAGAAAAATAATTGAAAAGTATCGCAAAAGCGCCTGCGTCCGCGCATGCGCGCCAACTTGGAACCGGGCAGTGGACATCAGCTCATATAGAGGGACTACTGCTAAACTAAGAATGGAAATAGAATAGTGAATGGATGTAAGTAAGGGTGGAAAAGGAAATAACCCCTTGGAAATAGAATGAAATACTAATGAAATGACTCAAATGTATTTATTACTACAAAATCAAAACTATAAGTGTAAACTATAAATAAATGATGTGCACTAACATTAAACTATAAATAAATGAATAAAATGTGCACTGACATTGCCATAATGCCATAACACACCAATACATGTAAATAAACTATACGGCTAAACAACCAGAATAATATATTATATATATTTAATTACTTTTTATATCCATACAAACTACAGCCCTGTGGGGTATCATATTACTTGTATGTTGTTGCTTGGAATTGTAAGGGCCCTTTTACACACACAGATTATCTGACAGATTTTTGAAGCCAAAGCCAAGAATGGATTTGAAAAGAGGACAAATCTCAGTGTTTCCTTTATTACCTGTTCTCTGTTCATAGTCTGTTCCTCGCTTTGGCTTCAGTAATCTGTCTGTGTAAAAGGACCCTCAGTACAGAGTGGGAGACTCTATACACACCTTGCCTGGGAAAGTTGGGTCTATCACTATAGATAGATATATATATATATATAGCTACCAAATGGCCTATGGCTGAATCCATGCTTTCCAGGTAGTCGCCGGGCTGCATCCACCTTCCTCAGGGGTTAAAATAGTGCAAGTTCTCTCATCTCTATTAGTCAGTAAACAGAGAACGTCCACTTCCCCAGCCCAGGTATATGGTAAAGGCTGAATTTTGATTGCATGAATATTAAAAACACCCACAATCCTCTGGGGGGTGGGGGGGCATATCATTGGTGCAACCAGTGTAGCTAAGCCGGGCTGAGTAGGTATTGGGGCCCTGTCCTCATATACAGCAGATAAATGTTTTCAGCCACTATCTTTCATACCTATCAGTTACTGAGGGGCCGGTGATGGTTTAGAGATGGATTTTATAACTATCAGCAGCCGAATTGTGTTCTTATGGGGCCGGATGATGAGAAGAGCGCAACTCGAGCGTGCAGGAGTCTGATCAGTCACTATCAGTGGCTGAAGAAGTTGGATGCAGCCCCAGGGAGTCCTGGAAACTTGGATACAGCCTATGGCTCTATCCACCAGGACTCCCTAGGGTGCATCCAGCCACTGGTAATCAAATGCCGAATGATCAGTCTAGAGCAATGCTACAGGATACCTAGTACCCACCCCAGTGCACCACAGCTCTCATTACTACCTATGTACCCAGTACCCACCCCAGTGCACCACAGCTCTCATTACTACCTATGTACCTAGTACCCGTAACCCACCCCAGTGCACCACAGCTCTCATTACTACCTATGTACCTAGTATCCACCCCAGTGCACCACAGCTCTCATTACTACCTATGTACCTAGTACCCACCCCAGTGCACCACAGCTCTCATTACTACCTATGTACCTAGTATCCATCCCAGTGCACCACAGCTCTCATTACTACCTATGTACCTAGCCCCCACCCCAGTGCACCACAGCTCTCATTACTACCTATGTACCTAGTATCCATCCCAGTGCACCACAGCTCTCATTACTACCTATGTACCTAGTACCCACCCCAGTGCACCACAGCTCTCATTACTACCTATGTACCTAGTACCCACCCCAGTGCATCACAGCTCTCATTACTACCTATGTACCTAGTATCCACCCCAGTGCACCACAGCTCTCATTACTACCTATGTACCTAGTACCCGTAACCCACCCCAGTGCACCACAGCTCTCATTACTACCTATATACCCAGTGCACCACAGCTCTCATTACTACCTATATACCCAGTACCCACCCCAGTGCACCACAGCTCTCATTACTACCTATGTACCTAGTACCCACCCCAGTGCACCACAGCTCTCATTACTACCTATGTACCTAGTACCCACCCCAGTGCACCACAGCTCTCATTACTACCTATGTACCTAGTACCCACCCCAGTGCACCACAGCTCTCATTACTACCTATATACCCAGTATCCACCCCAGTGCACCACAGCTCTCATTACTACCTATGTACCCAGTATCCATCCCAGTGCACCACAGCTCTCATTACTACCTATGTACCTAGTACCCACCCCAGTGCACCACAGCTCTCATTACTACCTATATACCCAGTACCCACCCCAGTGCACCACAGCTCTCATTACTACCTATATACCCAGTACCCACCCCAGTGCACCACAGCTCTCATTACTACCTATATACCCAGTACCCACCCCAGTGCACCACAGCTCTCATTACTACCTATATACCCAGTACCCACCCCAGTGCACCACAGCTCTCATTACTACCTATGTACCCAGTACCCACCCCAGTGCACCACAGCTCTCATTACTACCTATGTACCTAGTACCCACCCCAAAGCACCACAGCTCTCATTACTACCTATGTACCTAGTACCCACCCCAGTGCACCACAGCTCTCATTACTACCTATGTACCTAGTACCCACCCCAGTGCACCACAGCTCTCATTACTACCTATGTACCCAGTACCCACCCCAGTGCACCACAGCTCTCATTACTACCTATGTACCTAGTACCCACCCCAAAGCACCACAGCTCTCATTACTACCTATGTACCTAGTACCCACCCCAGTGCACCACATCTCTCATTACTACCTATGTACCTAGTACCCACCCCAGTGCACCACAGCTCTCATTACTACCTATGTACCTTGTACCCACCCCAGTGCATCACAGCTCTCATTACTACCTATGTACCTAGTACCCACCCCAGTGCACCACAGCTCTCATTACTACCTATGTACCTAGTATCCATCCCAGTGCACCACAGCTCTCATTACTACCTATATACCCAGTACCCACCCCAGTGCACCACAGCTCTCATTACTACCTATGTACCTTGTACCCACCCCAGTGCATCACAGCTCTCATTACTACCTATGTACCTAGTACCCACCCCAGTGCACCACAGCTCTCATTACTACCTATGTACCTAGTATCCATCCCAGTGCACCACAGCTCTCATTACTAACTATGTACCTAGTACCCACCCCAGTGCACCACAGCTCTCATTACTACCTATGTACCTAGTATTCACCCCACTGCACCACAGCTCTCATTACTACCTATGTACCTAGTACCCACCCCAGTGCACCACAGCTCTCATTACTACCTATGTACCTAGTATCCATCCCAGTGCACCACAGCTCTCATTACTACCTATATACCCAGTGCACCACAGCTCTCATTACTACCTATATACCCAGTACCCACCCCAGTGCACCACAGCTCTCATTACTACCTATGTACCTAGTACCCACCCCAGTGCACCACAGCTCTCATTACTACCTATGTACCTAGTATCCACCCCAGTGCACCACAGCTCTCATTACTACCTATATACCCAGTATCCACCCCAGTGCACCACAGCTCTCATTACTACCTATGTACCCAGTATCCATCCCAGTGCACCACAGCTCTCATTACTACCTATGTACCTAGTACCCGTAACCCACCCCAGTGCACCACAGCTCTCATTACTACCTATGTACCCAGTACCCACCCCAGTGCACCACAGCTCTCATTACTACCTATGTACCTAGTATCCATCCCAGTGCACCACAGCTCTCATTACTACCTATGTACCCAGTACCCACCCCAGTGCACCACAGCTCTCATTACTACCTATATACCCAGTACCCACCCCAGTGCACCACAGCTCTCATTACTACCTATATACCCAGTACCCACCCCAGTGCACCACAGCTCTCATTACTACCTATATACCCAGTACCCACCCCAGTGCACCACAGCTCTCATTACTACCTATATACCCAGTACCCACCCCAGTGCACCACAGCTCTCATTACTACCTATGTACCTAGTATCCCCCCTAGTGCACCACAGCTCTCATTACTACCTATGTACCCAGTATCCCCCCAGTGCACCACAGCTCTCATTACTACCTATGTACCCAGTACCCACCCCAGTGCACCACAGCTCTCATTACAACCTATGTACCTAGTACCCACCCCAGTGCACCACAGCTCTCATTACTACCTATGTACCTAGTACCCACCCCAGTGCACCACAGCTCTCATTACTACCTATGTACCTAGTACCCACCCCAGTGCACCACAGCTCTCATTACTACCTATGTACCTAGTACCCACTCCACTGCACCACAGCTCTCATTACTACCTATGTACCTAGTATCCACTCCAGTGCATCACAGCTCTCATTACTACCTATGTACCTAGTACCCATCCCAGTGCACCACAGCTCTCATTACTACCTATGTACCCAGTACCCACCCCAGTGCACCACAGCTCTAATTACTACCTATATACCCAGTACCCACCCCAGTGCACCACAGCTCTCATTGCTACCTATATACCCAGTACCCACCCCAGTGCACCACAGCTCTTATTACTACCTATGTACCTAGTACCCATCCCAGTGCACCACAGCTCTCATTACTACCTATATACCCAGTATCCACCCCAGTGAACCACAGCTCTAATTACTACCTATGTACCCAGTACCCACCCCAGTGAACCACAGCTCTCATTACTACCTATATGAATAGTGATGTTCTTCTAACATGCTATTAGTCTTCCTTTTAGTGTCACTAGAGGGAAATGTAACCTGAGTGTGCGGCATGTGATTAGCGGTGGCTGAAGACTTTGGCTGCCGCCCTAAGGCTGCCTGACGGACATGGATACAGCCACAGACCATAGGTTGTATCTGCGGTGCGGGGGCCTGAGTGATTTTGGTGTTAGTGATCTCCCTGCCGGGTCAGCTGGTACGGTGGTCTGGTAGCTTAGTGGGTCTAGGGTCTCTTGGGTACTTGTCACTGTAGCCTGGAGCGGTGTGGGAACCCAAGTGTACAGTTGTATGTGGGTGCGAGTGCGCAAAGAGCCAGCCAGAGTCCAGTACTTTAGCAAAATAGAACAGTTTACTCAGGAGAAACATAGTGCAATACAGGAATAGTACTTGTGGTGGTACTACAGTCCAGTGCAATACAGAAGATACAATCTTGCAATAACTCAGGTGCTGGTGGAGACCAGGTGCTATAAGGAGAAAGGTGCTTTGCAGTTGAGATAGTAGAGAAGAGGAGTTGCCAGAGGGGCCTTGTTCAAGGTAGACGTGTACTCTGCCAGAACAGTAGAGGCGTATAGAAGAAGAGATAGAGAATACTCGTACTCACAGATGACTTTTAGTCTGACCGCCTTATGCTCTTTAGTTGCGGGCTACCCGTCCTAGGTGGATAATACGAGTCCCAGGCCTTGTTATTTGGGCTAAGCAAACTCCCGAGACTTCCCAGTTGTCCTGCGCTGCTCAGTGGAATACGTAGACGTTTCGTACCTTTGTTCCACGGGGGTCAGTTCCTATGACACCTAAGGTGACTGCCCTGCACGTTGTAGAGAAATTCCTGGCATGGACAAGGTGATCCCTATATGGCTTCTCTCCCCCTGTAGAGTTCTAGCACTGCATAGCGGTTCTGGTGCTCATCAGGAAAAAACGGGTTTGTCTAGTTGTGTCCTTGCTAGAGGACCTGGCCAAAGCCAGTCTCTGGCTTAGCTTCTGCGGAGATCTGTCTGCGTTGTGTCTCCCTCTCACACTGAAACTAAACTACAGACTGACTAACTCCTCCCACCAGGAACTAAGTCCTCACTAGAGGGATCAATCTAACCCTGTCTGTGATTGGTGGGCTGTGTGTGTGCAGAGATAAAGAGAATAGGAGATAGGCCAGAGAAAGGAGGAAAAGCACCTGCACCTGTGACTGGACCAGACATAACATGTGACATAAAACACTTAACCCCTTCTCTTCCTTCAGCTTTGCACAAGGAAAAGGGGGGCCCTTTAGGGTCTGGTCCTATGACAATGGGGTTGCAGGGCCATTCCGTGGCCCCCCTTCTCTGCTTGCGCACGTTTTGTGGGGATTGTGGTCGCTGACAATGTTTTTTGGTTAGGGACTCATGTGTATCAGAAGACCTGCACGTGGTACATGAGGCAATATGGTTTGGCCAAATTATATACTAACTTCTGATGTTGGTTTTAAATGTAGCTAAATAAGCTTTCGTGTCAGCCATGGGTGCGATGTGCAGCCATTTCTGTCTTTTGGCTTGTGCATATTTTTGCACAAGATAAGCTACGTACAAACACAACAGTGACACCTAGTAAGTAGAGATGAGCGAACCGGGTTCGGGTTTGAGTCGATCCGAACCCGAACGCTCGGCATTTGATTAGCTGGGGCTGCTGAACTTGGATAAAGCTCTAAGGTTGTCTCGAAAACATGGATACAGCCAATGACTATATCCATGTTTTCCACATAGCCTTAGGGCTTTATCCAAGTTCAGCAGCCACCGCTAATCAAATGCTGAACGATCGGTTTCGGATCGACTCGAACATGCTCCAGGTTCACTCATCTCTACTAGTAAGAAAAACACTAACTGCAGTGGATACCTCATCCTACTTGTGTGAACCCGAGGGACTTACCTTACGCAGGTGCAATACTTAGGGGCCCATACCGTGTCACTACAGTATTGACCAGGACTCCCTAGGGCTGCATCCATCTTCTTCATCAAATGTCGCACGCTCAGGTTCGGTCGGACCCCAGCACGCTCAGGTTACATCTCTTACAGTTACCGCAGTAGAAATGATCCTTGTATTTTGTTGCAGATAAGAAACACTCTGTCTGGCTGCTCTCCCAATCCCGACAATGACAGTCTGCTCAGGTTCTTACTTCTAGAAGTTACAAAAGATCAAGATCATATTCGATTGGACACCAGGTAATATTATACCAGGAAGCCGCAGGTATACATCACACTGAGCCGCAGGCATACATCACACTGAGCCGCAGGTATGCATCACACTGAGCCGCAGGCATGCATCGCACTGAGCCACAGGCATACATCACACTGAGCCGCAGGTATACATCACACTGAGCCGCAGGTATGCATCACACTGAGCCGCAGGTATACGTCACACTGATCTAGAAAGAAAACCACATTCATTTATATCATAAGAGACAATGAGGCCGCAAGGCAGCTGAAAACATAGTACTATACAGCCCATGCATGCGAATAATAATTAGTATTGGAGCCTCACTGTACTGTATATATAACCATAGTGTGTGACAGTATATATGAGCATAGTGTGTTACAGTGTATATATATATATATATATATATATATATATATATATATATATATATATAAGCTGGGTTCACACTATGTATATTTCAGGCAGTATTTGGTCCTCATGTCAGGTCCTCATAGCAACCAAAACCAGGAGTGGATTGAAAACACAGAAAGGATCTGTTCACACAATGTTGAAATTGAGTGGATGGCCGCCATATAACAGTAAATAACGGCCATTATTTCAATACCACAGCCGTTGTTTTAAAATAACAGCAAATATTTGCCATTAAATGACGGCCATCCACTCAATTACAACATTATGTGAACATAGCCTTTCTGTGTTTTTAATCCACTCCTGGTTTTGGTTGCTATACAGCCTCAAACATACAGCCTCAAATATACGTAGTGTGAACCCAGCCAATGTGTATATATATGCATTGTGTGTTATGTAGATATGTACAGTATATATGAGCATAGTGTGTTATGTAGATATGTACAGTATATATTACCATAGTGTGTTATGTAGATATGTACAGTATATATTACCATAGTGTGTTATGTAGATATGTACAGTATATATGAGCATAGTGTTATGTAGATATGTACAGTATATATTACCATAGTGTGTTATGTAGATATGTACAGTATATATGAGCATAGTGTGTTATGTAGATATGTACAGTATATATGAGCATAGTGTGTTATGTAGATTTGTACAGTATATATGAGCATAGTGTGTTATGTAGATATGTACAGTATATATGAGCATAGTGTGTTATGTAGATATGTACAGTATATATGAGCATAGTGTATGTAGATATGTACAGTATATATGAGCATAGTGTGTGTAGATATGTACAGTATATATTACCATAGTGTGTTATGTAGATATGTACAGTATATATGAGCATAGTGTGTTATGTAGATATGTACAGTATATATGTACAGTATATATGAGCATAGTGTGTTATGTAGATATGTACAGTATATATGAGCATAGTGTGTTATGTAGATATGTACAGTATATATTACCATAGTGTGTTATGTAGATATGTACAGTATATATGAGCATAGTGTCTTATGTAGATATGTACAGTATATATGAGCATAGTGTATGTAGATATGTACAGTATATATTACCATAGTGTGTTATGTAGATATGTACAGTATATATGAGCATAGTGTGTTATGTAGATATGTACAGTATATATGAGCAGTGTGTTATGTAGATATGTACAGTATATATGACCATAGTGTGTTATGTAGATATGTACAGTATATATGAGCATAGTGTATGTAGATATGTACAGTATATATGAGCATAGTGTGTTATGTAGATATGTACAGTATATATTACCATAGCGTGTTATGTAGATATGTACAGTATATATGTACAGTATATATGACCATAGTGTGTTATGTAGATATGTACAGTATATATGAGCATAGTGTATGTAGATATGTACAGTATATATGAGCATAGTGTGTTATGTAGATATGTACAGTATATATTACCATAGTGTGTTATGTAGATATGTACAGTATATATGAGCATAGTGTGTTATGTAGATATGTACAGTATATATTACCGTAGTGTGTTATGTAGATTTGTACAGTATATATGAGCATAGTGTGAGTTAGTAACAGCACAAGTGACCCATGCAGCAATGTAGTGTAACAGCCGCAGTAATATGTTTGTATCTAGCATTGATCGTATGAAGCATTGTCTACAAAGGATGCAATTAATCTTCAAGCAATTCAAGAAGCGAAAACATAATCCAAGTGAGTGCAGATATATATATACTGTACATTATACTATACAATATAGCACTTATAGAGGTGCTGTATATCCAACTATCAGTGATTAAGGGTCTATTGATGGTCTATCCTCCGCTCTATGCATTGTGTAGTAATCCATGCACATCACATCCTATTCACTTGAATGGCAGCTGTTCAGTACAAAGTGTCTAGATGTTGTGTGGATCCGTCTGCTTCTGGCTCTGTGTATGGAGGAGCGTCAGACAAATAGCCGATTGGTTACATATACCTGCAGATTAGAGATGGATCGCCTATCCGGAGTATGATGTTAGTTAGTCTAACCCTGGATCTTCTAGACTTACGGCTATGAAGCCAGTCCCCGAATACAGACCCAGCTTCTCTGCCTTATACATTGGGGAAAATACCTATTTGATACGCTGACGATTTTGCACGTTTTCCCACCTACAAGTAATAGAGAGGTGTGTAATACAGATGGTAGGTACACGTCACCTGTGAGAGACAGAATCTATCATTTACAATTATTCGGCATTTTATTCCATGGAATAAGGATTGGATACAATATAAGAAGAGAAGTTTCTTTGTTTGCAGTTACAGAGGTCGGACCTTTCCTGGAGTTCTTGACCAGGTTTGCAGACACTGTCGCAGGGATTGTGCCCCGCTCCTCCATACACCTCTGCTCCAGATCCTTCAGGTTCCGGGGCTGTCACTGGGGGCAGCACTGAGTTTCATCTCCCTCCAAAGATTTTTTATTGGGTTCAGGTGTGGAGACTGGCGGCCACGCCATGCTGGAAGACCCAGTCACCACCCATCTTCATATTACTGAGGGAAGCAGGTTCTTGGCCAAAATCTATACATACTTACATAATTTATACGGTTGAAAAAAAAGACATGTCCATCAAGTTCAACCAAGGAGGGGATGGATAAAAGAAAAGGGGATATACAAGGAGGGGATGGATACAGGGAAGGGGGATATACAAGGAGGGGATGGATACAGGGAAGGGGGATATACAAGGGGGGATGGATACAGGGAAGGGGGATATACAAGGAGGGGATGGATGCAGGGAAGGGGGATATACAAGGAGGGGATGTATGCAGGGAAGGGGGATATACAAGGAGGGGATGGATGCAGGAAAAGGGGATATACAAGGAGGGGATGGATACAGGGAAGGGGGATATACAAGGAGGGGATGGATACAGGGAAGGGGGATATACAAGGAGGGGATGGATGCAGGGAAGGGGGATATACAAGGAGGGGATGGATACAGGGAAGGGGGATATACAAGGAGGGGATGGATAAAGGAAAAGGGGATATACAAGGAGGGGATGGATACAGGAAAGGGGGATATACAAGGAGGGGATGGATACAGGGAAGGGGGGTATACAAGGAGGGGATGGATAAAGGAAAAGGGGATATACAAGGAGGGGATGGATACAGGAAAGGGGGATATACAAGGAGGGGATGGATACAGGGAAGGGGGGTATACAAGGAGGGGATGGATAAAGGAAAAGGGGATATACAAGGAGGGGATGGATACAGGGAAGGGGGATATACAAGGAGGGGATGGATGCAGGGAAGGGGGGTATACAAGGAGGGGATGGATACAGGGAAGGGGGATATACAAGGAGGGGATGGATACAGGGAAGGGGGATATACAAGGAGGGGATGGATACAGGGAAGGGGGATATACAAGGAGGGGATGGATACAGGGAAGGGGGATATACAAGGAGGGGATGGATACAGGGAAGGGGGATATACAAGGAGGGGATGGATGCAGGAAAAGGGGATATACAAGGAGGGGATGGATGCAGGAAAAGGGGATATACAAGGAGGGGATGGATACAGGGAAGGGGGATATACAAGGAGGGGATGGATGCAGGGAAGGGGGATATACAAGGAGGGGATGGATGCAGGAAAAGGGGATATACAAGGAGGGGATGGATGCAGGGAAGGGGGATATACAAGGAGGGGATGGATGCAGGGAAGGGGGATATACAAGGAGGGGATGGATACAGGGAAGGGGGATATACAAGGGGGGATGGATACAGGGAAGGGGGATATACAAGGAGGGGATGGATGCAGGAAAAGGGGATATACAAGGAGGGGATGGATACAGGGAAGGGGGATATACAAGGAGGGGATGGATACAGGGAAGGGGGATATACAAGGAGGGGATGGATGCAGGGAAGGGGGATATACAAGGAGGGGATGGATACAGGGAAGGGGGATATACAAGGAGGGGATGGATAAAGGAAAAGGGGATATACAAGGAGGGGATGGATACAGGAAAGGGGGATATACAAGGAGGGGATGGATACAGGGAAGGGGGGTATACAAGGAGGGGATGGATAAAGGAAAAGGGGATATACAAGGAGGGGATGGATACAGGGAAGGGGGATATACAAGGAGGGGATGGATGCAGGAAAAGGGGATATACAAGGAGGGGATGGATACAGGGAAGGGGATATACAAGGAGGGGATGGATACAGGGAAGGGGGGTATACAAGGAGGGGATGGATAAAGGAAAAGGGGATATACAAGGAGGGGATGGATACAGGGAAGGGGGATATACAAGGAGGGGATGGATGCAGGAAAAGGGGATATACAAGGAGGGGATGGATGCAGGGAAGGGGGATATACAAGGAGGGGATGGATGCAGGGAAGGGGGATATACAAGGAGGGGATGGATACAGGGAAGGGGGATATACAAGGGGGGATGGATACAGGGAAGGGGGATATACAAGGAGGGGATGGATACAGGGAATGGGGATATACAAGGAGGGGATGGATACAGGGAAGGGGGATATACAAGGAGGGGATGTATGCAGGGAAGGGGGATATACAAGGAGGGGATGGATACAGGGAAGGGGGATATACAAGGAGGGGATGTATGCAGGGAAGGGGGATATACAAGGAGGGGATGGATACAGGGAAGGGGGATATACAAGGAGGGGATGGATGCAGGGAAGGGGGGTATACAAGGAGGGGATGGATACAGGGAAGGGGGATATACAAGGAGGGGATGGATGCAGGGAAGGGGGGTATACAAGGAGGGGATGGATACAGGGAAGGGGGATATACAAGGAGGGGATGGATACAGGGAAGGGGGATATACAAGGAGGGGATGGATACAGGGAAGGGGGATATACAAGGAGGGGATGGATGCAGGAAAAGGGGATATACAAGGAGGGGATGGATGCAGGAAAAGGGGATATACAAGGAGGGGATGGATACAGGGAAGGGGGATATACAAGGAGGGGATGGATGCAGGGAAGGGGGATATACAAGGAGGGGATGGATACAGGGAAGGGGGATATACAAGGAGGGGATGGATGCAGGGAAGGGGGATATACAAGGAGGGGATGTATGCAGGGAAGGGGGATATACAAGGAGGGGATGGATACAGGGAAGGGGGATATACAAGGAGGGGATGGATACAGGGAAGGGGGATATACAAGGAGGGGATGGATGCAGGAAAAGGGGATATACAAGGAGGGGATGGATACAGGGAAGGGGGATATACAAGGAGGGGATGGATACAGGGAAGGGGGATATACAAGGAGGGGATGGATGCAGGGAAGGAGGGTATACAAGGAGGGGATGGATGCAGGAAAAGGGGATATACAAGGAGGGGATGGATACAGGGAAGGGGATATACAAGGAGGGGATGGATACAGGGAAGGGGGGTATACAAGGAGGGGATGGATAAAGGAAAAGGGGATATACAAGGAGGGGATGGATACAGGGCAGGGGGATATACAAGGAGGGGATGGATGCAGGAAAAGGGGATATACAAGGAGGGGATGGATGCAGGGAAGGGGGATATACAAGGAGGGGATGGATGCAGGGAAGGGGGATATACAAGGAGGGGATGGATACAGGGAAGGGGGATATACAAGGGGGGATGGATACAGGGAAGGGGGATATACAAGGAGAGGATGGATACAGGGAAAGGGGGATATACAAGGAGGGGATGTATGCAGGGAAGGGGGATATACAAGGAGGGGATGTATGCAGGGAAGGGGGATATACAAGGAGGGGATGGATGCAGGGAAGGGGGATATACAAGAAGGGGATGGATACAGGGAAGGGGGATATACAAGGAGTGGATGGATACAGGGAAGGGGGATATACAAGGAGGGGATGGATACAGGGAAGGGGGATATACAAGGAGGGGATGAATGCAGGGAAGGGGGATATACAAGGAGGGGATGTATGCAGGGAAGGGGGATATACAAGGAGGGGATGTATGCAGGGAAGGGGGATATACAAGGAGGGGATGGATACAGGGAAGGGGGATATACAAGGGGGGATGGATACAGGGAAGGGGGATATACAAGGGGGGATGGATACAGGGAAGGGGGATATACAAGGAGGGGATGGATACAGGGAAGGGGGATAAACAAGGAGGGGATGGATACAGGGATACATACATACATCAATACATGGCACCATCCATCCTCCCTTCTATATAGTGCAGTCATCTTGTCAGTTTTGAAGCCCCCAAAGTTTGATGTTTCCACTCCCCATGCTTCACAGTTGGAACTGTGTTCTTGGAATTGTGCTCATCCTTCTTCCTTCTCCTTGGAGTTGATATGAAAAAGTCCTATTTTGGTCTCATCTGACCACATGACCTTCTCCCATGCCTCCTCTGGATCATCCAGATGGTCATTGGTGATGTCACACCGGCCTGGCCAGGGGGACATTGCGTGCCCTGCAGGATTATTAACCATGACGGTGTGGTGTGTTAGTAATGGTAGTTATAGTAAATCTATGAGACTGTGGTCCCAGCTCTTCTCAGGTCATTGACCAGGACCTCCCGTGTAGTTCTAGGTTAATTCCTAACCATCATACTTAGGGTATGTTCACACACATTAATATTAACGCAATGAAGGATGGCTGGACAGCAATTAAATGATTAATTACTGCAAATAAATGATGCATTCACATTGCATTTTAATTGTGTTACTGCATGTGTGAACACAGCCTCACCCCATGAGGCGAGATCTTGCTTGGAGCCCCAGACCGAGGAAGATTGACAGTCATCTTGTGTTTCTTCTGTTTTCTAACAATTGCACCAACAGTTGTTGCCTTCTCACCCTGCTGCTTGCCTATTGTCCTATAGCCCATCCCAGTCTTGTGCAGGTCTACAATTTTGTCTCTAGTGACCTTAGACAGCTCTTTGGTCTTGGCCATGGTGGAGAGGTTGGAGTGTGATGAGTGTGTGGACAGGTGTTTTTTGTACCGGTAACAAGATCAAACAGGTGCAGTTAATCCAGGTAATGAGTGCAGAGTAGGAGGAGCTTCCTAATGAAAATCTAACAGGTGTGCGAGAGCCAGAATTCATGCAGGTTTCATTTTCAGGACTTTTTTTGATCCATTCTTTGTATGTGGGAAAACTTGCAAAATCCACAGTGTACAGATATTTAACCATCTCCCGCCGCTCCACTGTTAATTAATGTCGCTGCAGCCTATGCCCGAGGCTGCAGCGATGTTAATTAACACTCTAGGATGACACAGGCGTAGGAGCTGTGATAGCCAGGGACCCTCAGCACCGAAGACGCGCTTATAGATACTGCGGTCAGCAAGACCGCAGCATCTATAGGGCTCCAGAGAGAGAATTCTCCCTCTACAGAGGGAGAATTCTCTCTCCGGTGTCCATCAGGGCTCTGCGAACTGATCGCAGAGCCCCTATGGTAGCCATGGAAACTGGAAGCCTCAGGCTACTGGTTTCCAGGCTACGGAAGCCGGCGGGGGCCCGTGACCTCTGCACCCTCCCTTCTCTCCCCTGCCACTAATACAAGATAGTAACAGCGGCAGGGGACAGAGCAGAGGAGATCATTATGATCCCATAAGCTGATGTCCAATCACGACCTGGGCATTGAGGCATTAATGACCCCAGGTCGTGAAATGGTTAATATGTTAATTATAACAATTTGTGATTCAAATTCAACTTGGAACTAATTTGGCTGGTACTAAGTGATATGGGAATTGCACGGAGGAGGGGTTTGTCTGTTATCCTTGGTGCCGTTCCCGTTAGTCGTTTACACCTTGGTCTGGTTTACCCCTCGGTTAGGATCACTGCCCGACCCCATAGCGGCAATTCAGGTCAGTCGGGAGTGGATTGGCGCTAAGGGGGGGGGCAGGGTTCCTAATGGTCTTACCGGACAGTGGAGTGAACAAGTAAGTGCACAGAACAGAGCCAAGGATGAAGGTAAGAGACATGCCTTCATCCTCTGGGTCTTTTGTGCGATGGGGACATATGAGCCGGTTAGATTGGTCTTACCTGATGAGAGTTCCCCTTTAATGGGTGGTATGTTCTATTAGGAGCCATGTATATGTACATGTGTATTACATGCTGTAACATGTATGACTGTGTTTCTTCCGTGTTTAAGGGCTTTCGTACAATGATGAACAGATACATAAGTTGGATAAGTAAGTAACTGTTTGGAATAAACTTTTTCCATAAACTTAAATGACATTTTTATTGTGTAATATTTTCTTTATTTTCCTTCTTCCAATCTAATCCCAGAATAAATTTAGGTAATTTGGCCAAGAAAGTTCTGACCATATTTCAAGAGGACGTTGTGCAGAAATACCAAGCGGCTCTGTCGGCACACAGCAGCAGGATGAGGTAAGTGTGCAGGGAGAAATGCATTCATGCTATAGGCCCCAATGGGAAGGTTTGGGTTCCATTCCATTTATTCCCATTTCATACAGTATATTCCTATTCCATAAATCCCCATTCCATATACAGTGGTGCCTTGGATTACGAGCAGAATTTGTTCCAAAGCAAATTTTTCTATAAGAAATCACTGAAATGCAGACAATTGGTTCCACACCCCAAAAATATTTTTTTTATTCTGAATAACAGGTAAAACAATTGAAACAAACAATGAGAAACAGCTGAATATGTGATAGTATAAGTTACTGTAGAGTATAGCAATCAGCATGTGTAATGTAATGTATAGTAAGAGCATAAACCTAAAAAACAGCAGCAGTTTGTAAATACAGGATAGAACTCCAGATCCCCATAATGCAGTAGTGTTGTACAACAGGCTGGAATAGAGAAGCAGGGCTGCTGTCAGAGGTCTGTGTGGTCACATGACAGCAATGGGGAAAGGGTGTGTGTTCAGCATGGACCAATCAGGAAGTGACAATCACAGAGCTGTGCAGGAGGACAGTGACAGAAACTTTATATACAGCAGTGTGAATAGCCGAGTGTAAGTGCAGGCACATTATAGCACCAGTGTGTATAGCTAATTGTGAGTGCAGGCACATTATAGCAGCAGTGTGTATAGCTGAGTGTAAGTGCAGGCACATTATAGCAGCAATGTGTATAGCTGAGTATAAGTGCAGGCACATTATAGCAGCAATGGAGAGGATGGGAAACACAAGGGCTGACAGAGACTGCAGGGAGCATGAAGGAATGAGCAGGGAAGATGTGGGCACTTGCATGCAGCACTCTCTGTCCGGGGAGAGAGGGGTTACAGATATGAAGAGATTACATCCACAGTCCTGTCCCCTGATGTAAGCCCCAGCCTGAAGTGGATATGCTGTGATTTGAAAGGTGAGGGAGATTTCCTGGGTCAGTGTACAGGGCTGTAGACCCCGCTATGCAGACCCTGCCCCTCCCCCACTCCCCCTCTCACCCAGTACAGGGAGCTCTTACACCAAAGCAATGCTCTTACATAAAGTTACAATTTTGAAAACTGTGAGCTCTTCTTGCAAAACGCTCCCAATCCGAGTTACTCTTAAACCAAGGTACCACTGTATTCCCATTGTCATATTCCATTCCATATATTCCCATTGCCATAATTTAAGTCATGAAATATTTTTTTCCGTAAGATAAAGAATAATGATTTCTGCGCTATGAAAGTTTTTGCTTACTTCTGGTTGTATGTTACGGAGGAGATATGAGATGACAGCCCAGGTTAAGCAGATGGTTCTCTGTTTCCCTGCCAGGACAATCACTGAAATTCAGAATCACTTAGGAATTGTGAATGGATATCTGGCCGCCTGTGTTCAAGACCTGCGGAGTTATGAAGAGTCTGTTAACAATGTACGGTAATACACATATTGTCATTGACTTTGAAGGGGTTGTCCCACAATTACATATTATCCCCTATCCTAACTGTCCGATTGTCACCTGGAACCCCCCGTTATCTCAAGACCAGGGACCAGAGCCCCATCAGAATGAAATAGTGAGACGCACATCAGTCTCTATGGGAGCAGTGGAGATAGCCGAACGATGTACTCTATCACTATCTCTGGCAGCTCCCATAGAGAGAATGGGGGATAACTTGTAACAATGGGACAACCCCTAGGAGTACTCCGGCAAAAAATATTTTTCTTTTCCATCAACTGGTGTGAGAAAGTTATATAAATTTGTAATCTCTTTCTATTAAAAAATATTCCAGTACTTATCAGCTGCTGTATGTTCTGCAGGAAGTGGTGTATTTTCTCCAGTCTGACACATTGCTCTCTGCTGCCACCTCTGTCCATGTCACAAACTGTCCAGAGCAGCAGCAAATTCCTATAGAAAACCTCTCCTGCTCTGGACAGTTCCTGACATTGACTGAGGTGGTAGCAGAGAGCATTGTGTCAGACTGGAGAAATCATTAATTTTAAACCATTACAGCTTCCAGTTAAAGGGGTATTCTCAGCTGCCAAACTTACCCCTCTTCATGCGCCGAGCCTGCTTTCACTTTCTGCTTTTAGGTGGAGGGCGGGCACACCACAATCATTGGCTGTTCTGGCCAGCAGTGCTGTGCTACTCTGCTCTGCACTTTGCTGTGCTGTGTTGGGCTCTGCTATACTAGCACCCGAGATCTGACAGCTCAGTGGGATCATTCGATCAGAGGCGATCTGATCCCAATGTACAAATTTATGTATGGACAGTACAGAGATCTTTGTAGTGGTCTCCTTACTCCTGACCTGTAACCATGACAAGGGGGCATCCTCTACGTCTAGAGGAAAGAAGATTTCACCATCAGCATCGACGCGGATTCTTTACTGTACGACAGTGAGACTATGGAACTCTCTGCCACACGATGCTGTCATGGCCGATTCATTATATAAGTACAAGGGAGGCCTGGATGCTTTTCTCTCAGAATATATTACAAGTTACGGACATGAGATTACATGTGATAGGACGCTGATCCAGGGATTATTCTGATGGTCATTGGAGTCGGGAAGGAATTTTCTCCCTGTGATGGGGCAATTGTCATCTGCCTTATGGGGGGTTTTGCCTTCCTCTAGATTAACACAGTAGGGTTTCCCTAGGTTGAACCTGATGGACTATATATGGGGTATATAGGTGTGTAACTGCCGGGGTATATAGGTGTGTAACTGCCGGTGTGTAACTTCCGGGGTATATAGGTGTGTAACTGCCGGGGTACATAGGTGTGTAACTTCCGGGGTATATAGGTGTGTAACTGCCGGGGTATATAGGTGTGTAACTGCCGGGGTATATAGGTGTGTAACTGCCGGTGTGTAACTTCCGGGGTATATAGGTGTGTAACTGCCGGGGTACATAGGTGTGTAACTGCCGGGGTATATAGGTGTGTAACTGCCGGGGTATATAGGTGTGTAATTACTGTTGTTTGTAGTAACTTTTGACATTGAGACCCGCTGTGATCCCAGGAGAATCTATAGCAGCAGCAGCAACATCTCCCCCCGGCTGTCAGTCACATCTCTCCCCCCGGCTGTCAGTCACATCTCTCCCCCCGGCTGTCAGTCACATCTCTCCCTCCGGCTGTCAGTCACATCTCTCCCCCCGGCTGTCAGTCACATCTCTCCCCCCGGCTGTCAGTCACAGGCATCTCCCCCCGGCTGTCAGTCACATCTCTCCCCCCGGCTGTCAGTCACAGGCATCTCCCCCCGGCTGTCAGTCACATCTCTCCCCCCGGCTGTCAGTCACATCTCTCCCTCCGGCTGTCAGTCACATCTCTCCCCCCGGCTGTCAGTCACATCTCTCCCTCCGGCTGTCAGTCACATCTCTCCCCCCGGCTGTCAGTCACAGGCATCTCCCCCCGGCTGTCAGTCACATCTCTCCCCCCGGCTGTCAGTCACAGGCATCTCCCCCCGGCTGTCAGTCACATCTCTCCCCCCGGCTGTCAGTCACAGGTATCTCCCCCCGGCTGTCAGTCACATCTCTCCCCGGCTGTCAGTCACAGGCATCTCCCCCCGGCTGTCAGTCACATCTCTCCCCCCGGCTGTCAGTCACAGGCATCTCCCCCCGGCTGTCAGTCACAGGCATCTCCCCCCGGCTGTCAGTCACAGGCATCTCGCCCTGGCTGTCAGTCACAGGCATCTCTCCCCGGCTGTCAGTCACAGGCATCTCTCCCCGGCTGTCAGTCACATCTCTCCCCCCGGCTGTCAGTCACATCTCTCCCCCCGGCTGTCAGTCCCAGGCATCTCCCCCCGGCTGTCAGTCACATCTCTCCCCCCGGCTGTCAGTCACAGGCATCTCCCCCCGGCTGTCAGTCACAGGCATCTCCCCCCGGCTGTCAGTCACAGGCATCTCGCCCTGGCTGTCAGTCACAGGCATCTCTCCCCGGCTGTCAGTCACAGGCATCTCTCCCCGGCTGTCAGTCCCAGGCATCTCCCCCCGGCTGTCAGTCCCAGGCATCTCTCCCCGGCTGTCAGTCACATCTCTCCCCCCGGCTGTCAGTCACATCTCTCCCCCCGGCTGTCAGTCCCAGGCATCTCCCCCCGGCTGTCAGTCACATCTCTCCCCCCGGCTGTCAGTCCCAGGCATCTCCCCCCGGCTGTCAGTCACAGGCATCTCCCCCCGGCTGTCAGTCACAGGCATCTCCCCCCGGCTGTCAGTCACAGGCATCTCTCCCCCGGCTGTCAGTCACAGGCATCTCTCCCCGGCTGTCAGTCACAGGCATCTCTCCCGTCAGTCACAGGCATCTCTCCCCGGCTGTCAGTCCCAGGCATCTCTCCCCGGCTGTCAGTCCCAGGCATCTCTCCCCGGCTGTCAGTCCCAGGCATCTCTCCCCGGCTGTCAGTCCCAGGCATCTCTCCCCGGCTGTCAGTCCCAGGCATCTCTCCCTGGCTGTCAGTCACAGGCATCTCTCCCCGGCTGTCAGTCACAGGCATCTCTCCCCGGCTGTCAGTCACATCTGACTCGATCACTCCATCAGTTGTAATGGAGCAAATGCGATTTGATTGTAACCTTAGGAGAGGCATTTGCTGCTGCAGGATTCCCCCAGCTCTATCTCAGGATCACAGGGGGTCTTAGGAGTGAGAACCAGTGCGATCAGTAACTTGATGTTTTAAGTTATTACAAATGACAGGATAACTTTAAAGGGTCCTGTCACCCAGGGCACAAGCCAACCGACCCCGACAGAGCCCCCGCTACTTACCACCTCCTACCGCTCCCATTACGGAGGAATCACTGCCCGCTTGTCTGCTCGCTCAGTATGAGAAGAGATGAGTCTGATGTCCATAGGAAATCACTGCTCCAGCTTCCATCCTAGGTTACCTTCTCCTCATACGTTGGATCAGACCAGTGCTTGTAGCATGCCGCATGGGGAAAAACTACTCATCCTATTATTCCTTTTCAGACTGTGGACCGATTAACCCAAAGAATGCAACAGACTGTCCTAGTACAACCCAACCAGAGCCCGGTCTCCTCGTACCACGGTCCGGCACAGCAGGAGCTCACGGTTAGGTGAGTTACGTTATATTATAGCGGAGATTAACATTGTCCTATTCTTAAAGAGGTATTCCGCTCAGGTGACATTTAGTCCTCACTTTATTCATTTGTGGAATATAGTAAAGATGTTATTTATTTGTTTTTTGTGTGAATGAATGTATTTTAAATATCATTGTGATACATCCGTCCGTCTCTGCACTGTGTAATGCTGGGAGGGTATAAAGCCCCCTCCCATACATAGTAGCTGGTTAGCTTGTCCCTCTGAAGTTGGCAGGCCCAGCTCATAGTAATCTAATCTTTTTTGGGAAAGGCCATCAATATTGGTTCTGTAGAGGGTTGGCACCCCTGCCAATCAGCTATTTGGAGGGTACTTGGCGCTCTGGTGGTTTACTTTTCGGCTGTTCTGAGTAACGCAGCTGTGTTCCGTTTAGAAGCACTAGGATACGTGTTCAGGAGAACAGGCCATCATTTCTGAAAGCCTGGAAAACGCCTTCAAAATCTATTCAGGGGATTTAGAAAGATGAAGCTCCAACCATCATACAGATAGGAAGCTATAAGGATATAAAGTGAACTGACAATATGATGAGCGTGTGTGTATATATATATATATATATATATATATATATATATATATATAATGAGCTTATATAGGTGTCTTCCTGCCATATGGTAAATGTAACCAATGAAATATCTGTCTGTCTTCCTCCCTAGAATGCTTAAACTGCGAGATCAAATGAAGAGCGTATCATATGAATTGGAAAGAAATAACAGTATTATAGAAAGGTAACTGGGTATATGGTAACGGGCTATTAGTCATGGATTTTACTTCATTATATCCAATATATATGACTTATGACCGCGCTTAAACAGGGCTTGTGATCGCAAGCAGTTCTGCAATATACTTTAATGTCTTTATGTTTTCTATGTTTAAATCAATGTTCTGCACACAGCCAAACTGTGCTCCATATTCCCTCTGTGCTGATAGTTGGTCTTTTCTCTGTATAATGTCACTGTGTGGTTACAGAGGTTTTGGTGCTGTGTGACAGGAGAGCTGACCGTACAATTTGGATGCGCCCCAGTTGTACATATACAGTGAAGGGAGACACCTAGTGGCCATATGTATAATACTGATTTAAACAAAGAAAACTATATATAGCAAAACTGCTTGTGATCACAACCCCTGTTGATTTCTTTAGGGTGCCTTCACACACCCGGATCCGCAGCAGATCTGCAGAAGATTTGATGGTGCAGATTTGATGCAGTGTTCAGTTATTTAGATCTCATCTGCTGCGGATTAGCTGGGGATCCGCTGTGGATCCGCAGCAGAAAATTTGCTGCGATACGGTGTGTGTGAAGCTAAGGAATGTGACATTGACTCTAAGGAAGATTTGATTCGTACATTTATAATCTAGCTTTTCAAATTAAAAAGGAATTCGATGGAACTGATCACTAGAAGAGGTGTGTTGCCAGGTGTGTTGCTAGAAATGCTCCTTTGGCCAATGATTGGTCTGAGGTTGGCCGAGATACAGCCGGACCTTAAGATATTATGTTGTGACACCAGTGCCGGTTGGGCACATAGGTGTGAGGGCACGCCTGCTTTTAGTTTAGAAGGCCGGCTGTACCTTCTCCCCTGTGGTCAGTGTCCTCCCTGCTGACAACCGCTCTGCGGGATAGAGTTCCTGGGCTCTTAGCAACTTTGCTCTATCCGGATCAGTTCCTAGCTTACTGCTGTCTGTAGATACTGTCCTGCTCTGTGACTTTCCTAGTCCATGGCGTGGGTTGAGGTTGTCTTTGACTCTCCTCTCCTGTAAGGGCTTTAACACTGTATAGTGTTGAGTAGCATTACTGAGAAGAAACTGTTGTGTCTTGTCTTGCTCCCTACCCATATAAGGGACCTGACTAAGACTGAACTTCTTTAGAGCAGGGGGACCTGACAGAGGGCCAGGGCCGAGAAGGACCACTGTAGAGAGCTGTCTAGCTTGCGTCCTTCCTCTACAACGTCCAGCCCAAAAGACTCATGCACCTCCTCTACCCATGTGACTTCCTTCCTCAGCGTATCTAAAGTGCGCTGTGAGTGGGTGAAGAGTGCAATAGAAGAAGAAGAGAGGTGATAGGACAGAAGAAGAAAATATTCCCATAGGTTCACAGATCCATGTGACACACAAATAAACAATAACCCTTTACATACTTCAGCCGTGCAGCATCTGAGTACATATACAAAATACAGGGACATCTAGTGGCGAAACTCTATCACTACCATCATCATCACAGACTTTTTCGAAGCTGGAGGAGGCAGGGCCGCCTTAAGACACAGTGGCTGGATGGGAGAGCTGGATGCCAAACACTAGGTTTGTATGCACTGCATGTGACAGCACAGATATCTGCAGATATATACAAGGATCATTCGTGCAGCCCGGCTGCTTGTGCCCTTTCATGGCCCAATGTCGGACCGTGTAAAAGGACCCTTAGGGCCCTATTACACGGAGCGATAAACGGCCGAATGGGGACGGCCTTTGTAATAGGACCTTAGTCTCTGCTTAATACAAAATAACAGTTTTGCCCAAAGCAGGAGCAGATGTCTGACCTAAATCTTTATCCCCTTCCGCCCCTTCCCCCCCCTTCAAAAAAAAAAATAAAAATTACATTTTGTCAAATTTTTTTTCTTTTTCAGGTTGAACATATCGTGATCTGCTGGTACCGGAGCGTTGGACAATGGCGGTCAGGACGTTTGTGTTCACTGTAACCAGACAACTCAGGAAATCAGCTGGAACATAAATAACAAAGCAGAATCCAATAATGTGAACCTGTTTCATTACATTTTCTTCATATACTTGAAAGTAACAGAGGAGGAGGTGATCTGCGGAGGATCTGCGGAGGAATACGCAGACGCTTCCTAGGAGATGACATTTATAAGCTCTCTGCTGGTTCTATGGAGATAAACCTTGTGTCCAGGACTTTCCATAGATTTATACAACTAGGTTTTGGGAGAATCTTTGACCATGCGTCGCTTCTCCATCTTCCTGTGTTACTTGTTATCATGACGCTTATCTGTGTTTTATTATTTTCAGGCTTTATTAATAAGATGAATTATTATATTTCTCAGACTATCAGATGCACTTTTTTAGCATGTAAACATTGGTATAAAGTGTATGTGTCTTATACTGTGAGTCAGGGGAACGCAGACCTCCTGAATTATTTACTTAGAGGCTGTGCACATGTTTGACATGGATTTTTATATACGTTAGTGCTTACACTGAGTTAGAACATGTTTCTTTATGTATAAAGGGGAACTCAAGCAAAAAAAACGTCTTTGAAATCAACTGGTGTCAGAAAGTTCTATAGATTTGTAATTTCCTTCTATTTAAATATACAGTCTTCCAGTACTTATCAGCTGCTGTATGTACTACATGAAGTGGTGTATTCTCTCCAGTCTGACACAATGCTCTCTGCTGCCAGCTCTGTCCATGTCAGGAACTGTCCAGAGCAGGAGAGGTTTTCAAATTTAAAAAAAATATATATCACTGGAGTAACCCTTTAATTCTGCAATCTTCATTGTTTTATGGTGCAAGAGGGTCCCTGATACCCGTGCTGTCTCACATACATGAATGTGGCATACTCCTGCTCCTGCCAATGTGTGTGTATTCTTGCAGCTGCCGCTGAGTCCTCTTGCTGCTGGTGACAACTCTCTGCTTATACTGTGCAAAGGTAAAAAGCCATCAATTACTAATAGGTGGATGGGGGTAGCGGCAGCTCATGAATGCATCACATCTGCATCTCTGCAGCTCAGAAAATTACAGGGATAAAACTAATGCAAAAAACTAATTATATGAGACATCATTCTTAGTTCAGTTTCCTCCTTTGTGCCTCCACACAGTACTCGTGCTCTCCTTTATGCCCCTATATAGTAGTAGTGTCCTCCTCTGTGCCCCCAGACAGTAATAGTGTCTGTGCCCCCAGACAGTAATAGTGCCCTCCTCTGTGCCCCCAGACAGTAATAGTGCCCTCCTCTGTGCCCCCAGACAGTAATAGTGCCCTCCTCTGTGCCCCCAGACAGTAATAGTGTCCTCCTCTGTGCCCCCAGACAGTAATAGTGTCTTCCTCTGTGCCCCCAGACAGTAATAGTGTCCTCCTCTGTGCCCCCAGACAGTAATAGTGTCCTCTGTGCCCCCAGACAGTAATAGCGCCCTCCTCTGTGCCCCCAGACAGTAATAGTGTCCTCCTCTGTGCCCCCAGACAGTAATAGTGCCCTCCTCTGTGCCCCCAGACAGTAATAGTGCCCTCCTCTGTGCCCCCAGACAGTAATAGTGCCCTCCTCTGTGCCCCAGACAGTAATAGTGCCCTCCTCTGTGCCCCCAGACAGTAATGGTGCCCTCCTCTGTGCCCCCAGACAGTAATAGTGCCCTCCTCTGTGCCCCAGACAGTAATAGTGTCCTCCTCTGTGCCCCCAGACAGTAATAGTGTCCTCCTCTGTGCCCCCCGACAGTAATAGTGCCCTCCTCTGTGCCCCCAGACAGTAATGGTGCCCTCCTCTGTGCCCCCAGACAGTAATAGTGCCCTCCTCTGTGCCCCAGACAGTAATAGTGCCCTCCTCTCTACCCGCAGACAGTAATAGTGGCCTCCTCTGTGCTCCCCAACAGTAAGTGCCCTCTTCTGATAGTGCCCTCCTCTGTGCCCCCAGACAGTAATAGTGTCCTCCTCTGTGCCCCCAGACAGTAATAGTGTCCTCCTCTGTGCTCCCCAACAGTAAGTGCCCTCTTCTGTTCCCCCAGACAGTAATAGTGCCCTCCTCTCTACCCACAGACAGTAATAGTGCCCTCCTCTCTGCCCCTAGACAATAATAGCGCCCTCCTCTGTACCCCCAGACAGTAATAGCGCCCTCCTCTGTACCCCCAGACAGTAAAAGCGCCCTCCTCTGTACCCCCAGACAGTAAAAGCGCCCTCCTCTGTACCCCCAGACAGTAATAGTGTCTTCCTCTGTGCTCCCAGACAGTAATAGTGTCCTCCTCTGCCCCCCAGACAGTAGTAGGGCCATCCTCTTTGCCCCCCGACAGTAATAGTGTCCTCCTCTGTGCCCCCAGACAGTAATAGTTCCCTCCTCTGTGCCCCTAGACAGTAATAGTGCCCTCCTCTGTGCCCCAGACAGTAATAGCGCCCTCCTCTGTACCCCCAGACAGTAATAGTGTCTTCCTCTGTGCCCCCAGACAGTAATAGTGCCCTCCTCTGTGCCCCCAGACAGTAATAGTGTCCTCCTCTGTGCTCCCAGACAGTAATAGCGCCCTCCTCTGTGCCCCCAGACAGTAATAGTTCCCTCCTCTCTACCCACAGACAGTAATAGTGTCCTCCTCTGTGCCCCCAGACAGTAATAGTGTCCTCCTCTGTGCTCCCCAACAGTAAGTGCCCTCTTCTGTTCCCCCAGACAGTAATAGTGCCCTCCTCTCTACCCACAGACAGTAATAGTTCCCTCCTCTGTGCCCCTAGACAATAATAGCGCCCTCCTCTGTACCCCCAGACAGTAATAGCGCCCTCCTCTGTACCCCCAGACAGTAAAAGCGCCCTCCTCTGTACCCCCAGACAGTAAAAGCGCCCTCCTCTGTACCCCCAGACAGTAATAGTGTCTTCCTCTGTGCTCCCAGACAGTAATAGTGTCCTCCTCTGCCCCCCAGACAGTAGTAGGGCCATCCTCTTTGCCCCCCGACAGTAATAGTGTCCTCCTCTGTGCCCCCAGACAGTAATAGTTCCCTCCTCTGTGCCCCTAGACAGTAATAGTGCCCTCCTCTGTGCCCCAGACAGTAATAGCGCCCTCCTCTGTACCCCCAGACAGTAATAGTGTCTTCCTCTGTGCCCCCAGACAGTAATAGTGTCCTCCTCTGTGCCCCCAGGCAGTAATAGTGCCCTCCTCTGTGCCCCCAGACAGTAATAGTGTCCTCCTCTGTGCTCCCAGACAGTAATAGTGCCCTCCTCTGTGCCCCCAGACAGTAATAGTGTCCTCCTCTGTGCTCCCAGACAGTAATAGTTCCCCTCCTCTGTGCCCCCAGACAGTAATAGTTCCCTCCTCTCTACCCACAGACAGTAATAGTGTCCTCCTCTGCCCCCCAGACAGTAATGACTTATAATCGCCCTGTCAATCACTCTTGTTACCGCAAACAGCAATTTGTTTCCAATCACAAGAGTGTCGGCACAAGGGGGTTATCTATATGGGGATGGAGAACACAGGGGACTACCTATATGAGGGATGGACAACACTGGAGGCTATCTATATAGGGGATGGACACCACTGGGGACTATCTATATAGGGAATGGACAACATAAGGGGCAGGGGCGGGCTGGGCCGGGGGGCAGGGGGGCACATGCCCCCCGGGCCGGTCTTCCCCCAGTTGTCAGGGCCGCATGGCTGCTGACAGCTGGCTGGAGTCCTCAGTGCCTCCCCTGCTTACAGCCCCGCCCCTCTTCAGTCATATTTACCTGTGGCTGTGCTGTGGATCCGGTCTGTGCTGGAAGCGGCCGCTGAAGCCCCGCCCCCATGACGGTAAGCCCCGCCCCTTCATGGCCATTATGCTTTCTATAAGCCTATGAGGCTTATGGTAAAAAGCAAACTGCTGTACGCAGTATCTTCCTCCGGCCTCCAGAGGGCGCTCTCTCCTTCCAGCTCGTTCTCCTGTGTCTGGGCTAGAAGAGCCTGAAGACAGAGAAGATGGTGTCTGCAGGAAGCCAGGTACCTATACAGCAGGACATCTACACAGCAGGCCATAGGGCAGGGGGAGGGGACCAAGGCTCTCCAGCTGTTGCAAAACTACTACTCCCATCATACCTGGGCAGCCATAGGCTGTCCATGCATGATGGGAGTTGTAGTTTTGCAACAGCTGAAGAGCCAAGGTTCCCTATCCCTGACATATAGGATACTTACACACAGGAGACCTACACAGGAGGATACATATATACAGGAGACCTACACAGGAGGATACATATATACAGGAGGAGACATACAGAGGAGTATATAGAGGATACATACAGAGGAGTATATAGAGGATACAAATATACAGGAGGAGACATATATACAGGGGTACATGGAGGATACATATATACAGGAGGAGACATACAGAGGAGTATATAGAGGATACATATATACAGGAGGAGACATACAGAGGAGTATATAGAGGATACATATATACAGGAGGAGACATACAGAGGAGTATATAGAGGATACATATATACAGGAGGAGACATATATACAGGGGTACATGGAGGATACATATATACAAGAGGAAACATACAGAGGAATTAGGGCTGGGTGAGTAATCAAATTAATTCGCCCAGAAGGTTATAATCGATTAGATTTTTTGTGAAAATCTTAAATTCAATTTTCACAAAAAATCATTGCAGGCGAAGCAGCATGGATTGTCGGGTTGGCGGCCGGGCAAGAGGTGCAGGTCAAGCGGGCGGCGCGGAGGTGAGGTGCAGGGCGGTCGGGCAGTCCGCCTAACAGAGCTGCGACTGACCTGCCTGAGCTATAAATATCACGTCCTGCTCCCCTCCCGGCCACACGTGCAGGTCCCCGGTCTCTGGAGCAGGCCGCAGGGACTGTAGTGGTGATATCACCACTACAGTCCCTGCGGGCTCCTTCAAAGACTGGGGACCTGCATGTGTGGCCGGGAGGGGAACTTGTGTGCCAGGGTGAGAGGAAGAGGAGGAGGGCTATGTGCACTCCTGCCCCAATCACCCCCAGCTGCCCCAGTCTCCCTAGAGTCACCCCCAGTCTGCCTCAGTGCCCCTCAATCACCCCCAGTCTGCCCCAGTCCCCCTCAGTCACCCCCAGTCTTCCCCATTTCCCCTCCGTCATCCCCAGTCTGCCCCAGTCCCCCTTCAGTCAACTCCAACTGTCCCCAGTCCCCCTTCAGTCAACCCCAGTTTGCCCCATACACCCCCAGCTCTCCCAGTCACCCTCAGCTCCCCCAGTTTGCCCCATACACCCCCAGCTCTCCCAGTCACCCCCAGCTCCCCCAGTTTGCCCCATACACCCCCAGCTCTCCCAGTCACCCCCAGCTCCCCCAGTTTGCCCCATACACCCCCAGCTCTCCCAGTCACCCTCAGCTCCCCCAGTTTGCCCCATGCACCCCCAACTCTCCCAGTCACCCCCAGCTCCCCCAGTTTGCCCCATACACTCCCAGTCACCCTCAGCTCCCCCAGTTTGCACCGTACACCCCCAGCTCTCCCAGTCACCCCCAGTGACCCCTCAGCTATACCCGTATTACTACTACACCCCTCATCTTTACCTGTACTACTACTACAGCCCACATCTGTACCTGTACTACTAATCCCCCTCATCTGTACTACTAATACACCCCTCATTTATACCTGTACTACCATACCCCTCATCTTTACCTGTACTACTACTACTAATGCCCCTCATCTGTATTACTAATACCCCCCATATCTATACCTGTACTACCTCACCCCTCATCTTTACCTGTACTACTACACCCCTTATTCACTTTACCTCCACTACTACACCCTACCTAGATGGAGGCACCAGTGGTATGGTGGTATAAGTAACTATGTGGTGAAGGAGTGGTGATAATATTTGTTACTTATATAATGGTAATAGATGATGTGGCTATGGGGTCATAGAGCGCAGTTATGGGCGTGGCTATGTCCCTCTTTCCCCCCAGCAAAAGTTGGGGGGTATGCATATATACAGGAGTACATAGAGAAGACATATATACAGAAGTATATAGATGATACATACAGTATATACAGTAGTACATAGAGGAGACATATATACAGAAGTATATAGATGATACATATATACAGGAGTACATAGAGGATACATCATATATCCTCTATGTACTCCTGTATATATGCATCCTCTATGTACTGCTGTATATATGTCTCCTCTGTACTGCTGTATATATGTCTCCTCTATGTACTGCTGTATATATGTCTCCTCTATGTACTGCTGTATATATGTCTCCTCTATGTACTCCTGTATATATGCATCCTCTATGTACTGCTGTGTAGGTCTCCTCCTGTGTATATATGTATATATATATATAGTTACACTGATCAAATTTTCCTGCATTGCATATTCCCTCGTGAATATTATATATATATATATATATATATACGCACACACAGGAGGAGACCTACACAGCAGTACATAGAGGATACATATATACAGCAGTACATAGAGGATACATACAGTATATACAGGAGGAGACATACACAGCAGTACATAAAGGATACATATATACAGGAGTAGACATACACAGCAGTACATAGAGGATACATATATACAGCAGTACATAGAGGATACATACAGTATATACAGGAGGAGACATACACAGCAGTACATAAAGGATACATATATACAGGAGTAGACATACACAGCAGTACATAGAGGGGACATATATACAGGAGGAGACATATACAGGAGTACATAGAGGATACATATATACAGGAGTACATAGAGGATACATATAAGTATGTGTGTTTGTTGTTTTGTTTATTATTATTTTTACTAATGGGGGGTGCACACACGAGGGGGGTGTTCTAAAAAGAAAAATGCCTATACCCACAGGACCACAGCAGTGATATAAACTATTGTAAAAAAAAAAATACAGAAACCCCAGCTTTCCCAGCATCTTGTATTTGTAGTCAGTATAATGGAGGTCACCCAGCTTTTCCACCATCTTATACTCAGTATGATGGAGGTCACCCAGCTTTCTCAGCATCTTATAGTCAGTAGGATGGAGGTCACCCAGCTTTCTCACCATCCTATACTCAGTATGATGGAGGTCACCCAGCTTTCCCAGCATCTTATAGTCAGTAGTATGGAGGTCACCCAGCTTTCCAGCATCTTATACTCAGTATGATGGAGATCACCCAGCTTTCACAGCATCTTATACTCAGTTTGATGAAGGTCAACCAGCTTTCCAGCATCATATACTCAGTATGATAGAGGTCACCCAGCATTCCTAGCATCTGTCTATGGGTACGTTCCGTGTCATCGCTGAGCCGCCCCATAGACTTATACAGGAAAGTGACTTCTGATCCCTTCACAGGGCACAGTAGGATATTTGGTCACAAATGATGAAGATGTTATAGGTAAGGGCCAGAGTGGTCCTTAAAGCATGGGCCGCCAGCCTGCTACTTATGGGCCAGTGCTGTGTGCTTGCCCCCCGGGCTAAAATTTGCCAGCCAGCCCCTGATAAGGGGGCTATGTATAAGGGGGGCTTCCTATAGGCAGATTTTCTGACTTTGCTGATTGAAAAAAACAGACTAAACACAGGAATTCCGTCCAGTACAGAGAGTCACGGCTCAATGTGTCCATCAATCACATGACTGCCTTCTCTCTGATCGCTAAGATGCTCTGGGATACACAGGATTTCCTGTTTTCTGACTTTTTTTCTCAAAAAACAAAACAGTCAGAAAACAGGAAGTGCCGTGTTCTCCATGACAACTAAAAAATAAATAATGAATGTAAATTGCAAACTTACTTCGTATCACATCTACTGCTGATTTAGATTTTGAAAGTTATAACGACAGGGACACATTAAGTGCCCAAACCTCACCGTGTCTAGCACACACATGTAGGCTAGTTTCACACAAAGTAAAATAAAAACAAAATACAACAGTAGCTTAAAGGGAACCAATTAGCCATCCTAATACCCCCAACACACCTTCCAAACCTATATCTAGATCTTGTTCTTTCTAGTGATCTCCTTACTCCTAGGTCTGTAACCCTGACAAGGGGGCATTCTCTACGTCTAGAGGAAAGAAGGTTTCACCATTAGCTCAGATTCTTTAAAGTAAGAGCAGTGAGACTATGGAACTCTCTATATTCTTTACTGTACGAGCAGTGAGACTATGGAACTATCTGCAACATGATGCTGTCATGGCTGACTCATTTTATATGAGTACAATGGAGGTCTGGAAGCCTTTCCCACACCTCCCAACTTTAGCTGGATGCAAAAAGGGACATAGACACGCCCCAACTACACCCTAAGACACGCCCCTAACTACATCCACATCTGAATACACACCCCTTAACCATGCTCAAACACTTCTCCCCCTGTAAGATGTAAACGAGCGCCATGTTTGACAATGCGGCCCAATGTACATCTTGTGCGATGTATGCAATCCTTGATCAACCGATCGAGGGTGCATACCATTGTGGGAGATGTGTGCATGTTGCTGGTTTGGAAGCCCAGATCCTGGATCTAAATGAGCAGCTGCAACGATTGAGATGCATTGGCAAACTGGAAAGGGGTCTGGTGCTCACTGAGCAAGCACTCCAAGGGGTAGATGGGGGAGAGAGTGATAGCATGGAGGTACAGGAGGAAGAGGCAGCTAGTTGGGTCACAGTTAGAAAAAGGGGTAGAGGGAAGAGTGTGAGGGAGGCCAGTCCTGATCTGGCACACCCCAACAAGTTTGCCAAATTGGCGGATGAGGGGGATGTTGATTCAGGGGTGGCATTGCTGCAGCAGGACACTGCCTCTGAAAGCCAGGGGGGTGTCTGCTCCAGTAAGGTGGGAAACAGGAGTTCAGGGCAGGCCAGGCAGGTACTGGTAGTGGGGGACTCAATTATTAGGGGGATAGACAGGGCAATCTGTCACAAAGACCGGGATCTTCGAACAGTGTGTTGCCTTCCTGGCGCTCGAGTTCGTCACATCGCGGATCGGGCTGACAGATTACTGGGAGCGGCTGGCGATGACCCAGCAGTCATGGTGCACATTGGCACCAATGATAAAGTTAGAGGTAGGTGGCGGGTCCTTAAAAACGATTTCAGGGACTTAGGCAGGAAGCTTAAAACTAGGACCTCCAAGGTGATATTTTCCGAAATATTACCTGTACCACGAGCCACACCTGAGAGACAGCGGGAGATTAGGGAGGTAAATAAGTGGCTCAAGAGCTGGTGTAGGATAGAGGGGTTTGGGTTCATTGAGAACTGGGCCGACTTCTCGGTCGGTTACAGGCTCTACGGTAGGGACGGGCTGCATCTCAATGGGGAGGGTGCAGCCGTGCTGGGGGAGAAGATGGCTAAGAGGTTGGAGGAGTGTTTAAACTAGGGACCGGGGGGGAGGGCAACTACAATATAGTAAGTAAAGACAGAGTAGATGGAGAGCTGGGCCTAGATTATGGAACTGGGGGTGGAGCGGCGGGAGGGGTTAGAATAGTCACTAGTGATAAAAGGAAAGGGAATATGGACAAATATATTAAATGTATGTATACTAATGCTCGAAGCCTCACTAATAAAGCTGAGGAATGAGAACTCATAATGGTTGAAGAGAAATATGAGATAGTGGGGATAAGCGAGACATGGCTGGATGAGACCTATGACTGGGCTGTTAATATCCAGGGTTATAGTCTATACAGAAATGACCGTAAAAATAAGAAAGGGGGAGGGGTCTGTCTATATGTTAAATCCTGCCTTAAACCCATACTGCGGGAGGATATAAGTGATGATAATGTGGAGTCTCTTTGGGTAGAAATAAGAGGAGGAACGAAGAATAATAAAATTCTTATAGGAGTGAGTTATAAACCTCCAAGTATAGTGGAAGAATCAGAAAATCTTCTTATAAGACAAATAGATGTGGCAGCGAAGCAGGGGGAAGTCATTATTATGGGGGACTACAACTACCCAAATATAAACTGGAAAGCAGAAACCTGCAGCTCCAGGAAGGGAAGCGTGTTTTTGGAAATAGTAAAAGATAATTACCTTTCCCAACTAGTAGAGGAACCAACAAGAGGGGGGGCCCTTCTGGACCTGATCTTAACCAATAGGCCCGACAGAATATCAAAAATAGAGGTGGGGGTTCCCTAGGTAATAGTGACCATAACATAGTAAGTTTTCAATTATCCTTCAATAAAATTATTAGTAGAGGGGCTACAAAAACATTAAATTTCAGGAAGGCTAATTTCCAAAAACTAAGAGAGGACCTTGGGAACATAGACTGGGACAATGCCTTCAGAAATAAAAGTACACAAGAGAAATGGGACATATTTAAGAGCATCCTGGGTAAATCGTGTGAACGACACATACCATATGGGAATAAACGTAGAAGAAATAAGAGAAATCCAATGTGGTTAACTTCAGCTGTAAGGGGTGCAATAAATGATAAGAAACAAGCATTCAGACTACTAAAACAAGAAGGTAGTGGGGAAGCATTGAGCAACTATAGACAGAAGAATAGAACGTGTAAAACGCAAATAAAAGAAGCAAAAATAGCAACAGAAAGAAGGATGGCGACAGAAAGTAAAACAAATCCCAAAATGTTCTTCACCTATATAAATAACAAAAGACTTAAAACCGAAAATGTTGGTCCCCTCAAAAATAATCTGGGTGTAATGGTGGAGGGGGAAGAGGAAAAGGCCAATCTACTAAATACATTCTTCTCTACTGTATTCACAGAGGAGAATCCCATAACAGACGATATGACTAGGGATAATATAAATCCTTCCATAAATCTCACCTGCCTAACACAACAAGAAGTGGGGAAACGCCTTAAAAACATTAAAATCCATAAGTCACCGGGCCCAGAAGCTATCCATCCTAGAGTTTTGCAAGAATTAAATACTGTGTTGGACAGACCGTTATTCCTATTATTTAAAGATTCTATTACGACAGGGATTGTTCCACAGGACTGGAGCATAGCTAATGTGGTGCCAATATTCAAGAAGGGGTCAAGGAGTGATCCTGGAAACTACAGGCCCGTAAGTCTAACATCTATAGTAGGTAAAGTATTTGAGGGGATTGTAAGAGATGCTATACTGGAGTATCTTAATGAAAATAATCTTATGACGCAGCACCAGCATGGATTTATGAGGGATCGGTCCTGTCAGACTAATCTGATCGGCTTCTATGAAGAGGTAAGTTATAGACTGGACCTGGGGGAGGCTGTGGATGTTGTGTATCTGGACTTTTCAAAGGCATTTGATACTGTGCCGCATGAAAGGTTGGTCTACAAAATGAGGATGCTGGGACTCAGGGAAAATGTATGCAAATGGGTAAGTAACTGGTTGTGTGATAGAAAACAGAGGGTGGTCATTGATGGAACATATTCAGATTGGGTTTTAGTTACTAGTGGGGTACCACAGGGGTCAGTGTTGGGTCCACTTCTTTTTAATATTTTTATTAATGATCTTGTAGAGGGGCTACAGAGTAGAATCTCCATTTTTGCAGATGATACTAAACTGGGTAAAGTAATCAGTACAGAGGAGGATAATATCATATTACAGAGGGATTTGGAGAAGCTAGAGGCTTGGGCGGTGAAATGGCAAATGAAGTTTAATGTGGATAAATGTAAGGTTATGCATTTGGGCCATAGAAATAATAAGTACAGTTATGTGCTAAATAATAAAACACTGGGTAAAACTACTTCCGAAAAGGACCTGGGGGTATTGGTGGACAGTAAACTCAACTTTAGTGATCAGTGCCAGGCAGCAGCTGCCAAGGCTAATAAAATAATGGGGTGCATCAAAAGAGGTATAGATGCTAAAGATGAGAACATAGTTTTGCCTCTTTATAAATCACTGGTCAGACCACATATGGTATATACTGTGTACAGTTTTGGGCACCGGTATATAAGAAGGACACAGCTGAACTGGAGCGGGTGCAGAGGAGGGCAACAAAGGTCAGTAAGGGAATGGGGGGGTTACAGTACCAGGACAGGTTATCACGCTTGGGGTTATTTACGCTAGAAAAAAGACGTCTTAGAGGCGATCTGATCACAATGTACAAATATATGAATGGACAGTACAGAGATCTTTGTAGTGGTCTTTTTTCTCCTAGGTCTGTAACAATGACAAGGGGGCATCCTCTACGTCTAGAGGAAAGAAGATTTCATCATCAGCATCGACGCGGGTTCTTTACTGTACGAGCGGTAAGACTGTGGAACTCTCTGCCACATGAGGTTGTCATGGCCGATTCATTAAATAAGTTCAAGGGAGGCCTGGATGCTTTTCTTGAACAATATAATATTACAAGTCATGGGCATTAGATTTCTGGTGATACGTTGATCCGGGGATTGTTCTGGTTGCCATTGCAGTCGGGGGGGGGGGGGGGGGGGGGGGGAGTTTCTCCCTGTGATGGGGCGGTTGTCTTCTGCCCCATAGGGGTTTTTCGCCTTCCTGGATCAACACAGTAGGGTTCACCTAGGTTGAACCTGATGGACTCTTGTCTTCTTTCAACCTTATTTACTATGTTACTATGCTGGGTGACCACTAACATACTGGGTACAAGATGCTTGGGGAGCTGGGTGACCTCGATCATACTGACTACAGGATGCTAGGAAAGCTGAGTGACCTTCATACACTGACTACAGGATGCTGGAAAGCTGGGTGACCTTCATACACTGACTACAGGATGCTGGAAAGCTGGGTGACCTCCTTCATACTGAATATATGATGCTGGGAAATATGGGTCACCACTTTAGGCCCCCTTCACACGTCCGTGTCAGTTTTTACTGTCAGAAAATCCTGATCAGGAGACCTCAAATGTCATCAGGAAAGTATCAGGATTTCCTGACAGTAATCCGTTTTTACCTTCAGGAAACCATCAGGATAAAGTCTTTAAGGATTTCCTGATCAGAAGAAAAAATAGGACATGATGGGAGATGTAGTTCTGCAAACTGGATGGTCACACCTCGCAGAACTACAACTCAAATCATTTCCGGCTGACGGTCATGATGGAAGTTTTACTTCTGCAGCCTGTGGCCACCCAGGTTGCAGAAGTACAACTCCCATCATGACCTGTCAGCAGGGCATGATGGGAGTTGTACTTCTGCAACCTGGATGGCCACAGGCTGCAGAACTACAACTCCCATCATCAGGGGCGCCGATAGGGCAGTACAAGTGGTACTGCCGTATGGGGCCCGGACCCTAAGAGACATGGGTCTCTTGCCATGCGTCCGCTAAGCTAGGGGGGCCCGCACGGCCCCCCTTGCCACCTGTTTTTGAGCATCCCAAGAAGCTGCGGCCGCGCAGCTTCTCAGGATGCACAGATCGCTTTGATGTTCCGCCCGCACAGTGAGCACAGTGAGCGGGCAGAACATTAAAGCGATCAGAATACAGGAGCAGGACCTGTCAGCGTCCTCCTCCTGTATTCTCTCCCATAGGCTGCCGGCACTTCATACCAGCAGCCTATGGGAGGCCGGGCCGTGAGCTCTCCGGCAGGCGTGATCATGTGACGTCATCAGGTCTGCCGGAAGTCCCGTCCCTGCGGCTCGCAAGATGGAGCCAGAAGACGAGGAGGAAGAGCTGCTGCCTGCACAGCGCGGATTAGGTGAGTAGGATGTTTGTTTTTTTAGGGGCAGAGCAGGGGGCATCATTAGCTCATGGGGGGCACCTCTGGGGGCATTATTAGTATATGGGGGCACCTCTGGGGGCATTATTAGTGTATGGGGGCACCTCTGGGGGCATTATTAGTGTATGGGGGCACCTCTGGGGGCATTATTAGCTCATGGGGGGCACCTCTGGGGGCATTATTAGCTCATGGGGGGCACCTCTGGGGGCAATATTAGTATATGCGGGCACCTCTGGGGGCATTATTAGTATATGGGGGCACCTCTGGGGGCATTATTAGTATATGGGGGGCACCTCTGGGGGCATTATTAGCTCATGGGGCGCACCTCTGGGGGCATTATTAGTATATGGGGGCACCTCTGGGGGCATTATTAGTGTATGGGGGCACCTCTGGGGGCATTATTAGCTCATGGGGGGCACCTCTGGGGGCATTATTAGCTCATGGGGGGCACCTCTGGGGGCAATATTAGTATATGCGGGCACCTCTGGGGGCATTATTAGTATATGGGGGCACCTCTGGGGGCATTATTAGTGTATGGGGGCACCTCTGGGGGCATTATTAGTATATGGGGGCACCTCTGGGGGCATTATTAGTATATGGGGGCACCTCTGGGGGCATTATTAGTTCATGGGGGCACCTCTGGGGGCATTATTAGTTCATGGGGGCACCTCTGGGGGCATTATTAGTTCATGGGGGCACCTCTGGGGGCATTATTAGTTCATGGGGGCACCTCTGGGGGCATTATTAGTGTATGGGGGCACCTCTGGGGGCATTATTAGTGTATGGGGGCACCTCTGGGGGCATTATTAGTATATGGGGGCACCTCTGGGGGCATTATTAGTTCATGGGGGCACCTCTGGGGGCATTATTAGTATATGGGGGCACCTCTGGGGGCATTATTAGTTCATGGGGGCACCTCTGGGGGCATTATTAGTATATGGGGGCACCTCTGGGGGCATTATTAGTGTATAGGGGCACCTCTGGGGGCATTATTAGTGTATGGGGGCACCTCTGGGGGCATTATTAGTATATGGGGGCACCTCTGGGGGCATTATTAGTTCATGGGGGCACCTCTGGGGGCATTATTAGTTCATGGGGGCACCTCTGGGGGCATTATTAGTATATGGGGGCACCTCTGGGGGCATTATTAGCTCATGGGGCGCACCTCTGGGGGCATTATTAGTATATGGGGGCACCTCTGGGGGCATTATTAGTGTATGGGGGCACCTCTGGGGGCATTATTAGCTCATGGGGGGCACCTCTGGGGGCATTATTAGCTCATGGGGGGCACCTCTGGGGGCAATATTAGTATATGCGGGCACCTCTGGGGGCATTATTAGTATATGGGGGCACCTCTGGGGGCATTATTAGTGTATGGGGGCACCTCTGGGGGCATTATTAGTATATGGGGGCACCTCTGGGGGCATTATTAGTTCATGGGGGCACCTCTGGGGGCATTATTAGTTCATGGGGGCCCCTCTGGGGGCATTATTAGTTCATGGGGGCACCTCTGGGGGCATTATTAGTTCATGGGGGCACCTCTGGGGGCATTATTAGTGTATGGGGGCACCTCTGGGGGCATTATTAGTGTATGGGGGCACCTCTGGGGGCATTATTAGTATATGGGGGCACCTCTGGGGGCATTATTAGTTCATGGGGGCACCTCTGGGGGCATTATTAGTATATGGGGGCACCTCTGGGGGCATTATTAGTTCATGGGGGCACCTCTGGGGGCATTATTAGTATATGGGGGCACCTCTGGGGGCATTATTAGTGTATAGGGGCACCTCTGGGGGCATTATTAGTGTATGGGGGCACCTCTGGGGGCATTATTAGTATATGGGGGCACCTCTGGGGGCATTATTAGTTCATGGGGGCACCTCTGGGGGCATTATTAGTTCATGGGGGCACCTCTGGGGGCATTATTAGTATATGGGGGCACCTCTGGGGGCATTATTATTTCATGGGGGCACCTCTGGGGGCATTATTAGTGTATGGGGGCACCTCTGGGGGCATTATTAGTGTATGGGGGCACTTCTGGGGGCATTATTAGTATATGGGGGCACCTCTGGGGGCATTATTAGTTCATGGGGGCACCTCTGGGGGCATTATTAGTGTATGGGGGCACCTCTGGGGGCATTATTAGTTCATGGGGGCACCTCTGGGGGCATTATTAGTATATGGGGGCACTTCTGGGGGCATTATTAGTTCATGGGGGCACCTCTGGGGGCATTATTAGTATATGGGGGCACCTCTGGGGGCATTATTAGTATATGGGGCACCTCTGGGGGCATTATTAGTGTATGGGGGCACCTCTGGGGGCATTATTAGTGTATGGGGCACCTCTGGGGGCATTATTAGTGTATGGGGGCACCTCTGGGGGCATTATTAGTGTATGGGGGCACCTCTGGGGGCATTATTAGTTAATGGGGGCACCTCTGGGGGCATTATTAGTTCATGGGGGCATTATTAGTTCATGGGGGCACCTCTGGGGGCATTATTAGTATTTGGGGGCACCTCTGGAGGCATTATTAGTTCATGGGGGCACCTCTGGGGGCATCTGCTGTTACATAGGACTGCAGGTGACATCTACATTATCTGTACTCAGAGGGATATCACTGTTATCTGTGCTGTTACATAGGACTGCAGGTGACATCTACTACATGATCTATACTCAGAGATATCACTGTGTTATCTGTGCTGTTACATAGGACTGCAGGTGAAATCTACTACATTATCTGTACTCAGAGATACCACTGTGTTATGTGGTGTTACATAGGACTGCAGGTGATATCAGGTGATTTCTCCAGGTTGCAGAAGTTCAAACTTCATCGTGCCCTGGTGTGCTGGTGTCTGTATACATGTGTGCTGGTGTCTGTATACATGTGTGCTGGTGTCTGTATACATGTGTGCTGGTGTCTGTATGTCTGTATACATGTGTGCTGGTGTCTGTATACATGTGTGCTGGTGTCTGTATACATGTGTGCTGGTGTCTGTGTGTGAGATCAATTCTAGAGAACTGGCTCATATATCCCATTTTCCCCAGTGGCTTAAAATGTAACCTCTGTTATACAGTTATAAAATTGTAGAACCTAAATGTGAACAAGGTGCAATTGAAATAGAGACTTACTTGTATAGCTGTCTCTTGTGCTCTGTATGCAGTGCATTATACTCACCCCTGCAACGTACAATTTATAGCGTGTCTACAAGCCCAGCGGGGCTCATTATGATGGAGACTAAAACTTATACAAGAGTGGGGTAGGGGTTCCCCTGTATTCAGAATGCTGTTGAGTACTAGGCAATGCCCCGTCTGGGATTATTGAATTTCGAGGGTCTATGCAGAGCAGGATAAAGAGACCTCTGCTGCACAAACAGGATCTCCTAGAAAGCGTTCTCACCGCCATGTATTCGCTATCACTGGCTTGGGTGAGCTAAACTAGTCTGCCTGGGGGGGGGGGTGATTTGTATATGCTCACTAACATGGAACAGCCTCATTATATTAGCCTTATCAACATATTCTATGTTAGTGAGCATACCGGGGGGGGGGGGGGTATTGGTGAACATATACAAATCAGACAGCCCCCCAGACCCTCGAAATTCAATAATCCCAGACGGGGCATTGCCTAGCACTCAACAGCATTCTGAATACAGGGGAACCCCTACCCCACTCTTGTATAAGTTTTAGTCTCCATCATAATGAGCCCCGCTGGGCTTGTAGACACGATATAAATTGTACGTTGCAGGGGTGAATATAATGCACTGCATACAGAGCACAAGAGGCAGCTATACAAGTAAGTGTCTATTTGAATTGCACCTTGTTCACATTTAGTTTCTACAATTTTATAACTGTATAACAGAGGTTACATCTTAAGCCACTGGGGAAAATGGGGTATATGAGCCAGTTCTCTAGAATTGATCTGAACCAAATTATATCTCCCAGCAAGGCGTGGGTCGAACACACAATTTTTTTTTTATTAATGTGGGGGGCCCAGACACTTTGGTTGTATGGGGCCCCGAAATTCCTGATGGCGGCCCTGCCCATCATGACCTGTTAGCAGGACATGGTGGGAGTTATAGTTTTGGGGGGGAGAGGTGATCTCACCTGTCCCGGCGTCTGGTGGCTGTCCAGGGTGGTAGTGAGGAGGGTTCCTCTGCAGTCCGGCGGCGGCGGGGCTTTCTGCCCCCAGATATGCCATATTGTGATATAATCAGTGCGGAGTGAGCGTGGGAGGAGGGGGAGGAGGGAAAGGGGGGTTGCTGTCGGGCACCGCTTGGTGAGGTCCGGTATAGGCAGCAGGTTAACCTATCTGGTCCTGGGTTAGTCTGATGCGGCCGTAGGAGCTTCTATTATTCCCCACTGCTAAATGAAGCAATGAAGGGGACACTTTGGGTGCCGTTCCGGGACGGCGGGACAGCACCCCAAAATCGGGACTGTCCCGACAGATCCGGGACAGTTGGGAGCTATGCTTTCCCTATAAATATAATATTAAAAGTAATGGACCCTAGGTTACATGTGATAGGACGCTGATCCAGGGATTATTCTCATCACCATTGGAGTCAGGAAGGAATTTTCTCCCTGTGATGGGGCATCTGCCTCATGGGGGTTTTCGCCTTCCCCTGGATCAGCACAGTAGGGTTTCTGTAGGTTGAACCTGATGGACTCTTGTCTTTTTACAACCTTATTAACTATGTTACTATGTATGATGGAACAGGGGGGCCTTTCTAATTTCAACATCCAACGGTGACAGCAAGTAACCTAGTACAACGTCCATAGCGAGTCCATTAGTAATTTCATCTATAATATAGATAAATGACATAAAATAAAGCCGTTTCTGACTATTTAGAACAATCACTTGTATCTGAACCTGTGTGTGATTAGAGCTGTGGTAATGACTGGCACCAGTAACTGGAGGGCACTGTGTCACCGCTATACACTACAGCAACGGAATAGAACAGCAGCAAAATGCTTTCACTGCCACATCACAACTTCAAGATAATAATATAACGTCTGAAAACGGAGGTCTACTGGTTGTTATAATACTGTGCAATAACCCTTCTAATCGTATAAAAAAAGGGGGGGGGGCAAGGCAAGCATCGCAGCTGAGGAGCAACCTCCACCCCCATATAACCAAAGGTAACTTCGCTGGCCTATACAGGATACATGAGGAGTGTCCCTACTGCCTCCGCTCCATGTAAGAAGAATACCAAATCTCCAGCCAAATCAACAGGTGTCAAAAAGTTATATAGACTTGTCATTTACTTCTTAAAAATTCCAAGTCTTCCAGTATTGATCAGCTGCTGTATGTCCTGCAGGTAGTGCTGTATGCTTTTCAGTCTGACACAGTGCTCTCTGCCGCCACCTCTGTCCATGTCAGGAACTGTCCCCTTTAACCCCTAGACGACCCTGGCGTACCTGTACGTCCATCAGTAGCTAGGGGAGTTCAGAGCAGAGCACTCTGATTTGCCGCAATCCTGGGTGCTATATGTACCTCGGGACAGCGGCTTTTAGAGGGCACAGTCCGATCGCCGTGCCCGCTAATTAAGTATTCAGATGCAGCTGTCAAAGTTGACAACTGCATCTGAATACTTATTGCAGCCCTTCCCTGGTGGACTAGTGGGCGGATGACCCGCCTCCCCCCCCCCCCCGCGCACAACACGATGGCGGAGGGGTGATCCTTGCTTCCGGCACCGGCCAGGGTCTGCACTGTGATGGCGCTGATCCCAGTTCGGCACTCTATTGCTTAGAGAATAGAAATAGAATAGACTGCCTATCTCATTGATCTATGCAGTATTACTATACTGCATAGATCTCAATGAGAGATCAATGTGGCTATACTAGATGTCCCCCAGGGAAATAAACGTTTGTTATAGCCGCGTGCGTAATCGCCCAAACTGTTAATTTATTTCATTACTGATCTCGCACGGTAAATGGTGTAAGCGCCAAAAAATCCTAAAGTGCAAAATTGCGCATTTTTGGTCGCATCAAATCCAGAAAAATTCTAATAAAACGTGATCAAGTCGCATATGCGCAATCAAAGTACCGATAGAAAGATCACAACGCAAAAAAATAACTTCTCACACAGCCCCATAGACCAAAGGATAAAAGCGCTATAAGCCTGAGAATGGAGCGATTTTAAGGAACGTATATTTGTTAACAATGGTTTGAATTTTTTACAGGCCATCAGATAATATAAAAGTTATACATGTTACATATCGTTGTAATCGTAACGACTTGTGGAACATATATAACAAGTCAGTTTTACCCCAGGGCGAATGGCGTAAAAACAAAAAATCTCCAAATAAAAAAAAAAATCTTATTTTTTTTTCAATTTTACCACACCCAAGAATTTTTTCTGGTTTCGCAGTGTACTTTATGCAAAAGTTCAGCCTGTCATTGCAAAGTACCATTAGTGGCACAAAAAATAGAGGCTCATGTGGGTTTGTAGGTGAAAGAATGCAACTGCTATGGCCTTTTAAGCACAAGGAGGAAAAAATGAAAACACAAAAATTTAAATTGGCCCGGTCCTCTAAGGGTTAAAGGTCATGTATCATCTGAATTTTTGTTTTGTGATTTCTTCAAATTTTTTATATCTAAACATTATTCTAAAATCTTATTGACTTTTCCAACAATATAATCTAGAAACTTTATTAATCGCAGCTATGCCTACAAAATGAGCAAACAATTGTATGAATGTAAACAAAGCAATGTGGGATATTAGGATACCAGCTCAAAATAATAATGGAAATGTAAACCATACAGGTATATGCTGATGCAGAAACTAATGCCTCTAGGATGTTGGTATATAATTTGATCAAACCATTTTGCCCCATGTACCACGTGCAGGTCCCCTACACTAAATCAACGCTGTGTCGGGGAGGGGGGCCCCTGAATGGCCTTGCAACCCCAATGTCACAGGCCAAACCCACTGGGCCCCCCCAAACCCCACAGGCACCGCTGGCGGAGAAGGGGGCCACCAAGCAACACCAGTGTGAACAAGGTGCCATCAGAAGTGGATTAAAATAGGGGCGTTTTGGGCGGCAGCCCGGGGCCCTGAGCTCCTGGGGGGCCCATGACCACCCAAAAAGACTTATACTTTCAATGGTGTACTGTCTCCTGGCTACACTTCCGCCATGATTTGCAAAAAATCACAGTTTTTTTATGGCAATTTTGCACAAATCTGGACATCATGACATTATCTGTCCTGTACTATGAACGTACTATGAACGCCAGGCTAGTGCCTCCATAGTTACAGTGGGGTGGGGGGGCCCAGGCTTGGTGAGCAGCCCGGGGCCTATGGTAAAGTTAATCCGCCCCTGGGTGCCATACTCACCACTGCACCAGGAGGTAGAATGGGAAGAATAGGAGGTACTTGCCATGTGTACTCAGGTGCTTCCTGCTAATTGGGGTCACATGGGTCTTACCAGGAGGAGTGCTAGCCAGAGAAAAGCAAAATACGGACACCTGTGAACATATGGTTAGTACCTCCTCTTTCTCCCACTCTACCTGCTGGTGCATTAGTAAGTGGTAAAAGATTGTTCACATTTGTGTTGCTTGGTGGCCGCTTTCTCCGCCTGCAGGCTTTGGGGGGCCCTTGGGGTTAGGTCCTGTGTCAGTAGGGTTGCAGGGCCATTCCGTGGCCCCCCTTCCCAGCTTGCGCATGCTTTGCGGGGTTGGCAGTCGCTGACCGAGACAGTGTTGTTTAGTTAGGGACTCAGTGTATCAGAGACCTGCACGTGGTACATGAGGCAATATGGTTTGATCAAATTATATACTAACTTCTGATGTTGTTTTTTTAACTGATAGGCTTTCGTATCAACCATGGGTGCGATGTGCAGCGATTTCTGTTTCTCTGTTCAGCCATTTCTGTTTCTCCAGGCTTTTCTCTGCCGGACCTGCGCCCACACTTGTGCTACCCTTTACAAAAGCCCAGTGCCAGTGTGTCCGGGGTGGTATTACTACTCCTGGCCATCGTGACAAGTGCCCCAGTAGAAACACCAGAGGCCCACCTGCTGTTCCCATCTAGCACCCCGGGCAACGGCATTAAAAAACAGGATGGCGTCAAGGATAAAGGTATGAAAAATACCATCATCCTCAGTGCCCTGTGTGCAGTAGGGATGTAGTGTTCCACTATGTGTTTTTTTTCTCTTCTTACACTTTGGTAAAACTGTATCACTCTAGTGTCACAGGATAGGACAAGTGGCTGCTGTTCCTTACTGCAACCACTGGATGGCACACTTTCACAGCACAGCTGCAGCTAACACTAGGTTCAGCTATACACACACTTTCTCTCTGTAGTCTGCACTTCCTGGAGATATTCAGTCTAGTTGTAGACAGAGAATAGAACAGAGTTTTCACTAAGTTAATTACCCAACCACTATGGGTTGCTAGATAAGACCCCTAGGGAATCCAGAGACAAGGGAGTCTTCACCCTTGCCTACGCCAAGAACCGACTAGCTAAACAGAAATCCCTTAGAAAAGGGACAGACAAACTCAAGACTGATACTACAGTAGAGCACAGTGCTAGTACACCACTCTCTACTGACAGGCGCTCAGCTTTGTAGGAGGGACACTACATGCCAGCTCCACCCAGAGCAGAGACCTGGGACTCGTACTACCCCAGAGGACGGGTCACCCGACACTGTGGGGCAGAAGGTGCTTAGGTGAGATAACTGGGACTCATCTATACGTGAGGACTAGGATTTCTTCAAACACTTCACCACATTTGGGCAGAGTACAAAGTACATTAGGCAAGGGCCCTCCTATCTGGTCCCTATCTCCTGTCATCGTTTATTCTATCTACTATCTACCTGTTGGAGTATTGTATTGATTATTTTTTGCATTAAGTACTTGAGCACTGTCTGTAACTGTTTGCACTAAGATACCTTTTCCAAGTAAAGTTTACAAGTTGTTAAAAGTGGGACTCTGCCATCTCTACCATGGCACTTGCACCTCACCCTAGTCCTAACCAAGGTCTGGTTGCCGTGTGTCTGGGTGTTACCGCTCCTGGCCACCGTGACAAGTAGCCTCCAGAACCCACCAACAGGCCCAATATCAGCTCCCACAACCCGGGCCACGGTGGGGACATATCAGCGGATTAGATTGGTGTAACCTGCTGATAGTTTCCCTTTAATAATTTTTTTCCTATTTCCTATAAATAACAGGACATTGGTTACCCCCCGTAATCTATATTTCCATGCAGGTCCTTGTTCAGTACACTCATGCCATTTCTTTCCCTTCGCTGATCTCAGTTTCCACAATACTAATATTCCTATATAAAGGTTCCATCTAAAAGCTTCTAGAATCCCCACGCAGAGAGTGATTACGTGTAATTTAAGCATCAGTCTTTATTTGTTTCTGTTCTATGGAAGTGACAGGAAGGTTCATGTATGAAGACCCTCCAACGCTGCATGTGAGTACTGCCAGAAAGCGTGTCCTGGTGCGGTGGGTGGCGCAGTATATGGCTGACTGGCTTGTCACGCAGCTAACGGGGTTACATGATGAAACGGATAGAAAAGCTGAGGAGATCTGACTAAGGGAAAGGGGAAAGGAGAGTATGCACATGGGTCCCTGTGTAACACTGCAGGGTTTTAGGTTACAGTCTTAAGCACTCCAGCATTTTATCTTATCTTACAGAAATAGAAAGTTTTTTTTTTTTTCCATGAGCTGGTACAAAGAAGACAGACGGATGCGAATCTTGACGGAGAAATCTGTCTATAAGCCAGTGCAGCCAGAAGCTGTTGTCAGCCGGAATTTCATTCCTATTTACCTATTCACTGTGGCGACAGGGAGTAAGAAAACTCCTTCCTGCGAACCTGTTCCCTGTGCCGGGCAGTCCTGGAGTGTGACGGAAAGCAGCACTTTTCCTTCTCTATGAAGGCTTTTCATCTGCTCCGCTCTGATCATCGCCTTCTACTTTCTTTGGAAAATACTTCCTGCTAATTGTCTCGCTGCTTTTGTGGACGGTCAGAGCTGCCAATTGAATCTTCCATTAGGGCATCATCATGGTGATGTGCGGAGAGAGATCTCTTCTTCTCGCTATTCCTGCGGAGTTTGACCTCAATGAGCAGGACTGAAAACGGGAATGGCACACCGGAGGACGGAGACCACCGCAGCATGTTTTGGAATTGTGACAAAGAAAATCCGCAGCCTTTTCCGACACTTCCCAAAGTCAAAGTCATGGTCAGAAGGCTTCCAGCTTGTCCCGACCCCCAGCCATGAACTACTGATAGTGAGAGGTATGTCTGTTATGGATGCCAGGTCCTATGCTTGTAGCTATATTACTCCAGATATGAGAAGTGCTGCCTGCTTCAAGGAAGGGAAAGTTGTAAAAGAGTTTCCCATTTCTTTTTCCACATCCACGTCGTATAGTAAGGATCCTAAAAACAGGTAAGTTACAAAAAAGACTGTACAGAAGGGAATAGGTGAGAGTCTATTACATCCTGGCAATGTGCCCCGGGCGTTGGGTGTCAGGGAAGAGGGGCGATAGTAAGGCACTGTGCCTAAACCACAGTATACCGGGCTAGGGCGGTAACCTGATCAAGGAAATATATAACTATATAATTACATTAAGTATTGATCTTTTGTATGTCTGCATCCATAGATATCACATCCACCATCGGTGCCACGTACACTACAGCAAAATATATTATTCCATATATTAGTTGTATACCTGTGTATACAACTAATATATGGAACAATTTACAACTAATATATGGACACTAACTATAGAAAAAATACAGGTCCAGCTGATTGATAAGATCCACTGTAACACTGATGTGGATGGAAATGTTTATGGAGTTTTTCAGGACTGGAAGGAACCCATAGATGGAACCTTTTCCTGGACTTTTCCTTTGATCCGGATAAAAATACCTGAATCTTTCTATATAAAAGTGTGCGTAGTCAGAGAGAGGAGTCCTCTATATATAGTGAGTAGTGATTCATCTAAAAATATATACAGAGCATTCATTCTTCTGATTTGTGTAATGAAACTTTTGGGGTCTCTTTCAATCCCAGTTGCCACATGTGCTATTATATTGTATGAATGAATACGGAGTATATATATAGCCTTCTGCTGGCTCCCTGAATATTATGTTTTTACGTGAAGTTCCCATGCCATGATATCATTTCTATACAATAAATTAGCTTCTCTTACCGTGTGAAGGATAAATGTATTTGTGTGTAAGGCTGGGTTCATACTACGTTTCTGCAATCCATTTTTTCGAATGCCTTTGTGTGCATCTGTTTTGGTCCTTTTTTCCATTGACTTTAATTATAAACAGACACAAAAATGAGGTCAACTACATTTTTGTGTACGTTAAAAAAAACTGATCCTTAATATCCTAGGACAGCCTGGCTCTGCACATGTATAGGCAGCATGCAGAATACAGGAATGTCCTGTTGGGCCCAAATTTCCTCTATGATTCCCAGTGACACATAAGAGAAATACATGCAGGCACTATGGGGGGCAAAGTGGTGTGCAATGCTATTCTAAACATTCTAAGCTATTTCAGTTGAGTCTTAAACTGTATCTAAATCCAATACAGTATGCTGGGATCACATACGGTGGACCAGGGGCGTAGCTAGGATTCATGGGGCCTTATTGCAAAAATCTGTAAGCCCTTCTTGGTTGGTAACCTGCCCAGTATGTAGCACCCCCCACTATAGCACCGCCTACACACACACACCACCCCCACCACCACCATAGAATATCTGACTGTAGGAAGCAATAAACTACTGTGGCAAACCCCATCTTCCCTCAAAGCACCACCAGATTGATCCCCCTCCCCCCCACAAATGTTCACTGGTAAAGGCTAGAACAGGTCTTGTGGCTTCCACTCCAGGCCTGCGGACCCCCTTAGTGCACAGGCCCTGTAGCAATTGCGTGGTCTGCCTTCATGGTAGCAACGCCACTGCAGTGGACAAAAAGTTGTCATCTATTTAGTTAAAGAAGAAGTCTGTGAAAGTAAAAAAAAAAATAAGCAGACTTGAAGCGGGACACTGGAACATAATAAACAAAGTTTACTTATCAATCCTCGTGCCCCTTAGTGCCACTCCCAGGTCCAGCTGTCAGATACCTGCTGCCTGCAGCTCTTCTAGCTGCAACTTTACGTACCCAGCTGAGTGACTGTCCACTCAGCCAATTAGTGACTGCGGCAGGACACCATAATGTGGGACCATAATCACGGGACCCGTGATCGGTGTTACAGAGGAACAAGAAATTGTAAGTTTACCTTGTTTATTATGTTCCCACAAAACCCCCCCCCCCCCCCCATTCTGCTTTTTTTTTACTTTGACAGGACTTCTCCTTTAAGCTTTTGCACCTTGGACCATATAATATATATATATATATATATATATACCTCCACTGCAGTGAAAGGGTTATAGATGAGGCTTGGGACCACTGCGATTCAGTAACACTCCTAGTAGTTGCCATAATCAATGACTTGTGAAACCCCAGAAGAAAGGTCACAGGCTCCTGTGCAGGGCTCAGTTACAGATGGAGAAGCTGGGAAGAAGACGGCCAAGCCGAGGATCGATGAATCCGACTGTTTCCTATGCGGATCCAAAACCTCTCTGCTTTCTATTTCTTCCATCTCCCCTCATCTCCTTATAGTTCCATATTAATCGCTGTAATATAGAATCTGTCAGGTATTAATAGAGTCTTTAAGCATTCCCATTTCATTTGCAGCCATGCTCCGGCGTTGCTATAGTAACCCAGCAACACTGCCATCGTTGCAGAAGGGAATCTTGGGCGCTTCTGGAAAGGCTTTTATGCCCACTGTTACTATGGAAACATGCCAGCCATATAGATGGAAAACATTTATATAGGGTAAGCTATGCCAGATACCGGAGCCGTAAACCATTCCTCTCTCGCTGAAATTAACTCTTGTGAGTCAGAATAAAAGACTTAGGTAAGGCCATATATATTAGTAATGCTGAATGGTGTGGACAGTACTTAAGGTTTCAGCCATAGGCTCATATGACCATGGTAGGCCCACAGGCCTTAAAAGGGTATTCCACTACTGGTGGAATCATCCCCCCTCCTGGAGACTAACACTTCCTTCCATACATGTTATTACCTTATCAGTCTCCTTCCCCCAGTTCTGAGCTGCTGCTTTCTGCTGAAGACACATCTTCTCTTCATCCCCCCTTCCATCCGAGTAAGCTCATGTGAACAGTGTCCCTGGCCGTCTGTTTCTGCACTGTGTAATGCCAGGAGATTTAATCTTAGCTCAGGCTACTTGTGACCTTACTGTGTGATTATCCCTACCGGCCTCACGAAGAACAGAAAACCAGCCAAGTACACTGTTTCCATGAAGGGAGGAGGGGGAGACAGAGAGAATAGCTCACACATAGTTTTCTGTGTCTTCAGCAGAAATCAGCAGCTCAGAACTGAAGGAAGGGGACAAAAAAAGGTAATGACATGTATGGAATGAATTGTTAGTCTGCAGGAGGGGGGGGGGTGATTTAACATGTATTTTACCCAAGTGGACTACCCCTTTAAGGCTCTATTACACATGGCAATTATCTGCAGAATCATCTGTGTAAGAAAGAGAGCGATCAGCTGAGGAGCTAGCAAACATTTGCTTGTCTGAATCGGTCTCTGCAGTAACAGCCTGCTCAGCCAATCACTGACTGAGAAGAGACAGCGCTGCGGCCAGTGATTGGCTGAGTGGGCTTTCACTGCAGAGACTGGTTCAGAAGCGTCTTCCCCTCAGCAATAATGTCCCTGTGTCCCCATATAGTAATAGTGCCCCATGTACCTCATATAGTAATAACATGTTGTGTGACGCCATATAGTAATTGTGAACCCTGTGCACCCTTATTGTAATGATGCCCCCTCTAACAATGCTCCTGTGCCTCCATATTGCCCCACTGTGCCCCCCTCATACTAAACCCCTAATAATATGATGCCCAGACAGACACAATGATGTGATAGCATCGTGTTAGCCAGTGCGGCGATCGCATACTGGCAGCTCATTGGCTGTATGCATATGAATAACAGAGGAGAAAACTCATAGCTCCCCAATCTGCCATCCTGGCTCCTTCCTATATCCCGCTGCTCCTCTTTTCTTCCTGCTTCTGAGATTAGATTCCCCAGCAGGATCTGCCCACTCAGCCAAACACAGTGGGCAGGAACTGCTCTCCTCATCTCCTCATATGGGAATGAGAGAAGAGGATCTAGAATGGAAGCTGCGGGGGAAGGTTCTGTTGTTTTGCTTATGGTGCAGGGTGTAAAGTGAAGGATTAGGCTAAATGCACAGATCCCTTTCAGCTTTTACTGTCAGGAAATACCCATCAGGAAGTGCTTCAGGAAACCATCAGTATTTCCTCACAGTAAAAGATGCAAAACAAGAGTCCGTGGAGCCTCAGTTACGAGTCTCAAAACACGGGATAGCCAGATATCTCTAGCCTGTTGCCAACGGGGTGCCTCCATGATGGGGAGAGCACCACACCACCCTGATAAATAACCCCTTAAGCCCCGCTCAGTTGCGAGTATTGGAACATAGACAGGGAAAAAACAGGGTGGCCCCTTTTGTCAATGTCTAACTCAAGGTGCGAGTATTGTGATCATGACAAGGGCTTGCAAAGGCAGGCTTCCATCCACAGACAGCCATTTCGGGGTTTTTGCCCCTCGTCAGTGTGGGGTAGGATTCTGGCTAGTTGGGGCAATGAAAAATCAACCAACAAAACACAGTAATCACTGAACTCAAGGAGAACAGCGAATACTCGCACCTTGAGTTAGACATTGACAAAAGGGGCCACCCTGTTGTTTCCCTGTCTATGTTCCAATACTCTCAACCGAGTGGGGCTTAAGGGGTTATTTATCAGGGTGGTGTGGTGCTCTCCCCATCATGGAGGCACCCCGTTGGCAACAGGCTAGAGATATCTGGCTATCCCGTGTTTTGAGACTCGTAACTGAGGCTCCACGGACTCTTGTTTTGCATATTTAAATTTTTGGGGGCATCAGTGGAGACTCTTGATTGAGTACTTCATTGGAATTTTTTTCGCTGTTCTCCTTGAGTTCAGTGATTACTGTGTTTTGTTGGTTGATTTTTCATTGCCCCAACTAGCCAGAATCCTACCCCACACTGACGAGGGGCAAAAACCCTGAAACGGCTGTCTGTGGGTGGAAGCCTGCCTTTGCAAGCCCTTGTCATGATCACAATACTCGCACCTTGAGTTAGACATTGACAAAAGGGGCCACCCTGTTGTTTCCCTGTCTATGTTCCAATACTCGCAACCGAGTGGGGCTTAAGGGGTTATTTATCAGGGTGGTGTGGTGCTCTCCCTATCATGGAGGCACCCCGTTGGCAACAGGCTAGAGATATCTGGCTATCCCGTGTTTTGAGACTCGTAACTGAGGCTCCACGGACTCTTGTTTTGCATATTTAAATTTTTGGGGGCATCAGTGGAGACTCTTGATTGAGTACTTCATTGGAATTTTTTCCGCTGTTCTCCTTGAGTTCAGTGATAACTGTGTTTTGTTGGCTCACAGTAAAAGATAAATAAAAATACATACCTGCTGCATGCATACAGCACCGCGCTCTTTCGGAATTCTATGGGGTCACCTTACCAGAATTTCAGATGAAAATAGGAGAGGTTGTAAAATTTCCTGACCTTTTCTTTTTTTGGAACAGACACCCTTCAGGAAAAAAAACTGAGAGGTGTCCATGCCCAATTGTCCATGCCCAAAAGTCTAAAGGTCTGAAAATTTATCCAGATTTCCTAAAAAGAAATCCAGTTAAAGGATAACTATAATCTTTAGTGGGTGGCAAGATACATTGTAAAAAAAAACCCCGGCCGCTGTGCTCCATATGCAAGTACGTGTCGCATACGGATTTCTTCCAGCAGCGCAGATGATTGCATGCAATGCAACTGCAATCACTGCACTGCTGAAAGAAATCCCTATCTGGCATGTTCCTGCATCAGGAGCGCAGCAGCAGGTTTTTTGACAGTGTATCCTGCCGTCTGCTAAAGATTATAGTTACCCTTTAAATTTACTAGACGTGTGCATGTGGCGTTACTCAGCACACTGCCACTATCTGGTCACACTGATGACTATAATACCCAAGGTGCCGTAATTACACTTAAGGTGCACTTGGCAAATGGCCATTAACTCCAATAACCAACAATAACACGTTAGAAGAACCCGTCTTCACACAAGGGGCTCCTATGCCCCTTATACATTAAAGCAAGCAGACATTGATGGGTACTAATGGTTGATACAGCCATAGGTCAAAGGCCGTATCCATGTTTTCCAAGACTCCCTGTGGCTGCATCCAGCTTCTTCAGCCACCGGTAATCAAAGGCCGAATGATCGTACTTGAACATGCTCGAGTCGCAGTCATCTCTAGTTGAGGACCATAGACATTCTGTGCCTAAATGATTGGTCCTTACCTAACATGGCCAGGAGAAGCATTCATTTTACATGATATCCACTGGAGGGGCCTGGGGGGCTTCGGGAGGCTATTAATGATTATCTTCAGTGGAATAGGAGGACAGAATAGAGAACAAGACTTTCCTGACGTACGACTGACGCAATGTCGGTAATTATGCAGCAATTAGTGTCTCATTCTCATTTCCCAGGAACGTGTAAATTGTTATTGCCGCTTTATTTCCATCAATGGCTGCAGGATTGGTAGCTTACACAAGCAGGCGCTGCTCTGTCACAGGGTTGTGAGCCTCGCCAATGGGTCAGCAGAACAGCTGAATAATACAAGAATAAATATAGCTGCCAATGTTTCAATCTGTTTTCTCTTCTTTTTATGTTTCTACTTATTAATGTGTTTGTGCAACTAAAATTATTAAAGGAGAAGTCCCACGAAAATCAAACATCACTGATACCAGAACATAATAAAGATTGTGTACTTACCTGTCCAAATGCCCCCGCAGCACTGCTCTCACTACTCTCAGACAGCCTCCAGATGTCATTTTCTCACGGCCCCAGTGGTGGATTGCCTGCTCAGCCAGTCAGTGACTGCTGTAGTATCCCGCCCCACACACTGATTGGCTGAGCAGGCAATCCATCAGCAGGGCCGTGACGTGCAGTAGGCCAGTGGTCAACGGATGGGTAAGTATACATTCTTTAATATATTCCTCCACCCCCAGCCTGCCAGTGATTTTTTTATTTTCACATGACTTCTTCTTTAACCCTTCACTGCTTATATTAAATCAAGGCTACACAGTGACAGGGGCTGCAAGACCAATATTCAGCTGAAGGATTTTTTTTGCAATTTCTGGGCCACTTTTGTGTCACAGTTAAAACCCATTTACTTACCTTAGGTGCCTGATTTACAGGCAGTTTTTGGTTGTGCAACCCCTCTGACCGTCAAGATCACTGTGTAGACATTGCTACTGTTGTAGATTGTGTGCTCAAAGGGATCGTCTGGGAAAAATTTATACTAAGCCATGCTGCTGTGTGGGGGACATGACAGTGATGTATACAGTGGTACCTCGTTCAAGAGTAACTTGGATTAAAAGCGTTTTGCAAGAAGCGCTTACAGTTTTTCAAAATTGTAACTTGGTTTAAGAGTATTGCTTTGGTTTAAGAGCTCCCTGTACTGGGTGGGGGAGGGGGGGGGGAGGGGCATGGTCTACATAGCAGGGTCTACAGCCCTGTACTCTGACCCAGGAAGTCTCCCTCACCTTCCAAATCATAGCAGATCCACTTCAGGCTGGGGCTTACATCAGGGGACAGGACTGTAGAGATAATCTCTTCATAG